>NC_069502.1:476830788-477190788 GCF_027579735.1 Bombina bombina | reverse complement strand
GGGCTATATATACAGCTCTGCTGTGGTGCTCTTTGCCACTTCCTGTTAGCAGGAGGTTAATATCCCACAAGTAAGGATGAAATCCGTGGACTCGTCATATCGTAAAAGAAAGTAATTTATCAGGTAAGCATAAATTTAGTTTTTTGACTTGAAAAATAGCTGATTGCCCTTTTAAGGGCAGTAAAAGAGCTGAATGCACTTTAAAGGACAATGCCCTTACAATGGGTAGTTTAGTTTGGGCAATGGGTAGTTTAGTTTTTTTAGTGTTAGTTGTTTTTATTTTGTGGGGTTTGGTGGGTGGGGGGGGTACTGTTAGGGGGGCTTATTGTTTTTTAGAGGTAAAAGAGCTGTTTAACTTTAGGCAATGCCCTACAAAAGGCCCTTTTAAGGACTATTGGTAGTTTAGATTAGGGGGTGTTTTTATTTTGGGGGGCTTTTTTTTCTTAAGGATTAGGTATAATTGTTTTTTCTTTTTTGATCATTTTGTTTACTTTTTTCTGTAATGTTAGACTTTTTTATTTTTTGTAATTAAATGTTTTTTTTATTGTAATTTACTAGTAATTGGGGTTAATTTATGGGGTGTTAGGTTAGGGGGCTTAGTAATTAAATTAGTTATTTGCATTGTGGGGCGGTTGGCGGTATAGGGGTTAATATATTAGCATTTTTGCGATGTGGGGTTTGGAGGTTTAGGGGTTAATTAGGGTTATTGCGATGTGGCGGTTTGGCAGTTTAGATGTTAATAGTTTAGTTTTATTGCGATGTGGGGGGTTTAAGAGTTAATAGGTTAAATAGGTTTATTGCGATGTGGGTGGTTGGCGGTTAAGGGGTTAATATTTTAATTATGTTATTTGCGGATTAGGGGTTAATTACTTTATTGTTTTGCGATGTGGAGGTTGACGGTTTAGCTGTTTGTTGTACTTCGTGCAGGCGCTTGCTTGTTTTTTAGTTATTTTGTATGGGTGGTTTAGTTTTTTTTTTTTTTGTTTTTTTTTAAGGCTTCGGGTCTGCCTATGCTGCATCCAGGTGGATTCCAAAAATGGCAGGGTGGTGAAAGAATCCACGAAGCCTTTGTGGATTCTTTCACCACCCTGCCATTTTAGGAATCCACCTGGATGCAGCTTTGCGCGTGCAGCCAACATTCTTTTAACTGCCTCGCACACCCAACATTCCTTTAAGGATATACAAAAACAGAGAGAATAGAAAATATTGCTGATGTTGCTTTCCGGTGCTTCCCTTGTATAATAATTGGCATATCCTCACTTTGAATGATAAAGTCAGAAATGTGATAGGTGACGGACCCTTGATGACGGCCAGAAAAGCCCAATGTCTAAGAGATAAACTGGTTAAAAGCCAGTTTTCTTGAGGACCTTCTAACTCAGATTGGCTGCGTAAGGACAGGAGAATTAAAGGCAGCTTTCCATGTGGGCACTGTGTATACTGTGCCCACATGGATAGCACTAAACAATTCTCTGTCCTAGATGACAAGATTTATGATATAAAATTATTTTTTAATTGTAGATCTGAAGGAGTAATTTATCTTTTGCGGTGCTTGTGCCCGGTCTTCTATGTTGGTAAAACAAAAAGGTTGGTGAAGGACCGGGTACAGGAGCACCGTGATGATATCCTCCATTCTAAAGACACTAATGTTACTAGACATTTCTGTGTATCACATAATGGTAATGTGGAGTCCCTTAAATTTATTGTAATAGATATAGGGATAATGAATGTTGGCAATAATGACAAAGTTCTATTACAAAAAGAAGCCAAATGGATATATAGGCTGGGGACTAGACTATATAGTTCGCAAGCTTCTTTTAAACTAATTCTCTTTGGGTGTATAATATCCTAAAGTGTGTATATAGGTTTTAAATCATGTACATATTATTACAAGCTTCTGACAGAGTCTATGCCGTATTAAATAAAGTGGGTACATATGTGTAAGGGAGATGATGATGGCAGAGTCACTAGGAATTAGGTGATGCCAGTTTATAATTACACTTCCCTTAACCTTTCTAATTTGGGGTTGAAGCTACTACACATTGCAATATAAGGAGTTGGTGCCTTTAAGAGATTGAAATGGATGTGGGAGCAATCACCTGAAGCTAATCAGGTATTATAAAAGAGGAAATCCGGCTAGGATTCAGTATGCCCTGATGAACCCCTGTGACACATACTCGGTGTGGGGGTGAAACGTGCATTGGCATTTATGTGTGGAGGACCCTGGAGCAAGTTTACTACCTCCTGGGAAACTTTTAATGTATGAGTCGTTATGGTCCTATTGCTGTTAACAGCTTTGAACAGCAACACTTTGGGATGACAAGTGTAAAACGCTACATTCTGCATGAAACATACATATGCGATGAGGATCCGCTTGATAGAGAGCCCTGTTAACTACATATAAGACGGTACATCTTGGTAATGTTTGCTACCTTCGAGGTTTAGCAATTGCACTCTATATGTTTGCTACTTCAGCTGGGATTCCGTCTAGCCAATGAGGACTGGCTGTTTGCTTCTTTGTCAATGAGAACTGGCTGTTTGCTTCTTTGTCAATGAGAACTGGCTGTTTGCTTCTTTGTTGGTAACTCCTTCCAGACGTCTGTGACGACATAACCACTCCCCTCTGGGTAACGTCACCCGGCTGGAAAACGCTGAATGTGGAGATAGCAGGCATACTGAAACGCTATCTAAGATAAGTGCAAACATACTTTGTAAACTGTACAGTGGCTATATGACCTTGTGTGCAACAGGATCGCTGCAGTCGAATCACATTATTTATGGACATAAGTTTGTTTTTGAAGCCTTAAGTACAAGAGACTGTACCTGTCCAATGAACTATATATATAGCTGTTCTTTGAGCTCCTTTTAAGCATAAGCTTTTGATACAATTAGATCCTTTATGTGCACTAGGTCTATCTATGTTCCTGCATACGTATGTTTAGCAATAGGGAATACCCATGATGCTCATTTTGTTTGTTTATGTGTTTGTGTTTACTTCATGTGGTGCTGTTAAGCACTAACAGGTGATGCACTTGATTGTTAGTTTGGGATATTAAATATATTTTTTCTTAAGTCTTTTCCATGTGCTTGTTCATTTTCCCTTTCTTTATTTAGGACAGTATTGTATGTCCTGAATATATATCTCTCAGGTTGTTTGTTGTAAATTCCTATAAGGATACGTGTGCACAACTGGCGACGGATGCGTTACAAACGCGATTATAGTATAGATATATGTATTTACAGACATATATACACATATAAACATATAAATATATATGTAAACATATATACATACATATATATATATATATATATGTGTGTGTGTGTGTGTGCATTAGAGCCCTTTTCCATTAAATAGACGAAAAGATGAAAAAAAAAAAACATATATATGCAATATTCATATTTAATAAAGATTTTAACTATGTATTTACTGTAAATATTTAACATTTGTTTATGCGAATATGCTATGTTGTTTGTGTGATGGGTGTTAGGTTGTTTTTTTTCAACAATTTTTTTTTCTCCATTGACTTCTATGGGGAATGTGAAAATGTGATGGCGTTTGTGCGATCTTGGGTGTTTTTTTCTACTTTTTTCTCCATTAATTTCTATGGGGGGATACATGCACACGCACATGAAACTTAAACGGACAGTATACTTGAAATTGTTTATTGTTTAAACAGATAGATAATCTATTTATTACCCATTCCCTAGTTTTGCATATCCAATACTGTGCTATTTATACACTCATTACCTCTATGATTACCTTGTATCTAAGCCTCTGCAGACTGCCCCCTTATCTCAGTGCTTTTGACAGACATGCATTTTAGGCAATCAATGCTGACTCCTAAATAACTCCATGGGAGTAAACACAATGTTATCTATATGGGACACATGAACTAGCACTGCCCAAACTGTAAAAAACTGTCATGAGATAAGAGGCAGTTTTCAACGGCTTAGAAATAAGTTTGAGCCTACCTAGGTTTAGCTTTCAAATAAGAATACCAAGAGAACAAAGCAAATTTGATGATAAAAGTAAATTGGAAAGTTGTTTAAAATAGCATGCCATTTCTGAATCATGAAAGTTTAATATTGACTAGACTGTCCCTTTAAGTTAGGACTTTTGTGCTATTCAGGTTTTTTTATTTTTTATTTTAATACCAGCACAACCCGACTAGCACAAAAGCTTAACTCTAGTGGAGTTTTCTCAATTGCGAAAAAAAAATAAAAAATACTGCGCCACTTGTAATCTAGCCCTTAGAGTTTTAGTTGGCCTATAGTATTTTAAAAATTAGAAAGTTTAAAATAAGGTTAATCATCTAATTATCATTAACAAAAATTTCCCACATACACATTTACATTGAGGAATAAGTGTCTTGAAATATTCATATAAACATATAGAGTTATTGAAAGTCTTGGGGATAAGGAAGTCATTAAGCCATTTCTTCTTTATTCTGATTGGTTGAAGGAACCTAATGACAGGTTTTCATGTAAGTAGGTACACAAGTATATAGTTTAGATGAAAATGTAATCCACACTTTTTTAAGGGATATGGAACCCTAAAAATGTATTTTGCAAATCAAATAGAATGTACAATTTTAAGGAAAATTCTATTTTACTTCTATTATCAAATTTGCTTCATCCCCATGGCATTCTTTGTTGAAGAGATATCTAGGTAGGCGTCTATAGCGTTACATGACAGGAAGTAGTGCTGCCATCTAGTGTTCTTGTAAATGTATAACATTCTTACAAAACTGCTGCCATACAGTTCTCCAGAAATGTGCACACTCCTAATTTTTGTAAATATTATTATTATGATTATTATGGTTATCTTGTATTTTTATAATGCTGCAACATTCTGTACCACTGTAAAATGACATAAATTAATCTTTAATAGTTTTCCCTAATAGAAAACAAATTAGCAATATTAGAAAAATAGTATGTTTAGGGAAAGATCATAAAGGCATGTTAACATTAGAAATTATTAAATGAGATGGTAGCTATTAGATATACAGCCCCCGCTACACTTTAATGTGACAGTTATATAAATAATGGTGATGTTAAGTTCAATTATCTTTTAATAAGTAACATCACTGATTTCTTGCAGCTATTATTAGTTACCCAGACAACACAACAGTAGGGATGATTAGTGTATGTGTGAAAGAGCTCAGTTTCATACCATTTTATTTTTTTGTAACATTACATAAAACCTGAGTTTTAAAAAACCCTGATCATTATATATACAGTATATGAACATTGTTTAAAGTGACCAACATTTCCTTGAACAATAGAATTACTAGTATCATATATTTTTTTTTATTTTATTTTTCATTTTGCTTCCTTTTTAAAATATTTCCATTTGTGAAAACAGATATGTGTTGTATTTTTTTCAAGAACCTGCACTGAGACGTACTGATTGTTAATGTTGTTATAGACGATATCTATTGTTATTTTTCAGTTCAACAGCACCTTGAGCTCAAACTGCCACTGTCTGATGGATCTCATTGAATTTGACTTCTGATATTCAAACTTTTTGTGCATTTAGTTATTTTCTCTTGAGATATATAACTATTGCATACTACTTGGCATTTGACATTTTAATTTCTAACTTTAGAGGCTACATAAGACTTTATTTCATACTTGGTTTATCATTTTACAGGAGGGCAGGGGTCCTAGCTTTCAGTTTACTTCATAGAATCTTTAGATCTTTTTTGTTGTTTGTTAGTTTCAGAAATTTCTCATGATAAAATATATACATATAACAATGATAATAATAACAAAATCTAAATTCCATATTTAGAAGTTTATCATTAAAAACAAAAGAAGTTTCAAAATTATGGGGAATGTTGCATACATATTTCAAACTTCCATTTAAAAGATAATGAAACCAGACATTTACCTATCTTTTTCATTTTTAAGTGAGAATTTAGGGGATATTTATCAAGCCATCAAACGCAAATACACTGGAACTCCGCAGCTTAATTGTGGCGTGCTTGATTTGACCTAGTTATCAAGCCTACAGACTGGCAAAAGTTGAAATCTGTGACGTAACATACGATCCGCCGGTCTCAATCCGACACAGATCGATGCTTACATCATTACAGATGTTCCGAATACACATTCGGCACTATTTAAAACTTTTTAAAAGTTATCAAATAGTTAACAGGTACGCTCGCGGCTATTCCGACCCAGCGTACCTGGTTTTAAATCCGCCACCCTTGAGGCCGCGGATGCCATAGGAATCAATGGGAGTCTGAAAGCAGTGAAAGCTTATGTTCGATGCTGCCAGATATCCCATTGATTTCTATGGTTGAAAACAAGTTACGTTTACACCTAACACCCTAACATAATCCCTGAGTTTAAACACCCCTAATCTGCCACCCCTAACATCGCCGACACCTACATAATGTTATTAACCCCTATTCCACTGCTCCCAGACCCCACCGCCACTAAATAAATGTATTAAGCTCTATCCCGCCGCTCCCGGGCCCCGCCGCCACTAAATAAAGTTATTAACCCCTATTCCGCCACTCCCAACCACACCACAACCTAAATAAAAGTATTAACCCCTAAACCTCTGGCCTCCCACATCACTACCATTAGCTAAACCTATAAACCCCTAAACCACCAGCCCCCCACATAGCCATAAACTAAATTAAGCTATTAACCCCTAAACCTAACAACCAGCTATTTTTACATTAAAATTACAACATCCCTATCTTATAGTAAATTAAAACTTACCTGTATAATGAAAAGAAACTATTCTAGACTATTAATTAACCTACCCTAACTATTATACTACAATTAAATTAAACCATCAATTAAATTAACTATATTACATATTAGAGAACCCTAACCCTACTCAAATTATTTAAATCTACTATTAAAAATTACTAAATTACAAAAAAATAAACGCTAAGTTACATAAAATAAAAAACACTAAATTACGGGAAAAAAAACCACAGTATCAAAATAAAAAAAGAATTACACCTAATCTAATAGCCCTATCAAAATAAAAAAGCCCCGCCAAAATAAAAAAAAACTCTAGCCTTTAATAAACTACCAATGCTTTTGTGGGTAATTGCCCCAAAGAAATCAGCTCTTTTACCTGTAAAAAAAATACAAACACAAAAGAAAACATCAAAATAAGTAAAATGACTGATGAGTGTAAAAATATGGATTTGTTTCAATTCCATACATTTTGTCTTTTACATTTCAGTGAGGTTTTTTTTCTATTGAAAAACAAAGGTATAGGACCTCATTTAGCAATTAACGGCCAGATTACGAGTGAAGCGCAAATGTTTGTGATGTAGCGATAAAGGGTTTATCGCAGGTGTTTGCATGCATTGGGTTTAGTGCTAGTATTACAAATTGAAAGTAAACATGATCGCTTGAGTGCAATTCAAGTCATCCAAGTAGCGCATTATAATTTTTTTCTTCATGGATATCCTAAATTTTCTTTTTGTGCTTGTTGGGTTAGAATGTGAAAAAAACCAGTTTACTTTCAATTCATAATACGAGCACATCCTGATGCGTGCAAAAAGCTTACTTCTAGCACAATTAACGCTTTGGTGGGAGAGGTAATTAGCACTACACTTGTAATCTGGCCCTAAAGTGTGGCAGTTATATTCCCCAATCCGATCAGGATGATTAACCATATTTGGTTTAGGATTTCTAAGATTACAATTTAAGTAGCTTTATAGCATACTCCTTTTGGATATTTATCAAAACCATGCTCTATTTTGTTATGATGTTCAAGTCAATGGGGCCTAATTATCATTGTCTGGCGGAGATGATACGCTGTAGCGTATCATGTCCGCTAGACATCGCTGAATGCAGACGGCATACGCTGTCGGCATTTAACATTGCACAAGCAGTTCTAGTGATATCCGCAGCCTCAGAGGCAATGGACCAGTTAAGGAGCAGCGGTCTTAACACTGCTGCTTCATAGCTGCTGTTTGCGGCGAGCCTAAAGACTTGCACGGAAACAGGGGCATCAGGGGCCACTCGGCTCTTGATAAATCGGCCCCAATTTATTATAAAAATATTAGCTTCATATTGTAGTTTGCTAAATAATTTCTGTTTTGTCAAATGGAATAAAAGTTATGTATTTTAGTGAAAAAAAATTATTTGCCTAATGCAAATGTTTTAAATATTAAATACAATTTAAAAAAGAGTGTGTTAAAATTAAAAAATTAAATTTAAACTGTGGACATGTCTATATTTTTTCACAACATTGTTCATTTCATTTTTTGCTTTCCTAGACTATAACTTATTTGGAATGTTGTCACACATGTAACCTTTGGCTAAGGGCAAGTGTAATACTTAAAAAAAAAAATATGCCAAGGCGAACAGAAATCAACATACAGATTTTAAGCTGTGATCTTTCTTCACTTTAGAAAAGGGAAAGAAAACTGTTCACAGACACAATCTAAACATATTATCCAGAGGGGTTTCTCTGCTAGAAAGAATGTCCCTTTTTTCATTGTTTCTTTCTTTTTTTAATAGTTAAATTAAATAGAGCACAATCATAACCTATTTTATTTCTATCACATCAGGTAAAATGAAATGCTTTGGTATAGCTACCTAATGTCATCTTTTTAATGATGCAACAATAGACATTATGCTTTCAGATGTCAGACGCCCACATACATAACCACCCACGCACTGCCAGTACCAACAATAACCTGCACATTCTAGCTTTGAAGTTATTAAGGAAATTCTGTTCATGTCACATAAAAAATGCTTGAAGCTGGCAAAGATCTTAATATTTTCTTCTTGCAAATTTGAAGAAATAAAGTGCTCTAGAATACATACAGTATATATCCACTTGTGTATATATACATGGCATGAGTATATGTTTTGAAATGCAGAAAAGTATTACTGAAAAGCATGTGAGCTTCAAAAAAAATGCCAAGAGCTAACATTTCTCAACTTAAAAAAGGACATTCAAGGTTATTTTAATTTTTGTATCAAGAGAATATTTTATAATGTACTAGTTTTTAAAAATAGGATTTCCTGTTCTGAAAAAAAAAGGTTTTGTTTTTTTTTGCATATGGAATTGTGTTTATGTTCACCAAGAGAGTTGGTGGAATTGTCCTTATCAGCCAGTGAACAAGTGATAGTTTGCATCCTGAATATGTATTTTATAGTCTGAGCTATATGCTACAGTGGTCAAAATTCTCTAAGATTTCTCTCCAGCCTCTCCCATTTCTAAAACAGCCGACTGAACAATGAATAGAGAAAATGGTAAAACCTTAGTCAATCAGCTGCTTACAATAACAAACAAACTGTAGATACTGGAGAGTTATCTTAGTGAATATAGCTAAGGGATGTTTAAGTCAACAAAGGGCTCTGATTGGCAAACAGACTACCTAACATGCTAAAGAGGATTTTCAAGGGATTTATCAAAGAATGGACAACATTTAGAAAAAAAAATAAAAACCTGCACATTACAAAACAAGTTTAAATACAGGAAAATAAACCTGTTACTTTCCCATTATACAGATTGGCTGTGAGAACAGATCACGTGAGTCAGAGAGCACACACTGTAAGGGCAGCCCACACTAGAGCTGCCAATATAAAATGCTAAAATATGTAGGGAGGTAAAGAAACATATTATGATTATATATTATTATTTATATCAGTTTAATTATAGTTAAAATACTTATGCCCACAAATGCTATCATGTACATAATTAGTATGCAAGCCGCATTGTGATCTCCTGAAAAAGTTCTCATTCATAATTATGTAAGTCACTGATCACATGCAACAAAGTGAGAACCAATCAGGCTGGACTTGTGGTGTCATTTATTGCAGCAACATGGTAGCTGCTGTTGAACATATATGTACTGTGATGTACCCAGAGTATGCACTATGCACAGATCCAGGGGTGTGCTGCACAGATTAACCTCTTGTCAACCAGAATGGAAGCAATACAACAGTATATAGGGCAGCAATTGGATTCTGTCTAGTGCAGAGGCACCAGGTGTGAGCCACCTTTAACCCTAAAGTTATATGAGAATAACAATTGCACAGATTTGCTGCAGTTAAAGCACTTTCCTCAGTTTAGGCTGTGTCTTGTACTGTTTTCGCATTTGGGGTTGCGAAGTTATTACAAGTTGCAAAATAACTTATTTTGCGCACGCATTATGTCTACACAGCCAAATGGCATTCGTGTTCACGTATTCCCTATAGAAGTCAATGGGGAAGACAAATTAAAAAAAAAAAAAACACACACACACACACAAAAACCCTATGTTGTGCAAAGCCCTTGACGTATTCTCCTTGAAAAGTGTACATTAAAATGCGAATATTTCATATTGCAAAAATGTTTTTGCAACGGAATATGTTCTATTTATTTAAAAATATATATTTTTATATATATTTGATGATATTTGAACTGATATATCTATTTATTGCGAGCTATGTATATGAATATATATATATGTCTAGATATCTCGAGGTCTATAAGCAAATTTTACATTGAAAATACACCTGAGATATTGTTTAATGTGCTTAAGATTGTAATGTAATTTTCATTATCTGCATAGTTAAACATATGTCTATACATATAAATCCATGTTTCTCTATGTATGTCAATGTAAAATCCCATAGTCAGCTTTTTTTTCTAACACCTGAGATCCCCTATCTTATAGCCCTTATAACTTTTGAGTGTAATATATTTTTTTAAATAATATTTATTACACAGTGTTAATATGAGGGCAAAATTACTTTGTAATGTATGTTTGTGTGTTTTGTGAAACTTTTATGTTGCTGAAAACTGTTAACTACAGCTCTTCGAGCGTGGAAAGGATTACTGCGTAAAAGGTCAATGCACGTGCACAATTACAATATTTCAAGACTTGTAATACCTGCACAATGGAAATTGATTGCGAAAATAACACATCGCACACAGAACACTCATTATGCGCTACTTGTAATCTTGCTATCTGTGTCTTGCTAGATCTGTTCTGATCTGTTTTTCCTTTTGGCACAAGTTGTTCTGTATAATGGGAAAGTACCCAAAACCAATAATCCAAAATACATTTCGACTAAAAAAGGTTTATGCACTATTGGACAGATATACAGTACATATCATTTGAAACATCCTCACAATTTTGAAAGAATTCCAGTCTTGTGGTGTTTTTTTCAGTTATTTGCTGGTGTGGGAATTGATGACTTGGTGAATACAATTTATGTATGTAAGGTTATTAAACAATTATTCAAGAAACTTTCAGGATTTCAGAATAGTTCCTGATTTTGGAATTCTAGATTTAGGGATTTGTACCTGAATCTAGCTTTTGAATTTCATATTAAGCAAATAACATAACATACAACAATGGATTAAACATTACTACAAAAACTTTGGATCACACTTATGTATTGTGCCTATTTTCGTCTTCCCCCCAACATTAATTTTCTTTTGCACAGTTATATTTCTAGTCTTACTAATGTGCAGTATTTGTGATTGATTTTACTAAAGCACTCATAGCTGTAGTTCTTGTAAAGCCAAAGGATGCCTTGACCTTCATATGGAGAATGCATCCAAAAATCAATAATAATCTACATGTTTTATAAATGTCAATGGGAACAAAGTGTTACATTTTTACAGTTAAATATAAAACAGTCAAGTACCTTTTAGATGGTATCAATTTTAAATTTCTTACTGTTTTCACATTTATTATAAACCAAATAAATTAATGGCAATAGTGTTTAAGGCTTTTTTTTCTCAGCTTCTGTGCTCAGTGTGCATGAAAATGTTAAAGCTATTTTGAACTTTATGCAATATATAAATGAGATTAGGCCCCATATATTTTGTTTTAATCATTTTAAAATTACAAAGGAAACTAAATTATATTACTATTGCCTGCCTGTAAAAATGTGTATTTACAGTCACGGGATGTGACCACAAAGTCTTTTCATATCCAGCTACCGTAAAGTCTCTTTATATCTAGTCACTAGAAGTGACCACCAAGTTTCTCTGCATCGATCCCCAGGATCCATTTCTGTAACTAGGAAAGAGGTGGCACGGACCAAAGATATATCCTCTGGAGAAATTATTTTTTTTCCCATTCCTGAAACTGCCATATAAGGAAATTGATAATTTTGCTTTATATGTTGTTTTTTCTCTTACATTTGCAAGATGTCTCAATCTGATCTTGTCTCAGAAATCACTGTTGGAACCCTGCTGCCTGATAACAGTTCTACCAAAGCTAAGCGCATTTGTTGTAAATTTGTGGAGATTATATCTCCTGCTGTGGTATGTAATAGTTGTCATGATAAGCTTTTACATGCAGAGAATGTGTCCATCAGTAATAGTACAATGCCTGTTGTTCCTTCAACATCTAATGTACATGATATACCTGTGAATATAAAAGATTTTATTGCTGATGCGATTTAGAAGACTTTGTCTGCCATCCCGCCTTCTAATAAACATAAAAGGTCTTTTAAAACTTCTCATAAAGTTGATGAATTTTCAAATGACTGACAACATACTGAATTAACCTCCTCTGATGAGGATCTATCTGATTTAGAAGATCCTTCCTCAGATGTTGACACTGACAAATCTACTTATTTATTTAAAATGGAGTATAATCGCTCCTTGTTGAAAGAGGTGCTGATTACATTGGATATTGAGGAAACTAGTCCTCTTGATATTAAAACTAGTAAACATTTAAATTCTGTTTATAAACCTCCTGTGGTTACTCCAGAGTTTTTTCCAGTTCCTGATGCTATTTCTGATATGATTTCTAAGGAATGGCATAGGCCTGGTACTTCTTTTATTCCTTCTTCAAGGTTTAAAAAATTGTATCCTTTGCCAGCAGTTAGATTGAAGTTTTGGGAAAAGATCCCCAAAGTTGATGGGGCTATTTCTACTCTTGCAAAACGTACTACTATTCCTATGGAAGATAGTACTTCTTTTAAAAATTCTTTAGATAGGAAACTTGAATCTTATCTAAAGAAAGCTTATTTATATTCTGGCCATCTTCTCAGGCCTGCCATTTCTATGGCTGATGTTGCAGCTGCATCAACTTTTTGGTTGGAAAGTTTAGCGCAACAGGAAATGGATCCTGATTTGTCTAGCATTGTTCACTTGCTTCAACATGCTAATCATTTTATCTATGATGCCATTTTTGATATCATCAAAATTGATGTTAAATCTAGGTCTTTAGTTATTTTAGCTAATTTTATCTGTGATGCCATTTTTGATATCATCAAAATTGATGTTAAATCTAGGTCTTTAGTTATTTTAGCTAGAAGAGCTTTGTGGCTCAAATATTGGAATGCTGACATGGTATCTAAGTCTAGATTACTATCTCTTTCTTTCCAAGGTAATAAGTTATTTGGTTCTCAGTTGGATTTGTATATTTCAACTGTCACTGGGGGAAGGGAGTTTTTTTGCCTCAGGATAAAAGACTTAAGGGTAAATCTAAAGCTTCTAACCATTTTCGTTCCTTTTGACAAAATAAGAAACAGAAACCTAATTCTTCCCCCAAAGAATCTGGTTCCAATTGGAAACCTTCTTCAAGTTGGAGTAAATTCAAACCATTTAAGAAACCAAAACCAGCCCCCAAGTTTGCATGAAGGTGCGGCCCTAATTCCAGCTCAGCTGGTAGGAGGCATATTAAGATTCTTCTAAAACGTTTGGGCAGATTCTGTCCAAAATCAATGGATTCAGAGTATTGTCTCCAAAGGGTTTCGAATACTATTCAGAGTAAGACCTCCTTTGAAGAGATTTTTTCTCTCACACATCCCAGCAAATCCAGTAAAGGCTCAGGCTTTTCTGAAGTGTGTTTCAGACCTGGAGCTTTCAGGCATAACCAAAGAAAGAAAATTAATTCAGGCCGGTTCTGGATCTGAAATGTTTTAATTGTTATGTAAGAGTACCAACTTTCAAAATGGTGACTAAGGACTATTCTGCCTTTTGTTCAGCAAGGGTATTATATGTCCACAATAGACTTACATGATGCATTTCTTCATATTCCGATTCATACAGATCACTATCAGTTTCTGAGATTCTCTTTTCTAGACAAGCATTACCAATTTGTCGCTCTTCCGTTTGGCCTAGCGACAGCTCCAAGAATCTTTTCAAAGGTTCTCAGTGCCCTACTCTCTGTAATCAGAGAACGGGGTATTGGATGATATCTTGGTACTAGCTCAGTCTCCACATTCTGCAGAATCTCACACGAATCAACTAGTGTTCTTTCTTCAAAGACATGGTTTGAGGATCAATTTACCAAAAAGATATTTGATTCCTCAGACAAGGGTCACCTTTTTAGGTTTCCAGATAGATTCAGTGTCCATGTCTCTGTCTCGAACAGACAAGAGACGATTAAAATTGGTTTAAGCTTGTCAGAACCTTCAGTCTCAATCATTCCCTTCAGTAGCTATGTGCATGGAAGTTTTAGGTCTCATGACTGCAGCATCGGACCCCTTTGCTCATTTTCATATGAGACCTCTCCAGCTTCGTATGCTGAACCAGTGGTGCAGGGATTATACAAAGATATCACAATTAATATCCTTAAATCCCAATGTTCGACTCTCTCTGACTTGGTGGTTAGATCACCATCGTATAGTTCAAGGGGACTTTTTTGTTTGTCCAACCTATACTGTGATCACAACAGATGCAAGTCTTTCAGGTTGGGGAGCTGTCTGGGGATCTCTTACAGCACAAGGGGTTTGGAAATCTCAAGAGGCGCGATTAACAAACAATATTTCTCTTGTAAGGTGTATCCAGTCCACGGATTCATCCATTACTTGTGGGATATTCTCCTTCCCAACAGGAAGCTGCAAGAGGATCACCCACAGCAGAGCTGTCTATATAGCTCCTCCCCTAACTGCCACCTCCAGTCATTCTCTTGCAGCTCTCGACAAGGGAAGTAGCTAGATGTGGTGAATTAGTGTAGTTTATCTTCAATCAAAAGTTTGTTATTTTTAAACGGTGCCGGCATTGTACTGTTTTTTACCTCAGGCAGAAATTAGAAGAAGAATTTGCCTGAGGTTTTTGATGATCTTAGCAGGTTGTAACTAAGGTCCACTGCTGTTCTCACACATAACTGAAGAGTATGAAGGAAACCTCCGCTGGGAAGAACGGCCTGCAGAATTAACTGCCCTGAGGTATGTTCAGTATATTATTTTCTAGAGGATGATAAGAACTAGAAAATGCTGACAGTGCCTGATATAGTTAAGGTAGTTAAGGTAAGCCTGATTGCAGTGATTTAATAAATGACTGGCATCATGCTTGCAGTAAAAAGTAACTTTCATATTACTTTCTATTATGGCTTAGTATGTAAAACGTTTGCATTTATATAAAGAACGTTTTTTACTGAGGTGATAAATCTTTGTTTGGGGCCTAGTTTTCCACATGGCTGTTATTTTACTCCTAGGAATAGTTTTTTAAGGCCCTCTGACTTTGAGTGCATGGTGGGAGGGGCCTATTTTCGCACTCTAATTGCGCAGTTGTTTTTACATTCTGAGACATCCAGCTTCCCTGAAGGAGTCCCCTGACATATTGGGCCTCTGTAAAGGGTTTTTGTGCCTACAATAGTCATTTTATGAGAAGGTAGGAGCCACAGTAGAGCTGTGGCAGTTTGCTTGTGACTGTTTTAACGGTTTTTACCGTTTTTTGTTTCGTTTTTGAACCTGAGGGGTTAATCATCCATTTGCAAGTGGGTGCAATGCTATTTTAGTCTATTATATACACTGTAAACATTTCATAGAGTTAACTGCTTTTTTCACTGTTTTGCAGTTTTTGTGTTTGTTTTTTTCCCTTAAAGGCACAGTACCGTTTTTTATAATCTGCTTTTTCACATTAATTAAAGTGTTTTCCAAGCTTGCTGGTCTCAGTACTAGTCTGTTAAACATGTCTGACATAGAGGAAACTCCTTGTTCATTATGTTTAGAAGCCATTGTGGAACCCCCTCTTAGAATGTGTACCAAATGCAATGATCTTACTATAAGTTATAAAGACCATATTCTGGCTTTAAAAGATTTATCACCAGAGGAAATTGACAAGGGGGAAGTTATGCCGACTAACTCTCCCCACGTGTCAGAGCCTATAACTCCCGCTCAAGGGGCGCCAAGTACATCTAGCGCGCCCATTGCGTATACTTTACAAGACATGGCGGCAGTTATGAATCATACTCTTACAAAAGTATTTTCCAAACTGCCAGGGTTACAAGGAAAGTGAGACAGCTCTGGGGCTAGAACAAATACAGAGCTCTCTGACGCTTTAGTAGCTATGTCCAATATACCCTCACAATGTGCAGAAGCCGAAGAAGGAGAGCTTCTATCTGTGGGTGATTTTTCTGACTCAGGGAAGACACTTCAACCTGATTCTGATATGTCTACATTTAAATTTAAGCTTGAACACCTCCGCATGTTGCTCAGGGAGGTTTTAGCAACTCTGGATGACTGTGACGCCATTGTAGTCCCAGAGAAATTGTGTAAATTGGATAAATACTACACAGTGCCTGTTTACACTGATATTTTTCCAATACCTAAGAGGTTTTCAGAAATTATTACTATGGAATTGGATAGACCAGGTGTACCATTCTCTCCCCCTACTGTTTTTAAAAAGATGTTTCCCATAGATGCCGCTACACGGGACTTGTGGCAAACGGTCCCTAAGGTGAAGGGAGAAGTCTCTACTCTAGCGAAGCGTACAACTATCCCTGTCGAGGACAGTTGTGCTTTTCTAGATCCAATGGACAAAAAATTAGAGGGTTACCTTAAGAAAAATTTTATTCAACAAGGTTTTATTCTCCAGCCCCTTGCATGCATGACTCTGTCACTGTTGCTGCGGCCTTCTGGTTTGACTCTCTAGAAGAGGCTCTACAGGTAGAAACCCCATTGGATGATATCCTTGACAAGCTTAAAGCTCTTAAGCTAGCCAATTCATTTGTTTCTGACGCCGTTGTTCATTTAACCAAACTAACGGCTAAGAACTCAGGTTTTGCTATTCAGGTGCCTAGGGAGCTATGGCTTAAATCCTGGTCAGCTGACGTTACTTCAAAGTCTAAGCTTCTCAACATTCCCTTCAAGGGGCAGACCCTATTCGGGCCTGGACTGAAGGAGATCATTTCTGATATTACTGGAGGAAAAGGTCACGCCCTTCCTCAGGATAGGTCCCACAAATTAAGGACCAAACAGCCTAATTTTCATGCCTTTTGAAACTTCAAGAGGGGCACAGCTTCAACTTCCTCTAATACAAAACAAAAGGGACATTTTGCCCAGTCCAAGCCGGTCTGGAGACCTAACCAGGCTTAGAACAAAGGAAAGCAGGCCAAAAAACCTGCTGCTGCCTCTAAGACAGCATGAAAGATCAGCCCCCGATCCGGTAACGGATCTAGTAGGGGGCAGACTTTCTCTCTTCACCCAGGCTTGGGCAAGAGATGTCCAGGATCCCTGGGCGTTGGAAATCGTGTCCCAGGGATATCTTCTGGACTTCAAAGCTTCTTGCCCAAAGGAAGATTTCACCTCTCACAATTATCTGCAAACCAGATAAAGACAAACCAAGTCTTTCAGGTTGGGGAGCTGTCTGGGGATCTCTGACAGCACAAGGGGTTTGGAAATCTCAAGGGGCGCGATTAACAAACAATATTTTAGAACGTGCTATTTTCAAGGCTCTTCAGGTTTGGCCTCTGTTGAAGAGAAAACCATTCATTTGTTTTCAGACATACAATATCACAACTGTGGCATATGTCAATCATCAGGGTGGGATTCACAGTACCCAAGCTATGAAAGAAGTATCTCGGATACTTGCTTGGTCAGAATCCACCTCCTGTCTAGTTTCTGCAGTTTATATCCCAGGTATAGACAATTGGGAAGCGGATTATCTCAGCCGTCAGTTTTTATATCCGACGGGGGAGTGGTCACTCCATCCAGATGTGTTTTCTCAGATTGTACAGATGTGGAGTCTTCCAGAAATAGATCTTATGGCTTCCCATCTAAACAAGAAACTACCCAGGTACCAGTCCAGGTCCAGGGATCCTCATGCAGAAGCGGTTGATGCGTTAGCAGTTCCTTCCAAGGGTCATCATGGAACAATCGTTTGTGTTGCTGGTAGCTCCAGCATAGCCTCACAGGTTTTGGTATGCGGATCTTGTTCGGATGTCCAGTTGCCAACCTTGGCCACTTCCATTAAGGCCATACCTTGTGTCTCAAGGTCCGTTTTTCCTTTAGGATCTCAAATCATTAAATTTAAAGGTATGGAAATTGAACGCCTAGTGATTAGTCATAGAAGGTTCTCTGACTCAGTGATTAATACTATGTTACAGGCTCGTAAATCTGTTTCTAGGAAGATTTATTATCGAGTTTGGAAGACTTATATTTCATGGTGTTCTTTTAGAATTCCTAGAATTTTACAGTTTCTTTAGAATGGTTTGGATGAGGGTTTGTCTGCAAGTTCCTTGAAGGGACAAATCTCTGCTCTTTGTGTTCTATTTCACAGAAAGATTGCTAGGCTTCCTGATATTCACCGTTTTGTACAGGCTTTAGTCCATATCAAGCCTGTCATTAAATCAATTTCTCCTCCTTGGAGTCTTAATTTGGTTTTGAAGGCTTTACAGGCTCCTCCATTTGAGCCTATGCATTCTTTGGACATTAAACTACTTTCTTGGAAAGTGTTGTTCCTTTTGGCCATCTCTTCTGCTAGAATAGTTTCTGAATTATCTGCTCTTTCTTGTGAATCTCCTTTACTGATTTTCCATCAGGATAAAGCAGTTTTGCGGACTTCATTTAAATTTCTACCTAAGGTTGTGAATTCTAACAACATTAATAGGGAAATTGTTGTCCCTTCTTTGTGTCCTAATCCTAAGAATTTTTTGGGGAGATCCTTACATTCTTTGGATGTGGTAAGAGCTTTAAAATATTATGTTGAAGATACTAGATTTCAGGAAGACTTCTAGTCTATTTGTTATCTTTTCTGGTTCTAGGAAAGGTCAGAAGGCTTCTGCCATTTCCTTGGCATCTTGGTTAAAGCTTTTGATTCATCAGGCTTATTCATCAGGCCCCGCCTCAGAGAATTACAGCTCATTCTACTAGATCAGTCTCCACTTCATGAACTTTTAAAAATGAAGCTTCAGTTGATCAGATTTGCAAAGCAGCAACTTGTTCTTCTTTGCATACATTTACTAAATTCTACTGTTTTGATGTATTTGCTTCTTTGAAAGCAGTTTTTGGTAGAATAGTTTTTCAGGCAGCTGTTTCAGTTTGATTCCTCTGCTTATGTTTGCGTTTTTTCTTTTCATTATGAGAATAAACTTTTATTTTGGGTTGTGGACTTATTTTTTTTTCATCGGAAAATGGCGGTTATTATTTTATCCCTTCCTCTCTAGTGACTCTTCTGTGAAGTTCCAAATCTTCGGTATTGCTATCCCATACGTCACTAGCTCATGGACTCTTGCCAATTACATGAAAGAAAACATAATGTATGTAAGAACTTACCTGATAAATTAATTTCTTTCATATTGGCAAGAGTCCATGAGACCCATCCTTTTTATAGTGGTTATGATTTTTTGTATAAAGCACAATTATTGATGCTTTTTACTCCTTTCTTTATCACCCCACTACTTGGCTATTCGTTAAACTGAATTGTGGGTGTTATGAGGGGTGTATTTATAGGCATTTTGAGGTTTGGGAAACTTTGCCCCTCCTGGTAGGATTGTATATCCCATACGTTAATAGCTCATGGACTCTTGCCAATATGAAAGAAATTAATTTATCAGGTAAATTCTTACATAAATTATGTTTTTTCTTTCTTTTTTTCTAATTCTTTTTTTGCATGGATAAGATTGATATCAGTCTGTATGATAAGTGAATCCAACAGTAGAGAGATCAATAACCAACTTCATAATTAAAAAAGATCACAGAGTAATTCTTAATTTCCATATCAACTTAGATGGCTTTGTTACACAGAAAAAAAGCAATACATATAATCTCAGTTATTAACAGGATAGAAAGAACTAATTGATTTCCAAATATTAATTAATACAGATGGATTAATTAATCATATAATAGTTTATAAATAATTAAGTACAATAACCAGTCACAGAGAACAACATTCTATCCCCTACTTTGGTGATTCTGCGGTTCAGATATTTGCACATTATCCATACATGGCTCTCCATATCTACATGTTTTAATGCCCTTTCTATATACTATTCTCATATCTAAGCAATGTTGTGCTTTGTGGGCACTCTATAGACTTGAATGTTTGCATACATTTGAGTGACATATGCATCTATGTCCTATACTGTGTCCTAGAACTCTATCGGATTATTAATTTATCCATTACTTGCATAAGGAGGTACAAAGTATCCTAATTAATTATTATTATCACCAGAATCTCAAAGGTGCCAGCTACCTACAACAAGGAAGGCAATACTTTTTGAAATGTCATTTGATACTTAGGACAAAGGGAGAGGCAAATGGAGAGTTATTTAAAACATATACACCTAAAT
Organism: Bombina bombina; assembly: GCF_027579735.1. NCBI lineage: Eukaryota > Metazoa > Chordata > Amphibia > Anura > Bombinatoridae > Bombina > Bombina bombina. Next base: position 477,170,329 of record NC_069502.1, on the reverse strand, counting down.
TACCAGATCTCTGGTAAATTTTATAAATGTCCACTAAATTCCCTAAAATTAAGTGTAATATACTTTATTAAAAAAATAAAGATAGCAATTTTTGGGGGCTTAAGTTAGAAGTTAGAAAAAAAATGGAGCTGAAAAGTGCCTTAAAGGGACACTAAACTCAAATTTTTTCTTTCATGATTCAAGTAGAGAATACAATTTTAAACAACATCACAATTTACTTTTATTATCTAATTTGCTTCATTCTTTAGATATCCTTTATTGAAGAAATAGCAATGCACATGGGGAGCCAATCACACAAGGCATCTATGTGCAGCAACCAATCAGCAGCTACTGAGCCTATCTAGATATGCTTTTCAGCAAAGTATATCTAGAGAATTACGCAAAATAGATAATAGAAGTAAATTAGAAAGTTGTTTAAAATTGCGTGCTCTTTCTAAATCATGAAAGAAAAAAATTTGGGTTTCATGTCCCGCTAACATTGCAGTCTATGGGAACTGGGTGTTTCCTGTAAATGTATATGCATATGCTTATATACATATATATTTAACATTTGCTGCCATCGCTGTTCAACGTACCACTTCGCTGTGCTAGTTCTCATGCCATGTCTCACGGCATGAGAACGAGGCTCCTATTGGAGCCTATGGAGGCGCACTCTTGTGAGCGCAATGCTTCCCTGAAATGAAAATGTGATGTCGTATTTGCATTGCGGCTAACTTGTAATACCAGTGCACATTTGCGTGCAGTGGTATTACTCAATGGAGGGTAAATATCACATTCGCAAAAATGATATTATGCACTCCACTTGTAATCTAGCCCTTAGTTAATAATATTTTTAATGTTATTAATATTTCATAGTCCAATGTTCTTCACATAAAGATTTTTTTTTATTTTTTTTTAAATAATTTTTATTGAGGTTTAGTGAATTATACAGGATGTAGGTAACAAGACACATAGCTTGTAAGTACAAACACAAAGAGAAAGCAAGATTATATCAGTAAAATTGACAGGGAAACACAGTCGTGTCTGTTAAATCATAAATTAATGTAAAATGTACAAGTTTGCAAATTTGTCAAACACATAAGAAACAGATCTCATACAATTCAAATGTCACTGTACATCAAGCATACTGATTTGCTTGTGATACCCCACAAGAAAAAAATAAAGAAATAATATACTAAACCTCTTTTTTTCTATTTAAGTGTATATATCTCCCATAAATATTTAAATCCGCTCTTGAGCTACTAACATTCTGAAAATAATTTTTTGGGAGAATACCACTATAAGATGATTTGACATTAAGAAAAAATACAGAATTTAAAGCATATACAGCATATAATACTTGTAAAATTTAAAGATATACATATTTTGACATTTAAGCAATATTAATAACATAAAAATAGTGATAACTGGTCTCATGTATCTTAAATGCCACTATAAAACAAAAATACTGATTTGCTTTTGGCAACTAATATAGCAGTATTAAACATCTGCCATACATTCAAATATATATATCTCTCACAACTATTTGAAACCACTTTTGTATATCTAGCAATCTAAAAATAATATTGCAGGGGAAGTGCATTGTTAAACAACAGAAAATAACACTGGGAGCTAGCTTATGGATTACATCTAAAGGTAACAAGAGTTCTTGTAGCATGCATTAGTAGAGGAATCTAGTATTAAGTGTGGTATGTCTCAAGGTAAACCGCAATAGAAGACTCTGGCCAGAATCAAGAAGTGTCAGAGTCCCATATCGAGAGGGGGGGGGGGGTAGGAGTCCAACCCTTTAGCAATGTAGAAAAAAATAAAACTCTCTTATAAGACCTGTTAACAAAAGGGGAACTTTATACTTGTTGTATTGTAACAGTTCAGTTACTGATGATTAATTGGTTGTGATCAAAGTGAAGGTGACCTTCAAATAAATCTTAAGCCTAAGGCTGTTTCTGAAATGGTATAATGCATTGTGGCTCTCACTAGATTAAGACAGAAATACACCTGTGTCTATGCAAATGTGAGTTAGGGGTATAATTCATCTTCTGTGGTAGAGATATATCTCAAGTAATATCCAGTTTCAATGTAAAAAATACATTAAACCCTACTGATTGGATACGGCCCTATATCCATCAACAGGTGATTATGTCAGAAATTAGAGGTCTACCACAGCACAAAACAACGTACACCACTCAATGTCAACATTAGTAGGTGTTAGAGAAAGATAAATCCCAAATATGAAATCCTATTTAATATGCACATTTGTCTTATATATTAACTAGAAGAAGTAGAAAATGAGCTTGAGGAAATCTTACTGGCACTTCCTATTCAAACTGTGAATCTGTATTATTCCTATAAAGGAACTAGGCACAACACAAACTGTAGAGTGCATTATAAGCGTTATAAGTAGTATTTGGAACCTATATAGTATATTATTTTAACTTTTTAACAAAACATTTTAGGGCAACACATAGGAATAAGCTAAACATTAATAACTAGGTCCATTTTGATCTTAGAACTCACTATTGTACTAAAAAAAAGGTATATATTGAATATGAGAATTAATCTATTGGAATGTATAGCATTAACATACACTTTTATATTATCTAAAAATAACTATACATGCCACATAATATTAGCTTATAACCAACTGTGCCAAGCTATATAAGAAGGAAAGTATTATATAATTAGTCCACCATCACCTTGAAACAACACCTTTTGTATCTGGCTAATAGCCCTCATATAATTTAGCGTATCTCTAGTTAAGATAACATCAGCGGCTCAATTTGTGCCCCATTTTTCCAGCAGGGCGCGAAAATAAAGTCTGCTATGCGGAAAGCAGTTAGCCTATTCCTCTTCGGCTTGTGGTAAGGATGAAAGGAATACTGGAAGGGGGAGAGCCCTGAAGGTGGGAGTCAAACCATTCAAAGGCCTTAAAGCAGTCACTCCATTCTGCCTTCAGAATGTATAACAGTCCAGGGGGATAAGACAGTGTCTCAACATGTAGAATAGGGAGATCTTCCGAATTGTAGTAGTTGTTTAGGACTACTTAGTCAGCTGCGACCCAAGTCAGGCTTGGCAGGGAGCTATGGCAACGCATATAGTCTGCTGACTCATCAAGGCTAATCTTCCCCTCTTTGTCCAAGAGATCATGCATAACATGGCGCAGTGTCCCTTCACCATGACATGCAGGGACATCCCCATGCTGAATATGTCCAAAATGGCCTCGCCTAGACCAATAAACAGATGTATCTGCGAAGCTGCCTTGAGACATGGAGGAGTCCGTAATTTCATGGCTTAAATCTAGAAGCCAGTCATCTGCTTGTGCATGTACATCATTACCAATTTCTGCCTCCTTACAAAGCAGTTGCAGTGCCTGCGTTAAGTTGAGAAAACTATCACTGACGATCTGCGCCATAGCCGTTTTCCAATCCTCTAAGGTCTCCAGAATGATTACAATTCTGTTGAAGTTACAGGGTCAAAAATAACCAGTCAGTCTCTCAAAATCCCCAGTATCTCTTGATACTATAAAGCTCTCCTTTCTTTCATGTAATTAGCAAGAGTCCATGAGCTAGTGACGTATGGGATATACATTCCTACCAGGAGGGGCAAAGTTTCCCAAACCTCAAAATGCCTATAAATACACCCCTCACCACACCCACAAATCAGTTTTACAAACTTTGCCTCCTGTGGAGGTGGTGAAGTAAGTTTGTGCTAGATTCTACGTTGATATGCGCTCCGCAGCAAGTTGGAGCCCGGTTTTCCTCTCAGCGTGCAGTGAATGTCAGAGGGATGTGAGGAGAGTATTGCCTATTTGAATTCAATGATCTCCTTCTACGGGGTCTATTTCATAGGTTCTCTGTTATCGGTCGTAGAGATTCATCTCTTACCTCCCTTTTCAGATCGACGATATACTCTTATATATATATACCATTACCTCTGCTGATTTTCGTTTCAGTACTGGTTTGGCTTTCTACAACATGTAGATGAGTGTCCTGGGGTAAGTAAGTCTTATTTTATGTGACACTCTAAAGCTATGGTTGGGCACTTTTTTATAAAGTTCTAAATATATGCATTCAAACATTTATTTGCCTTGACTCAGGATGTTCAACATTTCCTTATTTCAGACAGTCAGTTTCATATTTGGGATAATGCATTTGAACATATCAATTTTTATCTTACCTTAAAATTTGACTTTTCCCTGTGGGCTGTTAGGCTTGCGGGGGCTGAAAATGCTTCATTTTATTGCGTCATTCTTGGCGCGGACTTTCTTGGCGCGAAATTTTTTTTCTGTTTCCGGCGTCATACGTGTCGCCGGAAGTTGCGTCATTTTTTTGACGTTTTTCGCGCCAAAAATGTCGGCGTTCCGGATGTGGCGTCATTTTTGGCGCCAATAGCATTTAGGCGCCAAATAATGTGGGCGTCATTTTTGTCTCCACTTTATTTAAGTCTCGTTATTTATTGCTTCTGGTTGCTAGAAGCTTGTTCACTGGCATTTTTTCCCATTCCTGAAACTGTCATTTAAGGAATTTGATCAATTTTGCTTTATATGTTGTTTTTTCTATTACATATTGCAAGATGTCCCACGTTGCATCTGAGTCAGAAGATACTTCTGGAAAATCGCTGCCTGGTGCTGGAACTACCAAAGCTAAGTGTATCTGCTGTAAACTTTTGGTAGTTGTTCCTCCAGCTGTTGTTTGTATTAAATGTCATGACAAACTTGTTAATGCAGAAAATATTTCCTTTAGTAAAGTACCATTACCTGTTGCAGTTCCATCAACATCTAATGTTCAGAGTGTTCCTGATAACATAAGAGATTTTGTTTCTGAATCCATTAAGAAGGCTATGTCTGTTATTCCTCCTTCTGGTAAACATAAAAAGTCTTTTAAAACTTCTCTTTATCCAGATGAATTTTTAAATGAACATCATCATTCTGATTCTAATGATTCTTCTGGTTCAGAGGATTCTGTCTCAGAGGTTGATGCTGATAAATCGTCATATTTATTTAAAATGGAATTTATCCGTTCTTTACTTAAAGAAGTCCTAATTGCATTAGAAATTGAGGATTCTGGTCCTCTTGATACTAAATCTAAACGTTTAGACAAGGTCTTTAAATCTCCTGTAGTTATTCCAGAAGTTTTTCCTGTTCCTGGTGCTATTTCTGAAGTAATTTCCAGGGAATGGAATAATTTGGGTAATTCATTTACTCCTTCTAAACGTTTTAAGCAATTATATCCTGTGCCGTCTGACAGATTAGAGTTTTGGGACAAAATCCCTAAAGTTGATGGGGCTATCTCTACCCTTGCTAAACGTACTACTATTCCTACGGCAGATGGTACTTCCTTTAAGGATCCTTTAGATAGGAAAATTGAATCCTTTCTAAGAAAAGCTTATTTGTGTTCAGGTAATCTTCTTAGACCTGCTATATCTTTGGCGGATGTTGCTGCAGCTTCAACTTTTTGGTTTGAAACTTTAGCGCAACAAGTAACAGATCATGATTCTCATAGCATTATTATTCTTCTTCAACATGCTAATCATTTTATCTGTGATGCCATTTTTTATATTATTAGAGTTGATGTCAGGTTTATGTCTCTAGCTATTTTAGCTAGAAGAGCTTTATGGCTTAAAACTTGGAATGCTGATATGTCTTCTAAATCGACTCTACTTTCCCTTTCTTTCCAGGGTAATAAATTATTTGGTTCTCAGTTGGATTCTATTATCTCAACTGTTACTGGTGGGAAAGGAACTTTTTTACCACAGGATAAAAAATCTAAGGGTAAAAACAGGGCTAATAATCATTTTCGTTCCTTTCGTTTCAACAAAGAACAAAAGCCTGATCCTTCATCCTCAGGAGCAGTTTCAGTTTGGAAACCATCTCCAGTCTGGAATAAATCCAAGCCTTCTAGAAAAGCAAAGCCAGCTTCTAAGTCCACATGAAGGTGCGGCCCTCATTCCAGCTCAGCTGGTAGGGGGCAGATTACGTTTTTTCAAAGAAATTTGGTTCAATTACGTTCACAATCTTTGGATTCAGAACATTGTTTCAGAAGGGTACAGAATTGGTTTCAAGATAAGACCTCCTGCAAAGAGATTTTTTCTTTCCCGTGTCCCAGTAAACCCAGAGAAAGCTCAAGCATTTCTGAAATGTGTTTCAGATCTAGAGTTGGCTGGAGTAATTATGCCAGTTCCAGTTCTGGAACAGGGGCTGGGGTTTTATTCGAATCTCTTCATTGTACCAAAGAAGGAGAATTCCTTCAGACCAGTTCTGGATCTAAAAATATTGAATCGTTTTGTAAGGATACCAACATTCAAAATGGTAACTGTAAGGACTATCCTGCCTTTTGTTCAGCAAGGGCATTATATGTCTACAATAGATTTACAGGATGCATATCTGCATATTCCGATTCATCCAGCTCACTATCAGTTTCTGAGATTTTCGTTCCTGGACAAGCATTACCAGTTTGTGGCTCTGCCGTTTGGCCTAGCAACAGCTCCAAGAATTTTTACAAAGGTTCTCGGTGCCCTTCTGTCTGTAATCAGAGAACAGGGTATTGTGGTATTTCCTTATTTGGACGATATCTTGGTACTTGCTCAGTCTTCACATTTAGCAGAATCTCATACGAATCGACTTGTGTTGTTTCTTCAAGATCATGGTTGGAGGATCAATTCACTAAAAAGTTCATTGATTCCTCAGACAAGGGTAACCTTTTTGGGTTTCCAGATAGATTCAGTGTCCATGACTCTGTCTTTGACAGACAAGAGACGTCTAAAATTGATTTCAGCTTGTCGAAACCTTCAGTCACAATCATTCCCTTCGGTAGCCTTATGCATGGAAATTCTAGGTCTTATGACTGCTGCATCGGACGCGATCCCCTTTGCTCGTTTTCACATGCGACCTCTTCAGCTCTGTATTCTGAACCAATGGTGCAGGGATTACACAAAGATATCTAAATTAATATCTTTAAAACCGATTGTACGACACTCTCTGATGTGGTGGACAGATCACCATCGTTTAGTTCAGGGGGCTTCTTTTGTTCTTCCAACCTGGACTGTAATTTCAACAGATGCAAGTCTGACAGGTTGGGGAGCTGTGTGGGGGTCTCTGACGGCACAAGGGGTTTGGGAATCTCAGGAGGTGAGATTACCGATCAATATTTTGGAACTCCGTGCAATTTTCAGAGCTCTTCAGTCTTGGCCTCTTCTGAAGAGAGAATCGTTCATTTGTTTTCAGACAGACAATGTCACAACTGTGGCATACATCAATCATCAAGGAGGGACTCACAGTCCTCTGGCTATGAAAGAAGTATCTCGAATTCTGGTTTGGGCGGAATCCAGCTCCTGTCTAATCTCTGCGGTTCATATCCCAGGTATAGACAATTGGGAAGCGGATTATCTCAGTAGCCAAACGTTGCATCCGGGCGAATGGTCTCTTCACCCAGAGGTATTTCTTCAGATTGTTCAAATGTGGGGACTTCCAGAAATAGATCTGATGGCCTCTCATCTAAACAAGAAACTTCCCAGGTATCTGTCCAGATCCAGGGATCCTCAAGCGGAAGCAGTGGATGCATTGTCACTTCCTTGGAAGTATCATCCTGCCTATATCTTTCCGCCTCTAGTTCTTCTTCCAAGAGTAATCTCCAAGATTCTGAAGGAATGCTCGTTTGTTCTGCTGGTGGCTCCAGCATGGCCTCACAGGTTTTGGTTTGCGGATCTTGTCCGGATGGCCTCTTGCCAACCGTGGACTCTTCCGTTAAGACCAGACCTTCTGTCACAAGGTCCTTTTTTCCATCAGGATCTCAAATCCTTAAATTTAAAGGTATGGAGATTGAACGCTTGATTCTTAGTCAAAGAGGTTTCTCTGACTCTGTGATTAATACTATGTTACAGGCTCGTAAATCTGTATCTAGAGAGATATATTATAGAGTCTGGAAGACTTATATTTCTTGGTGTCTTTCTCATCATTTTTCCTGGCATTCTTTTAGAATTCCGAGAATTTTACAGTTTCTTCAGGATGGTTTGGATAAAGGTTTGTCTACAAGTTCCTTGAAAGGACAAATCTCGGCTCTTTCTGTTCTTTTTCACAGAAAGATTGCTAATCTTCCTGATATTCATTGTTTTGTACAAGCTTTGGTTCGTATAAAACCTGTAATTAAGCCAATTTCTCCTCCTTGGAGTTTGAATTTGGTTCTGGGGGCTCTTCAAGCTCCTCCGTTTGAACCTATGCTTTCATTGGACATCAAATTACTTTCTTGGAAAGTTTTGTTCCTTTTGGCCATCTCTTCTGCCAGAAGAGTTTCTGAATTATCTGCTCTTTCTTGTGAGTCTCCTTTTCTGATTTTTCATCAGGATAAGGCGGTGTTGCGAACTTCTTTTAAATTTTTACCTAAGGTTGTGAATTCTAACAACATTAGTAGAGAAATTGTGGTTCCTTCATTATGTCCTAATCCTAAGAATTCTAAGGAGAAATCATTGCGTTCTTTGGATGTGGTTAGAGCTTTGAAATATTATGTTGAAGCTACTAAGACTTTCCGAAAGACTTCTAGTCTATTTGTCATCTTTTCCGGTTCTAGAAAAGGCCAGAAAGCTTCTGCCATTTCTTTGGCATCTTGGTTGAAATCTTTAATTCATCATGCCTATGTTGAGTCGGGTAAAACTCCGCCTCAGAGGATTACAGCTCATTCTACTAGGTCAGTTTCTACTTCCTGGGCGTTTCGGAATGAAGCTTCGGTTGATCAAATTTGAAAAGCAGCAACTTGGTCTTCTTTGCATACTTTTACTAAATTCTACCATTTTGATGTGTTTTCTTCTTCTGAAGCTGTTTTTGGTAGAAAAGTACTTCAGGCAGCTGTTTCAGTTTGAATCTTCTGCTTATTTTTTCATTTAAACTTTATTTTGGGTGTGGATTATTTTTTTCAGCGGAATTGGCTGTCTTTATTTTATCCCTCCCTCTCTAGTGACTCTTGCGTGGAAAGATCCACATCTTGGGTAGTCATTATCCCATACGTCACTAGCTCATGGACTCTTGCTAATTACATGAAAGAAAACATAATTTATGTAAGAACTTACCTGATAAATTCATTTCTTTCATATTAGCAAGAGTCCATGAGGCCCGCCCTTTTTGTGGTGGTTATGATTTTTTGTATAAAGCACAATTATTCCAATTCCTTATTTTTTATGCTTTCGCACTTTTTCTTATCCCCCACTTCTTGGCTATTCGTTAAACTGATTTGTGGGTGTGGTGAGGGGTGTATTTATAGGCATTTTGAGGTTTGGGAAACTTTGCCCCTCCTGGTAGGAATGTATATCCCATACGTCACTAGCTCATGGACTCTTGCTAATATGAAAGAAATGAATTTATCAGGTAAGTTCTTACATAAATTATGTTTTCATTATTTATGAGTTTTTAAAAGATGAACAAACTTTCTTTTTATCAAATTCGAGCTGAGAGCTCTCCACACACACGTCTTACTTCTGTAATAGCTGGCTCCGCCCCATGTTATTTTTATTTAAAACACACACACACACACACACACACATATATATATATATATATATATATATATATACAGTATATTATATGTATACCTATATATACAGTATGTGTGTATATATATATATATATATATATATATATACAGTATATATATTTATATATGTATATCTATACATACATATACATATATATACATATATACATATATATATATATATATATATATATATATATATATACAGATATACCTATATAGATCTATTCCTATAGATATATGTTTACTTTAACATCATTATATATATAGAAATATATATTTAATAATAAAAATTAAAAAAAAATTCTATGTGAAAATAGGAATGTAAAATATGTGTCATGAGCTTCAGGTTTCATATTTCAGGTCTAATGCTGTATTTGCAGTATTTTATATTTAATAAATACATAACACACCTTAAGATAACTCATGTCGGGTTAGCACATGTGAAGAATTAGTGTACTCCTGTTGGGTTTGCGCACATATGTCCGATAGTAGTACACTAATCCTGCAATTACGATAAAACTACATTTTGTTAGACCTAAAGCAGGAAATCCGAAGTGCATTATGCATATTTTACATTCCTATGTTCTTCACGTAGATTTTTTTATTTTTATTATTAAATATATATTTCTATATATATATATATATGTAATAATGTTAATTTAATATATATACCTTTACGCAAGGTCTTCAGTCATGCATCTACTTTCAACTTGTAATACGTGCGCAAACTAACAAGCCTGTAATATTCGGTTATCGCTCACCCGCAAACATCAGCACCACTTGTAATCTAGTCCATATTCTGTAAAATGTACAACTGTTATTTTTTTAGTATTCCACTGCTTTACTTTACTGACATGCTTTTTTACAGCCCTCTGCTAAAGCCGTTTTTAGTCATTTTTACTAATTGCATTAAAACATCAAATTACTGATTAGTGATTACTTATTGGTTGATAAACAGAACTCCTTGCAATATTGGACGTCAGTGACATTCCTCAAAAGTAGAAAGTACATACTGTAAAGTCATTTTACACTATACTGTAAGTTTATATGATTTGTATATAATAACATTTAAAAATGGAGATTGCAAGTGTAGCAGAATAATACCAGTGCTATTTTATGTTAGAATTGCTTGAGCACAATCAATATGATTACATCTATGCTATACTATTTTAATGATGGTTAAGCATTACATCTATGCTATACTATTTTAATGATGGTTAAGCATTACATCTATGCTATACTATTTTAATGATGCTTAAGCATAAAAGACTTCACACATACACATATATACCTTTAACCCCTTCCCAGTCCCATCCAAAGGTTTAAAAGCATGTGCAGCTGTAATTTTGTTAGCAACAAATACATTATTTTACTAACCAATGACAAACCACTTAAAAGCTTAGTAATGTTTTTTTTTATCTCAGGTCCTTTGGGATGGCCAATTAGGGAGAGATATGAGCTCCTGCACATATCAACCAATCACTGTGCAGAATGTAGCATTGTCAGGGTTCTGCAATTAATGAAAGCACTTCAGCATTTCTAGAGGTAGTGGAAACATTACCAAGTTTAAATTACAGGAAACCCAGGTAAAAAAATAAAAAATAAAAGTGTAATGCAGTCTTTTAATTGTGCATAATGAACCATAGCTGAATGCCTCTTTAAAAATGCAAAATAATCTCCAGATACTCTGAGGGAGGGGAATGATCACAATTTAATTGAAGTAAGATGAAAAGCAGGTAAATACTTCAATGTACATTGTACTTTTTCACTAAAACATTTTCAGAGAATTTAATTTTCAGTTTAATGTCTGTTTAACCATGTAGTCATTAAAACCAGCTTTATTGTATGAGTTTTTTGAGAGAAATAAAACATACTGTATGTTTTATTCTCTAGATAGTGAGCCCAATATTTGTCCAATGCTGAAGAATATGAAAACCTTGTAAAATGAAAAACATTGATCAAACTATGAATCAAATTAATGTGTGCATGTGAGGTTACTCTAGGGACTGGATTACACAGTGTCATATATATTATTCTATTATTAAGCACATACAATTGTCAAAAATAACAAGATTAATGAATTAAACAATATTCTCTCTGGGTGGAACAGTAATTTCTATAGAAATAAGAACGAGTTGGGGATGCAAAAGTGTTTGCTTATTTTGCTTGGAATGGGAATATTTTTTGGGAAAAACACCCTACTGCTTCATCAGACTATGAAATATAACGGTATATGTGGATTTTATTACAAGTACAGAGACTCATATTTTGCTAATCATTCTTTTTACTACTTATGCAGCTTTTCACAGAAATAACATATTAGAAAACAAAGAAAAAGTTGAACACAGTGAAAATGAGAACAACCAATAAAAAGGATGTATGCAAATGAGCTGATAAGAGTAGCCAATGAGAATACTCATAGTGCCCATATAATGTCCACATAGTCCCAATTCCTGCTCTTTCTTTTTGCTGCTTGTGCAGATAAGTACATTTATACAATACATTAAATATTTCCTTATTGTATGTTATTTATTTTAGTGCCTGTGTATTTTCCCTTATAAGTTTCTACTTGATTTTTCTAATTCAGTTTAACCTTCTGGTTTTAGGTTTTCCCTTCTCCCTTATGGTACTCCTTTTTATACCATTTTATAGCCGCTAACAGTTTTAAGTCCTACTTTTGTGCTCCTTTTCCCACCATCTTGTTTACTTCAGAGCCGACATTTAGTCAGACAGCTCACTGCTGTATTCCTCACTACCTGTCAGCTGTTCTAGTGGATACTTTGTAAGAGTTTTTCTCTTTTCATTTCTTCTCTGCGTGTAATTATTTTTTCTCTCCACTAAGTGTACGGTTCCTAAATGTTTTTATATTACTTTTTCCTTATTTCATTACACACTCATTTTGCTTCTCCAGAGCAGTTAAACATTAAATTAACCCTTGGTTCTCCACAATTATTATTTTACAAATTGTTTTAAAAAATGTCTCAAAATTAAAATAATATGGAAATCTCTGTTAACTCTCTCAATGACAAATTAACTAATTTTATATCCCAAATGGATAACAAAATGAACTCGCTTATGGCAGTTATTAACCCTAATATTTCTGCTCCTAGGACGTAAAAATCCAAAACTAAACATTAATTATCTGCTTCCTCAAAGCTGTTAAAATCTTTAGGTCTGTCCCATCCAGACTCTCCTCCTGCACCTCTGCAAATTGCAGGCAACTCTTCTGCTGGCCGGCAGATTAAGGCACCTGAACACCTGATCATAACAAGAGCCGTATATCAGGGCATATTTTTTCAGACTCTTACCTCACTATTTTTTTTTTTATTTTTTTAAAAGAGATCAGTTTCTGACCTAAAGGCTCATAAAAGACAATTTAACAATATTTCCTCTTCTGAGGAAGATTATTTTTCTGATAATGATCATTCTAATCACTCTGATGATTTCACCTCTGATTCTGACTTTGATTCCGAAGAAGAGATTTAGACCTTTCTGAAAGTCCTTCGAGGGTCCAGGGGACCCAGAAATTGTCCAGGCTACAAGGTGGAGGGACCCATCCAGAAGGATGGGATGAGGATGATCTAGAGGGTCTAATAGATGATTGGGAAGTTCTGGGATGAGAGGACGGGGAAGGAAGGAGATCTCCAGAAGAGAGTGGTACCAGGATTGGATTGGCCAAAGCGGAGTTATCAGGAGAAGGGAGATCTGGGATCTGTGAAGATGAGCGAGTGTTTTCAGAATCATGGAAAAAGGAATAGGTGCCTTGAATTGGCCAGGTTTGGAGAAACGCGTCTATTGCAGAGGCCTCTGGGTCCGGATGTCAACTGAAATATGGACTCATTTGGAAGTTAGATCTGGAAGCAAAAAGAGTGGAGTCTTGAAGATAATGAGATCTCCAGTCTGCGACAAAATTGGATAGGCCAGGAATGTATTCGGCCTGGATAGAGATTTTGTTGTCCAGACAGTGGTGGACAAAGTCTTTCATAATCTCTGAAAGGGCTTTCAATTTGGTTCCACCCAAGCGGTTCAGATATCTCATGGCAGAAATGTTGTCCATGCGAAGGATCACAGATAAAGTAGAATAGTTTATAACAAAATTCCTTATTGCAAAATAAACTGAAAGAAGTTCCTTGCAATTTATGTGAAGATTTCTCTCCACATTTGTCTATTTCCCACCAGTGATAAGAGAACCACGATGGGTGCACAAGCCAGAATTGCTGGCATCTACCTCTATAATGATGTCTGGAGCATTGCCAAAGATGGCTCTGTCGTTCCATGCATCCATATTGAGAAGCCACCAGTTGAGGTCCTGACGAGCCTCCTGGGAGAGGGAGATAGGATGTGAATAGGAAAGAGCTTTGTGAAGGAAGTGAATTTTCAGATGTTGAAAGGCCCGATAGTGGAGGGGAGCAGGAAATATTGCCTGTATGTAGGAGGAAAGAAGGCCAATGATGAAAGCTAGAAGTCTCAGAGGGAAGAAAGGTATTTTGAGCCCAAGCAAAATTTCTTTCTTTATGTTGGAAATCTTGTCTTGAGGAAGACTGAGGATAGAGGAAATGGTGTCTATTTGGAAACCAAGGAAAGTCAGATTTTGAGAGGGAATAAGAGCTGTTTTTTTCCTGTTTATGAGAAAACCTAAATTTTCTAAGAGGGAGATGGTGAGGATGAGATGAGATAAAAGGGTAGAATGGTCTTTGTTCTTTATGAGGATATCTTCTAGATAAATGATAAAACGAGCACCTCTGAACCTTAGCCAAGCTGTGACTGGTTTCAGAATTTTTGTAAAGATCCATGGGGCAGAGGAAAGATCGAATGAGAGGCATGTGAATTGCCAAAGGATGTTGTTCCAATAAAAGTGAAAAAATCTCCTGAAATCCTAATGGATAGAAACAGATAAGCATCTGTTAGATCAAAAAAAAACAACCAAACTCAATCTTAGAGACAACTTTGAAGAAGATGAATGCCCTCCATTTTGAAGTGTTGATAAAGAACAGAGGCATTCAAAGTTCTGAGACTGATCATTGAGCAAAAGAGACCATTCTTCTTTTTTGTTCAGGAACAAGTTGCTTATGTAACTGTTCTCGTCCCTGAGGACCAATTCTAAAGCCTGTTTTGATGCCAGAGATGAAATTTCTGAATCTATGGCTAGATTTCAGAATGTTATGGGAGTTGGAAGAGATAATTGACATGGGGTTTTGACAAAATCTATTATTTCCAGTTATGGTTTGCAGAATCCATGGATCTGAGGTGATAAGTTGCCAATTGGGGAAAAACACAGCAAGTCTGACACCTATTTTGTTGGGGACAAAAGGGTAAAAAGGGGAAGAAGAGAATTTACCTGAGTGAGCTCTGGAATGACCTCTGGCTCTAAAAGACCTTGATGGCCAGGAACGACCTCTTAAGGGGAAAAAAGAGTTTTTTTGCTTGGGTTTGGTACTGATTGGAGTAATAATATTTGGACCTTGAATTGAATGCGTTGCAATTGGAGAGGCCAGGAAAATGAACCCTTCTTTTCCCGGCCCTGTCAAAAACACTAGACGGTGTATAAAAGGGTCTTTTTAATAGTTGATTTCGTTTTAGACAATGTATTGAAAGTTTTGGCATAATTATTTATTTTTAATAAATGTCTCCAAAAAGTAGATCATTATTATTGGTGGAGCATTGGGTAGTGGCAAAATCAGAAAGCTTAGGGTCTAACCTTCTAATGATGTTTCTCCTCCTTTCGGCAATGATCACTTCATTAGCATTGGCCAGAAAGGCTACAGACCTTAAAATCTATTCTCTTATGACAAAAGGGTCTAGATAAGAATTGGAGGCGATAGCCTCTTCTGTTAAATCAAACATTTTTCATATGGGACCAGTAGTGTATAAAAGTTTGTCTTGACGGGACCGAAGGAGCCAGTCAGAACCTTTGTTTTTAAAAAAAAAAAAAAAATTAGAACCTTGGGGAACAAGAAATTTAAATATGGTGGAATCAAATTCGGGAGTTATAGTGGAGTTATTTGGGAGAGATGGTCTGGGGCATTCCGCTCTAAGTTTAGACCTAGCGGATATTTTAAGGGAGGAGCGAAGATAATGGTCTATATAATCTGCAATCTCTTTAGAGGTAAATTATTCAGAAGAAAGGGGATACTGTAATTCATTGGGCTTAGTGAATGGGTTACCAAGGGAATCTAGGAGGAAAAAAATCAAATAAAAAAAAATTAAAAAAAATTCTTTATGGGGTAAATTATGATGGGCTTTTTTGCGTCTTTTATATTTAAAAAATCATCAAAGTCAGAATCGGAGGCAAAATCATTAGAGTGATTTGAATGCTCATTATCAGAAAAATAATCTTCCTCAGAAGTGAAAATATTGTTAAATTGTCTTTTACGAGTCTTTAGAGGGAAACTATTCAGAAGAAAGGGGATACTGTAATTCATTGGGCTTAGTGAATGGGTTACCAAGGGAATCTAGGAGGAAAAAATAAAATAAAAATTAAAAATTCTTTATGGGGTAAATTATGATGGGCTTTTTTGCGTCTTTTATATTTAAAAAATCATCAAAGTCAGAATCAGAGGCGAAATCATCAGAGTGATTAGAATGCTCATTATCAGAAAAATAATCTTCCTCAGAAGAGGAAAAATTGTTAAATTGTCTTTTATGAGGCTTTAGGTCAGAAACTGATCTCTTTTAAAAAAACAAAAACAAATAGTGAGGTCAGAGTCTGAAAAAATACGCCCTGATATATGGCTATTGTTATGATCAGGTGTTCAGGTGCCTAGGGTAATCTGCCGGCCAGCAGAAGAGTTGTCTGCAATTTGCAGAGGTGCAGGAGGAGAGTCTGGGTGGGACAGACCTAAAGATTTTAACAGCTTTGAGGAAGCAGATAATTAATGTTTAGTTTTCGATTTACACGTCCTAGGAGCAGAAATATTAGGGTTAATAACTACCATAAGTGAGTTAATTTTGTTATCCATTTGGGATATAAAATTAGTTAATTTGTCATTGAGAGAGTTAACAGAGATTTCCATATTATTTTAATTTTGAGACATTTTTTTAAAACAATTTGTAAAATAATAATTGTGGAGAACCAAGGGTTCATTTAATGTTTAACTGCTCTGGAGAAGCAAAATGAGTGTGTAATGAAATAAGGAAAAAGTAAGATAAAAACATTTAGGAACTGTACACTTAGTGGAGAGAAAAGTTAATTACACGCAGAGAAGAAATGAAAAGAGAAAAACTCTTACAAAGTATCCACTAGAGCTGACAAGCAGTGAGGAATACAGCAGTGAGCTGTCTGACTAAATATCGGCCGTGAGATAAACAAGAGGGCGGGAAAAGGAGCACAAAAGTAGGACTTAAAAACTGTTAGCGGCTATAAAATGGTATAAAAAGGAGTACAATAAGGGAGAAGGGAAAACCTAAAACCAGAAGTTTAAACTGAATTAGAAAAATCAAGTAGAAACTTATAAGGGAAAATACACAGGCACTAAAATAAATAACATACAATAAGGAAATATGTAATGTATTGCATAAATGTACTTATCTGCACAAGCAGCAAAAAGAAAGAGGAGGAATTGGGACTATGTGGACAGTATATGGGCACTATGAGTATTCTCATTGGCTACTCTTATCAGCTCATTTGCATACATCCTTTTCATTGGTTGATCTCATTTTCACTGTATTCAACTTTTTCTGTGTTTTCTGATATGTTATTTCTGTGAAAAGCTGCATAAGTAGTAAAAAGAATGATTAGCAAAATACTCGTCTCTGTGTCTTTAATCAAATCTAGGTTATACATTCACAAAGCTAGGATAATCAGAATTTTTAAATACACACTACAGGTAATAGCACAGATTAGGTTTGAATCCTTTGTGTTTTCACTTTGACCTTATTTGTGTTGGTGTTTTTTCTGTTTTTATGTGTCTGCCTTCGTTACAGTATATGATCTCATACATGTATGAGCAGGTGTATGGAAGCTGGATACACAGTTTAATATGTTTACCTTGAGTTTTAGATTATCTGAAAACTAATCCCAAAATAAAGCAGAACATTAAATTAGTTTTTTGCTGTCCTCTTAAATGTGTTATGCACATAAATTAATGGACTGATTTAACTAAAAGTATTGTAAGGGATCTTAGCTAGTTCCCAGTATCACTAGGAGATTATTTGCTTGTTATCACATCTATATGGTATGTTTCAATTTCATGATAAAAATGTTTGTAAGTTAGAGACTGTTCACTGCATGTATTGAATCTTTGTTGTCTTTAAGGTGTCAAGGTCATACAATGTAATTTCAAGTTTGATTCTTCTGTTCCTGATTTTTTTGTAATTTTAAAATATTTACAAACACACACAAACACATATATCTATATATCTATATCTATCTATCTATCTATCTATCTATCTATCTTTACAGTAATGTTAAAATGTATCAATACTTTGCATTTAGTATGTGAACATTCATCAACTATTATAGGGATATGAAACCTCCCAAAAATATTTTGTGATTCAGACAGAGCATATCATTTAAAGAAAAAAAAAAAGTTTTTAATGTATAAGTAAAATTGCTTTGTTCTCATGTTATTCTGTGTTGAAGAGATACCTAGCTAGGCGCCTGGAACACTACATGACAGGAAATAGTGCTGCCTTCAAGTGTTCTTGCAAATAGATACCATTCTTGCAAAACTGCTGGCACATAGAGATCCAGAAATGGTCCGACTCCTAAGCATACGTCCTTGCTTTTCAACAAAAGAAACCAAGAGAATGAAGAAGAATTGATAAAAGAAGTAAATTAGAAAGCTGTTTAAAAATCGCATGCTCTATTTGAATCATGAAATAAAAAGTTGGGGTTTCATGTTCCTTTAAAGGGGCAGTCTAGTCAAAATTAAACTTTCAGGATTCAGAAAGGGCATGCAATTTTAAACAACTTTCCAAATGAATTTTATCATTAAATTTGCTTTCTTCCCTTGGTGGTATTTTTTGAAAAGCTAAATCTAGGTAGGATCAAACTGATTTCCAAACCATTGAAAACCGCCTCAGAGCATTTTGAACGTTTTTCACAGTTAGACAGTACATGTGTGTCATATAGTTAATGTTGCTCACTCCCGTGAAGTTATTTAGGAGTATGCACTGATTGGCTAAACTGCATGTCTGTCAAAAGCACTGAGATAAGGGGGCAGTCTGCAGAGGCTTAGATACAAAGTAATCACAGAGGTAAAATATATATTAATATAACTCTGTTGGATATGCAAAACTGGGGAATGGGTAATAAAGGGATTATCTATCTTTTTTAACAATACATTTTTTTGGTGTAGACTGTCCCTTTAAGCCTCTCCACTAATATGCAATAGGGAAAGGCATGTTTTAATGTTCAATGCCGAGAAATACAGCTATTTTCTGAATGTAGCAAATATGATATGATATAGTCAGAGTTTAATCAAGACACACCACAAAATATGTGGTACTGAACTTTTTTTCTGTTTTCATATTTGATTTGTCAACAGAGGCTAATGGAAGGTTATTGTGCAGGAAAACTGTTGCTTTTTTAATTTAATAAACAATATAATGAAACAGGTTTGAAGACACTAACATAATGATCACATTTCAATAAAATTAGATGAAGAAAAACAAATTATATAACACATTGACTGCTGGATGTATTAGTCATCTTAGATTCTATTCTAAGCTAAATAATTTGTTCCCCCCTAGCATTTAAATTAAGTTGTTTTAAAGAGTTTTAAAGAGCTCCAGGATGAAATCTTATAACTTATTACTTGTTTTTCAGTGCACATTTTTGTACATATTTAGGTTTACATAAAGGTCTTTGTTGCAGTGTAGATATTTGCTAAGACTTTTCAAAATTCCATTACAGCAATTTATAATTAGCTCCTTTGTTCTTTCAAAAATGTCTTCAGAACTACTAAAGAAGTAATGGAATAAGTACGTTTTCAAATTCAAGATTTAGGTTCCTTGAAAAATGTAAAAATATATTGAAGGGCAAAATTCTATAGTTATACTGGTGGCTACTCCTAGCTCCCTATTTCATACTCCTTTTGTTTTCTCTTCTGCCCTATTTACTTGATTGTTTCTTTACTACTCTTTATTTTCATATCTTCTCCAATTCTTCTTTTCCTTCACTTTGCCACAACTGGCATGTGATTAATAGATATTTGCTTACCTTTTTTTCCTTTTATATTATTGGACAATGAATCATCTAGAACAAAAATGATATTGATACACAGATCTCAGATGTCTGACTTGGAGTAAGGTACTCCGGGAAATAAATTTTTAGATGAGAATGATATTACTCAGTATGGGCTAGATTATGAGGAGAAAGAAAAATTGCGCTTTTGCAAGCTCAATATTTGCGCTCCAAGCAGTAATACTGGTTCATACAAATGTGTACTTGTATTACAAGTAAAGCATAATGCGAACGTGAGGTCACTTCAGTGGCGGCTGGTGACTTTTGATGATGGGGAGCACTAGCCCCGCCCTCAGATGGCTCCGCCCATTTTAATGTGCGTGTGTGTATATATATATATATGTATACATACATACACACACTCTGCCAGTTATTTATATCAGATGGTGTTACTCATGTTTGTGCATGTGTATAATGCTTACAACTTAATAGCATATATATATATATATATATATGCTATATATGAGATATATATCATATATATACTGTATATAAATATAGATTAGCATATCTATATCTATATATATATATATATATATATATATATATATATATATATATAGCATATCTATCTATAGCATACATATATATATATATATATATATATATATATATTTATAGCATATATATAAATAAAACAATCTTCATATTTTATTACTAATTGCACCTTGAAAACCCACACTGATCAGCATACTACATAACCCTTTTAAAAAATAAGCACATAGGAAGCCCTCTGATGTTCTTCATGAGGAAACTGAGTATATGACACATGGAGAGTCTAGAATACATTTTACCAAAATATCATTAAGCAACATATATATCAGAAGGCTATGAGAGACAGAGTTTATGGAAAAAATAGATACTGATCCCAGTTCATCTAAAAACACATTTTGGCAAACACCCTTTTCTGATTCACTAAAACACATAGCCCCATAATGAAACTCATTAGCTACCAGTTGAAGTGACAGCATGGCTCAGGCAATATTTTTTATAATTATAAAATAAAGGGTTACTCTGTGTGCCAAGGAACTACTAAATAGAGGCAAAGTTGTATGCCTGCAGACCCAATGGATTTTAGGGAGTCAGTAACTACATCTAAATTTGCAGTAAACATAGTAGGAATTGTCAATTCAAAAACCCAACCCCAATAACACTGAGTGCCTGATCTACACAATGGGAAATGCTAATCTATCAATGCTTAGTCAGATCATATGCTGTCAGTCCCAAACAGTATTAACATCATTGCTTTACATGCAGAAAATTGAATATACAGACCTTAACAGCAAGCTCCAGTCAAGCATACCTCTTCTTAGAGTGAACCCTCCTGTGTTCGCTCTGACCTCGGCGTCATCAGCCGCAGCTCTTACACTCTCCACTTGAAAGGCTGTTTCCTCTACCACTTCATCTCTGAAAACCACTTGTAAGAGTTCCATATTTGTCAAGTATACGTTCATCCAAAGTAAGCTCTGCAGGAGACCAGTGTAAAAGGCTAAACCTTAACTTTTATTCATGCCATAAAAGTACATAAAAAAATGAGTGCCGGTGTAGCAAGGGACTTGCGTTCCAGCTCATACCTTACTTATATACCATGAAAGTAAGGCATGAGCTGAAACGCAAGTCCTTTGCTACACCAGCACACATTTGTAATGTACCGTACTTGAAAAAAGTTAAGATTTAGCCTTTAACCCTAGTCTCTAGCCTCACTTACTTTGGATGGTTGTATAGTAGGGATTGTACACAGTTCTTCACTGTATCCGACATCACGTCTCTGTCTCTTGCTGATGATGTCACTGTCAAGCGCTTGATACACTCTTAAAGCTACACGGTGATGGCTATGTAATAAAATATTACGGCTAAATATGTTAAAAATATGACGGCTAATAATGTAATAGAATATGATGGCTAAAATAATGAAACAATACTGCAGATCACCGAGCACATTTCATTGTTTCATTACTGGTAACTTACTCGCCACTTCTCTAATTTCACTCAGCCATGCTTGTACTCTTGACAGGATTATTCCTGGATTTTCCCTAAATAGGGAAAATCCAGGAATAATCCTGTCAAGCGTACAAGAATGGGCATGGCTGTATGCATTGATCATTTGAAGTTCACAGACAGGGTCCCCAACAAACAAGGCAATACGTAAATTGACTATTAATGATTACAGTAATCATGAACAAGTTTTCTCTTTATCGAATGCAAAATAAACAAAATATGTTTTGTCAGAACATCAGCTTTTGTCTATTTAAAAGGCAGACTCCCTATTGGATTTTTTGTGTACTGTAGCTGACCGGCTGACCCACTGCTTATTTCCCTCACTTATGCAGTCTACTCATCGGAAACTCAGAGCCCTCAGACCAGCCTCTCCTGCTCCATCCCCTGAACACAAAGCACCGGACTAGGCATTGGCAAGGTGTTTATCTCTGTATGTCCTTCAGGGACAGGCAGTGCTGCATCTATAGCCTGTACTGAGTCTGTACGTGGGTTTATACAAATTTAAAAAAAAAAAAAAATCGGTAGTGATGTCACTAACACTCCAGCGCAAAGCTTTAGTGTGCTGCAGCTCAAAGTCTGCCCACCTAGCTCTTAGTGTGCAAGTGTCACGTGACAGCTGGCTCCTGCACACTAAAAGCTGTACTCTTAAGAAGGCTATGGGCTGGCCTGTAGGTGGCGCTGCAGTCAATGCAGTTTTAAAATGGAAAGGGTTTTTGCCTATACTTCTATCTGTCGCACTGCACAGCATGTGCGATAGATAGAAGTATTAGGCAAAAGCACATTCCATTTTCAGCCTAAAGATTGAAAAATTGCAATTTTAATGTTTTATAGAGTCAAAACTGCAGTGGAGCCTGAAAGTTTTTTTTTATTTAATAAAAAAAAAGGTTTAAAAATGTATTTTTTTTTTTTTTATTTCTCACTCTTTTTTTTTCCATCAGGGGTCAGGGGGTTTCTCAGGGGGTTTCTAGGGGGTTCACGTGCTCAAGTGCTCCTATGGAGGAGCCTACACTGGGTCACATTCGCATTATACTTTACTTGAAGTAACAGCTTGGAAGCTTTGCACTCCCATGTGCTCTAATGGGAACCTCTAGCCCCAAGTTATCAAGGTCTGTTGGACCTGATCTGACAGTGTGGATCAGGTCCGACAGACCTCGCTGAATACGGCGAGCAATACGCTCGCCGTATTCAGCATTGCACCAGCAGCTCACAAGAGCTACTGGTGCAACGCCGCCCTCTGCAGACTCGCGGCCAATAGGCCACCAGCAGGGGGGTGTCAATCAAAGCCGATCGTACTCGATCAGGTTGATTTCCGGCGATGTCTGTCTGCCTGCTCAGCAGGCGGACAGGTTATGGAGCAGCGGTCTTTGTGACCGTTGCTCCATAACTGCTGTTTCTGGCGAGTCTGAAGACTCGCCAGAAACAGGGACCATCAAGCTCCTTACGGTGTTTGTTAAATAGAGGCCTGTATCTGATGCCAATTCCAATAGACACTGCACAGAACTTAGCACAGCAAAGGGGGTAAGTTGAGCAGTGATGGGTAGCAAATGTAAAATATATATGTATACACATATTAACACATAAATATATATGTATGTAAGCATATACAAATATATTTACAGTTTAAACACCGTCAGACTGCTATATAAAGGCACTTTTCAGTGCTTTTTTTTTTCACCCCAGACCCGCTCACTTATAACCCTTTATAACTGCTTCATGCAGTTTTTTTTTAAAAAAAGATAAAGATGCTCAATTTTATTTTTTAGAATGGAACTATAAACTTTATTTTGTGGCAATTGGGGGGCATTTTTTTCATTAACCAGAGATCTGATCTCTGGTTAATGAATTTGAGTGCAAAGTGCTCCCGCAAGCTTGTGGTAGCATTAACCAGCACGGGTGCACATTAAAATGGCACTCATTTTGTAATCTAGCCCTATGTATTGTTCGTAAGATATATTAAGTGTTGTTTATTTATCTTCTTTATTTTATGTTTAATAAATGATTGACTCCGGGGGAATGTTTTGGGGGCTGTGATTTGAACTCTGACCAGAACTCCTTTTTTTAATTGCTTTGTTATATCTGGATGTGTATTATCCACATGCTTTTTTATGCCACCATTAAAAAATTGTGCTTTGGATATAAATAAAAGGAAACAGGAAATAGGAAGCTGGAATCATTTTACTTTAGCCAAATATGATAATGCTTATGTTTTTTTTTTTTTTTTTACAAAGCAAATATTCAAATGGATGCACCAATGAAATGTTAAGAAATTAAAAAAATACTGGTAAAATTCATCACTATTCATTAATTTTATTTAAATTACCTTAAAAGACTTTAACTGGAGAGTCTTACTACCCTGATCCTTCTTCTCAGAGAACTGAGACACGCTAATAGGAGGCTTAGTGCAGCCTGCGGAGAAGGTCCATAAATGCAGGGCCTCAGATCCTCCGCACTAAAGGGACGATTTTTTTTTATAGTGCGAGCGGACATAAGATGTAGCGTATCATGTCCGCTGCACATCGATAAATGCTGACAGCATTTCTTGTTAACTGCTTGTGCAATGCCACCCCCTGCAGATTCACGACCAATCGGCTGCTAGCAGGGGGTGTCAATCAGCCTGATCATATAGGATTGGGCGGATTGATGTTCGCAGCCTCAGAGCAGGCGGATAAGTTATGGAGCAGCAGTCTAAAGACCGCTACTTCATAACTGCTGTTTTTGGCGAGCCATTTGGAGCTTGACAATTTGCCCCTAAGTCTCCTATTACCACGGCTTGTGGCTGTGAAAAGAAGGATCATGGTTAACGCCACTCGCCAGTGTGCTGTGGCAAAGTTACGTTTGTTTAATGAAAAGAAATGTTGATGTTCTACGAATATTCAGTATTTGTTTAATTTAAAACAAAACAAATAAGGATTAGTACAGCAAACAAATATTACGGGAAACACATATTACGTGTTTCTTTGTCATAGGAAATATTATATGCTAACACATAATTAAGTCTACAAGTAGTCACTTAATGGAACATACAAGTATATGATGTGCTTCCTTGATGAAAACATGGAATGGTGCAAAATCTACACTGAATCTACAGCCATAGCTTCCTAGCAAGTCTTGTTGCATACAAATTATATTTAATATTATATTAATTAATTAATTTAATATTTATTAAATTACAGCATCAAATAATTTTTGAAAAGTAATATTATCACAGTACTATTGGACAAGCTATATATTAGACACTATTGAAACTAGCAAGGACATCAAGTTTGTTTATTTAGGATAAAAATTACCATTAAAAAATATTAATACCTTCTGAATTTCCCTAGAGCAAGCCCACATTCATTTTGTCACCCTCTCTTATTCCCAGTTAATGGACACCTGTTGAATGAGTGTTCACATGCCTCTGAAACATTATTACATATTGTTGAAAGTAGGCAATCAGTGCAAGAGTGTATATGTATATATATATATATATATATATATATATATATACACACATTGTGTATATATAAATACTATATATATATATATATATATATATATATATATATATATATATATGTGTGTATGTGTATATTATTATTATTATTATTCTTTATTTATTAAGCGCCAACAGATTCCGCAGCACTGTCCATGGGTACAAGGATAACAGTATAATGGAGAAACAATGCGACAAAATTTTACAGAAAAATCAGGGGCAATTGAGGACCCTATTCCCGTAGGAACTGTACACATATAGATATATGCACATACAGTATATACAGTATGTCTGTGAGTGTGTGTGTTTGTATTATATGATCAACAGCTGAAATTATACATAGTTTGCATTTTGCAGTTACAATTAAATTACTTATCTAGGCCCAGATTATGGCAAAATATGTTCTACTTATTCATAAAATGTATACATTTTTAAATATATCTGGTGGTATTTTGGTAACAATATATGATTATATGTAGGTATAAATATATACATATATATATATATACATATATATATATATATATATATATATATATATATATATATATATATATATATATATATATATATATATATAAATATCCTCCAAAAAGAGATAAGCACATTACCACAACTGCCAGGGTGCACTTCACATAAATTGTATCCATTCCTCGTTTGAAAGAAGGCACTCACTGGTCTTAGTAAAAAACAACTTTTAATTCATATATTTAAAAAGCAAATACATCCATAACGTTTCGATGTCGTTATGACATCTTTGTCAAATGTTCTGCTAACATCACCAATATAGGACAATCATGTTCCCAAAGTAGAAAATCGCTAACAACATACATCTATATACAACCTTATATACCCATTCATATTCACATCTTCCCACTCCTGCAGTTCCTCCATCTCCCCCCTGACGTCATCGCGCTCAGACGTGGGCGTGAGCGTGAGACGTCATTCGTTTCCAATTGGCTATGTGTCTCCATGGCAACCGCTTGTAAACACACTACGGTATGTCTTTCTTAGCCGCTCCTGCTGTTGTCATCACGCAACAGCGTGACTATAGCCCTATCGTATAGGCTAAGCAGCAGGCGGTTGTCATGGGAACCTACAGCCAGGAAAAAACATAAACACCAACAGACTGTGTTAGTCCCAGTATAAGGCGTATGAGTTCAGATGGGCATCGAACTATATGACAGCTTGAGGATGAAGATAAACTTCATATGAAGCACAACAGTGCCTTTCAATTAAAAATCCACAAGTGGTTTAACCGCGATCGATACCATCCCCACACATAACAGCCCAGAAATAAAGGGACACATTAAATGTAGACAAAATTAAAAACCGTATAACAGTTTAGCAAATATCCCCTATGCTAATAGTTTGCAATCCCTGCCTGACATAGTTAACACTATATTTCTTAATAAATCATTATCTTTGATATGTACACTTGACTCTATTCTTGTATATACTTTTGATACATAAAGAACCATCTCCTTCATGCCTGATTGGAATAGATAGAAACCAGTGTGTACCCACTAGAATGAAGATTCATGTGGATTTCTGGAATATATTCCTACACATTTGGGTGGTAGATCAAAGTATATGTCCATGTTCAGTTTATGGGTTATTTAGTGTAGAATGGTCCAAAGTCCAGATTAGTGTTCAATCCCTTTGGTATGACAGTGCCCAGCATGTGAATCCATTTGGTTTCTCTCTGGAGCAATCGATTTGCTCTGTTGCCACCTCTTGGTAATGGTGGAATGTGGTCTATGACCATCGTTTTCATACTCGAGACACTATGTCTGTGTTGTGCGAAATGGCGTGCTACAGGTTGATCTGAATCACCCGATTTTAAGGCTTATACTGGGACTAACACAGTCTGTTGGTGTTTATGTTTTTTCCTGGCTGTAGGTTCCAATAACAACCGCTTGCTGCTTAGCCTATACGATAGGGCTATAGTCACGCTGTTGCTTGATGACAACAGCAGGAGCGGCTAAGAAAGACATACCGTAGTGTGTTTACAAGCGGTTGCCATGGAGACACATAGCCAATTGGAAACAAATGACGTCTCACGCTCATGCCCACGTCTGAGCGCGATGACGTCAGGGGGGAGATGGAGGAACTGCAGGAGCGGGAAGATGTGAATATGAATGGGTATATAAGGTTGTATATAGATGTATGTTGTTAGCGATTTTCTACTTTGGGAACATGATTGTCCTATATTGGTGATGTTAGCAATACATTTGACAAAGATGTCATAACGACATCGAAACGTTATGGATGTATTTGCTTTTTAAATATATGAATTAAAAGTTGTTTTTTACTAAGACCAGTGAGTGCCTTCTTGCAAACGAGGAATATATATATATATATATACACAGGAATATCTATTTAGAATTCAGTCATGAGTCATGGGGAAAGCAAAAGAATTGTCAAAGGATCTGCGGGAAAAGGTAGTTGAACTGTATAAAACAGGAAAGGGATATAAAAAGATATCCAAGGAATTGAGAATGCAAATCAGCAGTGTTCAAACTCTAATCAAGAAGTGGAAAATGAGGGGTTCTGTTGAAACCAAACCATGGTCAGGTAGACCAACTAAAATTTCAGCCACAACTGCCAGGAAAATTCGGGATGCAAAGACAAACCCACAAATAACTTCAGGTGAAATATAGGACTCTCTGAAAACATGTGGTGTGGCTGTTTCAAGATACACAATAAGGAGTCACTTGAAGAAAGATGGGCTGCATGGTCGAGTCGCCAGAAGAAAGCCATTACTATGCAAATGCCACAAAGTATCCCACTTACAATATGCCAAACAGCACAGAGACAAGCCTCAAACCTTCTGGCACAAATTCATTTGGAGTGATGAGATCAAAATTGAGCTTTTTGGCCACAACCATAAATGCTACATTTGGAGAGGAGTCAACAAGGCCTATGATGAAAGGTACACCATTCCTACTGTGAAACACGGAGGTGGATCGCAGATGTTTTGGGGATGTGCGAGCTACAAAGGCACAGGAAATGTGGTCAGAATTGATGGCAAGATGAATGCAGTATGTTATCAAACAGAACCCCTCAGTTTCAACTTCTTGATTAGAGTTTGGACACTGCTGATTTGAATTCTCAATTCCTTGCATATCTTTTTATATTCCTTTCCTGTTTTATACAGTTCAACTAACTTTTTCCGCATATCCTTTGACAATTCTTTTGCTTTCCCCATGACTCCGAATCCAGAAGTGTCAGTGCAGCACTGGATGAAAGATGCAAGGATCTGTCAGGAGTCCAGAAACTCATTGACCTTTTATACACACACACTAATTACAAGCAAACAGATCACAGGTGAGGATGATTATCTTTAATAGCCATTCAAACCCCTTTGTGTCAACTTGTTATCAGGCCAAAATCACCAGGGTATGTAAACTTTTGATCAGGGTCATTTGGGTAGTTTCTGATTTAAAAAGAGTGAATACTGTAGATTGATAATAATTGGCTTCATCCAAACACTAACCATGAGTGAAAAAAACATTTTTGTGTTTTCATTCATATTCTCTGAAAAATGGCCAAGAAATCATAAATTCTGCCAGGGTATGTAAACTTATGAGCACAACTGTATATTATTAGCAAGAATAGATAAGATTGTGGTTGCTCACAAGGCTTTAAATCATATGTGTTTGACTGATAAAATGTTCCATTGAGATTCAAACATATTGTTACTTGTAAACACACAGTTAAGGCAATAGAAACTCAACTTCTGTGCTTTAATAGTGCTGTGTAAGGGCACCGATAGATAGAAAGTAAGTTAATTTGGTTGTTCTTTGGAAGGCATTAGTATATTCTGAGCTTAAAATCATGCTGCCATTAAAAATTATTTAAAGAACATTTTAGATGTTTAAAGAAACATTCTAAATAATTTTAAATGGTTAGGGCAGGTAATGTTTTTAATTACTGATCCTAAATAACTATAGGCATATTTGCATAGTTATAATGAAGTTACAACTATAAAGACGTCGCAACTGATATTAACTTTAAATTCCCTATAATAAGCTTTCTGTTGCACAGATTGAGGCAACAGCACTTAGCACCATAACCTCTAATGCACACAAAAGGGAGACTTGCTGTAAAGCTTGTATACAAATGGAATAAGCCCATTCACAGCCAGCTTAACCAGACCTCTTCGTGGGAATTTACATACCTGGAGGCCGATGCCGTAAACCACTCCCTGGGGAACTGTGTTTAGATTCACCAATGCCATAATCCACTCCCGGGGAACTGTATTTAGATTCTCAAACTTCCATCTTCATTCACTCAGATACATCTGATAGGTCACACTTGTGGAGCACGCCATCAATACACGTGCCGCCCTCAGAAAATCACATAAACCCATAAGTAAAATCTACTTTATTAGTACATCAAAAGATACAATTGCAAGAAGGCTCACAGCAGTTCAGACAATCCTCAAGAACCACTTACGTGTTTCGAGATAATGCCTTGTTGATATCTATAAAGTGGATTTTATTTATGGACACTTCTGCTATATGTTTCTTCACTTAAGGCTAGATTACGAGTTTTGCGTTATGAGTGAAAAAGCCTTATAACGCTGCTTTTTCACTACCGCTGCTATTACAAGTCTTGTCAGAATATCTGTACCGCACACTTTTGTGGCCGTAACGCAACATAATACCGCACCTTTTAAAAAGTCCTTTTTCAATGGGACTTCCATAACGCCCGTATTACGAGTTTTGCCTGGGAGGCCAAAAAGTGAGCGGTACAGCCTACAATGACAAGATTCATACCGCCATCTAAAGTCAGTAGTTATGAGTTTTACGTTACAAATCTGTAGCATAAAACACACATAAACTACCTATTAACCCCTAAACCGAGGCCCTCCCGCATCGCTGCCACTATAATAAAAATATTAACCCCTAAACTGCCACTCTGGACATCGCTGCCACTATAATAAACATATTAACCCCTTAAGCGCTGCACTCCCGCATCGCAAACACTAGTTA
Source organism: Bombina bombina (assembly GCF_027579735.1). Lineage (NCBI taxonomy): Eukaryota > Metazoa > Chordata > Amphibia > Anura > Bombinatoridae > Bombina > Bombina bombina. Next base: position 477,140,152 of record NC_069502.1, on the reverse strand, counting down.
AATATTATTAACCCCTAATCTGCCGCCCCCAACATCACTGCAGCCACTATAGTTATTAACATCTAAACCAAATAAAAAAAATATATACTATCATTAACTAAATAATTCATATTTAAAACTACTTACCTATAAAATAAACCATAAACTAGCTACAATATAACTAATAGTTACATTGTAGCTAGCTTAGGGTTTATTTTTATTTCACAGCTAAGTTTGTATTTTTTTTAACTAGGTAGACTAGTTAGTAAATAGTTATTAACTATTTACTAACTATCTAGTTAAAATAAATACAAATTTATCTGTAAAATAAAACCTAACCTGTCTTACACTAACACCTAACATTACACTACAATTAAATAAATTACATTCATTAAATACAATTAACTAAATTACAAAAAAATAAAAAATAAATGATCAAATATTTAAACTAATTACACCTAATCTAATAGCCATCTCAAAATAAAAAAGCCCCCCCCCAAAATAAAAAAACCCTAGCCTAAACTAAACTGCCAATAGCCCTTAAAAGGGCCTTTTGTGGGTCATTGCCCCAAATAAATCAGCTCTTTTACCTGTAAAAAAAATACAAACAACCTTCCAACAGTAAAACCCACCAACCACACAACCAAACCCCCAAATAAAATCCTATCTAAATAAACCTAAGCTCCCCATTGCCCTGAAAAGGATTTGGATGGGCATTGCCCTTAAAAGGGCATTTAGCTCTTTTTCTGTGCCCAAAACCCCAATTTAAAATTAAAACCCACCCATTTAATCCTTACAAAACATAACACTAACCTCCAAAGATCCACTTACAGTTTTTGAAGACCGGACATCCATCCTCATCAAGCCGGGAGAAGTCTTCATCCAAGCGGCAAGAAGTCCTCAACGAAGCCGGGAGAAGTCTTCATTCAAGTGGCAAGAAGTCGTCCTCCAGGCGGGCAGAAGTCTTCATCCAGACGGCATCTTCTATCTTCATCCTTCCGATGCAGAGTGGCTCCATCTTCAAGACATCCAGAGCAGAGCATCCTCTTCATACGGTCCCAGCCATACACTGAAGGTTCCTTTAAATGACATCATCCAAGATGGCGTCCCTTAAATTCCGATTGGCTGATAGAATTCTATCAGCCAATCGGAATTAAAGGTGAAAAAATCCTATTGGCTGATGCAATCAGCCAATAGGAATAATCTTCAATCCTATTGGCTGATCCAATCAGCCAATAGGATTGAGCTCACATTATATTGGCTGTTTCAATCAGCCAATAGAATGTGAGCTCAATCCTATTGGCTGGTTGGATCAGTCAATAGGATTGAAACTCAATCCTATTGGCTGATTGCATCAGACAATAGGATTTTTTCACCTTTAATTCCAATTAGCTGATATAATTATATCAACCAATCGGAATTCAAGGGATGCCATCTTGGATGACATCATTTAAAGGAATCTTCAGTTTACGACTGGGACTGTATGAAGAGGATGCTCCGCAATGGATGTCTTGAAGATGGAGCCACTCCGCGTCGGAAGGGTGAAAATAGAAGATGCCGTCTGGATGAAGACTGCTGCCCGCCTGGAGGTCGACTTCTTGCAGCTTGGATGAAGACTACTCCCAAGTATTTACCGCTACGGCGGTTGCTCAAGAAATGTGCAAATTGTGGGATTGCCATCAAAGCTACAGCTATAACTACCTGTGCACAGGAGACAGTGCAGTTGCTTAAGTAAGGGTAGTAGCAGGCTGATATCACTCCAACTATCCGTTATATTCCTATACAAGGATAATTTCCCTTTTGGAAATGAACTTTCTTATTGTAGTGCTGGAAAACCGGAAAATAATTCTGTGACTTTAAACAGGAACTGTTGATATTCTTTTTCTTTCACAATTTTTGGATTTAAGAGCTCCAATTATTTATGGTTATCCAATTTTGTATTTATGTTTGGGGATTCATAGTGCACTATGATAGGGAGTGGCTATATTTATGGCTATAATTATGCTATTTCATGCCTTGTGGTTGCTCCAATAAATGCCTCCTATATGCTCCTCCTGTGTTATTTGTGAAATTACTGTTATTATAGTTTGGAAATTTTCTTCTTTGGTATATTTAGGCATCTTAGAACTAGGTATTATATCCCCTAAATGTTATGGAACTAGTCAGTTCTGGATAGGAATTGCTTTATAATCTTCTTCTAGTTGTATAATTATTGAATCTTTTTCTCCTGCACCAATGGCCTGTCAATACTTTAACAACAGGCTATTGTTACTAACCTATTATTGGTAATATTGTTAGTTGCTGACAACACTGTTTGTATATATATATATATATATATATATATATATATATATATATATGTGTGTGTGTGTTTCTATATATGTACAGTATAAATATGTATTAATATATTATATGTGTATTTACAGACATATATACACATATAAATACATTAATATTTATGTATACATATTTTTCATATCGGGTATGCACATAATAAAGTATGCAATGTTTTTTTAGCATATTAGAATATGTGATCATGTTTGCGTATATTACAGTATGTGATCGGTTATCTGCATATTACTAAAAAACATGTTAAAGAACATTGGAATATGAAATATTCATATTTTTATGTTGGGTTAGTGCGATTGCGAATATGTCATGGTGTTTGCGCAAGATAGTGGGTGCGATCGTGATTTTCAATTTTTAACTTTAAGCGCAATTTGAGTTAAAGCTAGTGCAAAACAAGTTTTTTCTTTTAACTTGTAATATGAGCGCAACCCGACTAGTGCAAAAAGCTTAACTCTAGCAGAGTTTTCATGATTGTGAAAAAAAATACTGCGCCACTTGTAATCTAGCCCTGTGTCAGTATTGGGCGGCACAGAAATGTACATATGTTTATAATAACTATATATATATGATAGCTTGTGCTGTTAATGATATTTTTATGAAATGGGACATAGCAGAAATCATCACCGTAACATCTTGAAAGGACATTTAGTAATTTGTGTTCAAAAGGTTTATTTTTATTTCATACTCCTTTTTTGTGATTGTTATTTACAGTAATTTCTTCTTTTTAAATGGACTTTCTATCGGAAATTGTGTCATCATGATTGGGATTTAAATGCAAGGCTTCTGTCTTGTTTCTTACTGACTGAGATATTCTGCACAGGTTATTTAAAAAACAAACAAAAAAGTCCCCAAAAATCATGTTTTGAATAATCATGATTTACAATATCTAGAGCATTGTTTTGCTATCTTCTTACAATAATATGAATATTATTCTGCAGAGAAAAACTTGTACAATAAGGTTTGGAACTTTTGTTGATATTTTAAGTCTTGTAATTTAGTGGTTTCACAATGTACAGTCTAAAAACTGTTAAATACCCATTATAAAAGGTTATATAAGTTGTGGTCACTTTTTTCTTAAAGGAAATCATTTCCCGCGCAGTTCTTCTTGATTTTAGGCGGAATCTTAACAAAAAAGTAAAAAAATACGTAATTGAGCTAACATACCTAGTATAGCGAAAGTGACCATATACAGGGTGGTTAATTTCACATATGTAATTGTTTTTCCTAAGACACTGTACAAAGGGATATATCCAAACACCACAATGTTTGTCATAATTGTTCCTAGCATGTTTTTACAATATTTTCCCCATTGTGTAATGTTTGCCATTAGCAGTGTAAACACCAATAAGAGTAAGCCAGGGCTGATATTTGGAATATGCTAAGGAAGGATAAAGGTAATTTGTAAACTGCTGAGAATCATTACATGTTTAAAGGAGGGGAAAAAAATCAGTATTGACAACTATGAAAATTCCTCATATGAGGCCCATTTATCAAGCTCCGTATGGAACTTGAGGGGCTGTGTTTCTGGCGAGCCTGCAGGCTCGCCAGAAACAGCAGTTATGAAGCAGCGGTCTAAAGACGGGTTGATAAACACACCCTCACAAGAGCTGCTGGTGCAATGCTGAATACGGAGAGCGTATTGCTCTCCGCATTCAGCGAGGTCTGTCGGACCTGATCCGCACTGTCAGATCAGGTCCGAAAGACCTTTAATAAATAGGCCTCATTGTCTTTACGTCACAATATGGTAGATTCAATTTGACTTTTGAACCAAAACACATTGTAGTTCCTGAGCATGGATGCTGAGCCTATCAGGAGAGACAGTTGCATGTAGCTGCCAATCATCACAGCCTATATCCTACATAAATGCTACAATGCGGAACTGTGATGTAGAAAATATAAGGTGAACATACTAAGTATTCCCAAAAATACAAAACAAAACAAAGCAAACAATGTTTATATGAAATAAGGATGTAGACCCAGGTGTAGGATAAATGATGAGGCTGTCAGGTGTAATCTGAAGTTTCCGTAGATATGACCTCCAAAGCAAACAGGAAAACACAATAGTGAACTCTGTTAGGTGAGAGGCAAAAAGTAGGTACATGGTGGGTACTCCCAGTTTCTAGAGCTATATTACAGCTCTTAGTAAATAGGCATTAGGTTTAAAGCTGCTCAGACATACTCAGGAACTCCAGGGGATGCTTAAATTATTTATTGTTAAAATGGACATAACAACAGGACAATAATCACAAGAACATAGATACAAGCATATAAAAAACATTAGTTCACAGTTCACACACCAAATATTATGCTTGTAAAGTGTGGAAAACGGCTAGGCAACAAAAGTGGTCATGCTATGAATTCCAGTCCTTAAGTGAAAAAAAAAATAATCTTTAAGAAAATAGGATATTTGAGGACTGTAAAAACTATATTTACACTTAAGTGTTGGTACTCATAGCGTAACTAGCAGTTATCCACACCTTACATGCAATATATGGTGTGTGAAATGTGAGCTAATGCAGAACTTTATCATTTTGCTTTTTGTGCAAGTTAAACTTTTACATTGTTGTCAATAAGGAATTATCATCTGCCATAAAATTATTTTTTTCCTGTTTAACAATTAAGGTCTCATGGAAGTTTTTATTGACTTTGTTTTCTCTATTTACATTTCCTAAATATCGCCCGCAGTTTACCATTTGCAATTCAAATCATTGGAAAACGCTAATGACTAGATTACGAGTGCAGTGCAAATTAACGCTCCCTCTTGAGCAATAAGTACACTCGAAGTATGTTTTTTTTTGCTCGTCGAGTTGCACTCGTATAATAAGTTTAAAGTAAAATATTTTTGCTCTTGCGGTAAACTGACTAGCTTAAAAATCTGAACTTAGACTATATTGCTTACTTGTTAATGTATTCCCATATAGAAGTCAATGGAGAAAAAAAAGTTTAAACATGATCACATATTCCCATTTGTGCTAACCCGACATGAGAATATCAATATTTTACATTCCAATGTTCTGCACATAACAAAATATGTTCTATTTATTCATAAATAAATATATCTACAGTACATATATCTGATAGTTTTTTGGTACAATATATTTCTATACCTGATTACGTAAAGTTATAGATATATAGGAATATCTATTTATTAATACATAGAATATATTTCACTATGTGCAGAACATTAAAATGTGAATTAATTACAAGAAATACATAGTTAAAACCTTTATTAAATATTAATATGGCATCAATATGCTTTTACATGCTTTTACATGTTTTCATCTACTTAATGGCAAAGGGCTCAAATGCATATATATATATATATATATATATATATATATATATGTGTGTGTGTGTCTATATATGTGTACATATGTATTTACAGACATATATACACATATAAACACGTAAATACATATGTATACACACACACACACACACATATATATATATATATATATATATATATATATATATATATATATATAGGCTCAAATCAGCCAATAGGAATTCAAGGGACGCCATTTTTAATCGTGTACCTTGAATTCCGATTCAGTGTACAGCGGCGATCGTATGAAGAGGATCCTCCACGCTCCATGGCTCCGGTCTTCAGTTCCAACATCGCCGATCTTCAGTTCCAGAGAGGACGTTCTTCAGCTCTGCGGTGGTTCCTGGAAGAAGAAGAGGTCGCTGCTTGTAAGAAGTCTTCTCTGCCTGGAACAGGACCTTCTCCGCCGGTCTTCAGGACATATAAGGAGCACTTGGGGCTTAGACTTAGGTTTTTTAAGGGGGGATAGGGTGGGTTTTAGAGTAAGGGTGTGTGGGTGGTAGGTTGTAATGGGGGGTTGTTCTTTTTTTCACAGGTAAAAGAACTGATTACTTTGGGGCAATGCCCCACAAAAGGCCCTTTTAAGGGCTGGTAATAGAGCTGATTACTTTTTGTAATTTAGTTTAGGGTAGGGACATTTTTTATTTTGGGGGGGGCTTTGTTATTTTATTGGGGGGCTTAGATTAGGTGTAATTAGCTTAAAATTCTTGTAATCTTTTTTATTTTTTGTAATTTAGTGGGGGTTTTTTGTAATTTAGTTTAGTGTATTTAATTATATTTTAGTTTAGATAATTGTAGTTTATTTAATTAATTTATTGATAGTGTAGGTGTATTTGTAACTTAGGTTAGGATTTATTTTAAAGGTAAATTGGTAATTATTTTAACTAGGTAGCTATTAAATAGTTATTGACTATTTAATAGCTATTGTACCTAGTTAAAATAAATATTAAGTTACCTGTAAAATAAATATAAACCCTAAAATAGCTACAATGTAATTATTAATTATATTGTAGCTATCTTAGGGTTTATTTTATAGGTAAGTATTTAGTTTTAAATAGGAATATTTTAGTTAATAAGATTAATATTATTTAGATTTATTGCAATAATGATTAAGTTAGAGGTGTTAGGGTTAGATAGGGTTAATATAGTTAATATTATAATATAATAACTATATTAACTATATTAACCCTAATATAATTAGGGTTAATATAGGTGGCGGCGGTGTAGGGGGGTCAGATTAGGGGTTAATATATTTAATATAGGTGGCAGCGGTGTAGGGGGATTAGATTAGGGGTTAATATATTTAATATAGGTGGCGGCGGTGTAGGGGGGTCAAATTACAGGTAAAAGAGCTGATTACTTTGGGACAAAAAGGCCCTTTTAAGGGCTGGTAATAGAGCTGGTTACTTTGGGGCAATGCCCCACAAAAGGCCCTTTTGAGGGCTGGTAATAGAGCTGGTTACTTTGGGGCAATGCCCCGCAAAAGGTCCTTTTCAGGGCTATTTGTAATTTAGTTTAGGGTAGGGACATTTTAGTATTTTAGGGGGTAATACATTTATTATAGGTGGCGGCGGTGTAGGGGGATTAGATTAGGGGTTAATCATTTTAATATAGGGGCGGCAGGGTAGGGGGATTAGATTAGGGGTTAATGTAGTTAAAATAGGTCTCGGCGGTGTAGGGGGATCATATTAGGGGGTAATATAGTTAATGTAGGTAGCGGCAGGGTAGGGGGCTCACATTAGGGGGTAATATTGTTAATGTAGGTAGCGGCGGTGTAGGGGGCTCACATTAGGGGGTAATATAGTTAAAATAGGTGGCGGTGGTGTATGGGGATTAGATTAGGGGTAATGTAGTTAAAATAGGTGGCAGCGGGGTAGGGGGCTCACATTAGGGGGTAATAATTTTAATATAGATGGCGGCGGTGTAGGGGGATTACATTAGGTGTTAATAATTTTAATGTAGGTGGCGGCAGTGTAGGGGAATCACATTAGGGGGTTAGACATTTAATGTAGGTGGCGACGGGGTCCGGGAGCAGCGGTTTAGGGGTTAAACACTTTATTAGGGATTGCGGCGGGGGATTGCGGTTGACAGGTAGATTGACATTGCGCATGCGTTAGGTGTTAGGTTTTATTTTGCAGGCCGTTTAGGGAGCTACAGGGCTCCAATACTCAGCGTAAAGCTTACTACGCCTGCATTTTGTGGCGAGGTGAAAATGGAGTAAGATTTCTCCATTTTCGCCACGTAAGTCCTTACGCTGTATATTGGATACCAAATTGTGCGGGTTTGGTATACCTGTCTATGGGCCAAAAAACTACGGCCGAAGGCAGAAATATACGAGCGTAACTTCTATGTTACTCCGTATATGTGATACCAAACCAGTGGAAAATTTGGCGTCAACGGCTTTTGCGGGCGACGCTGCATATCGGATTGGGCCCTAGATGTTAAGGCACAAAGAAAAGGCAAAATAGTATGAAAATATATTTAAAAAAAAAATATACCCAAAACTTAATCTAAGGTAAACATACTTTGCATGTGAAATATGAAACTTTTGCTATTAAAATCCATCCTGAGAAGTGTTAAACAACCTGAATGCCATTTGTATATGGACATGATGGGTATATTGCGCATGTTTCCACAATGATTATATATTACGTTTTTTTTTTTCAATGTTTTCTATTATTGACTGAAAAAAATTATTTTCCTGATTTGGTGAGTTTTTTTTTATTTAAAAACAAGAAGACGAACAGTGCGTGGAAATGTTTTACATTGGAAGATAGTGGTCACAGCTATTCTTATCTTCTTAAATGGGATATTTAAATTTTTCATACTGTAAATAAAGAAACCTCAAAGTTATAATCCATCAAATAGAGTCCAAACTGCAGGACTCACTTTATAGACCAAGTTTTCAAAACTCACACTCACTGTACAGAAGACTTTCCAAAAACTCACTCTCACTGTTCAAAATAGGAATTGTAAAACTGAATCTTACTGTACAGAACAAGCTTTGTCTGATCAAGGTTAGAAACAAATAAGACAAAATGGCAAACACTTTGCTCCCAATCATGACAATATGACTACCTATAGAAATCCTGCCCTTAAATGTGATAAAACTGTACTTTACAATCCTAAAAATGAAAAATTGTAATAACGGATTCACTAAACTCCATTTGCTGGAATCCCTGTCAGCATTTCCAGTTCCTCATATTTCTTAGAGATCATGTTAGCTGTACATGATATCACACATTATATGATATATAAATTTCAGTGAAGCCCACTACCGATGGACTATACAAAAACAATTACATCTTGCATAGATTCAAATACGGGAAAAATTACGGATTTGTCATTATCACCTGGGAAATTTTTTTGCAAGCTGTTAAAATGCTATACAAAAGTATGTAAATTGAGCTTAAAACAGCAGACAATGCAGGATTTTGAGAGCCATAATTACAAATGTTTTACAACTGCCAATGATCAGCAACAATGTTAATGCAGCCTTAGTAAACTAAAACCAGTAATGAATGAATTAGAATGTCCTTTTAAAAAAATATGTACCCAAGTTACTACACTATATATGCAAGTATAATGTAAAACTTTACAACAGATTATAAAATATGCACTGACACAAAGTAAAAAATATAAAAACAGTTCATATGCAAAATCAAAAGTTATAATTCTTTGACATTTTATGAAATATTACTATGGAATAGAAGGAAATAAGATAGATACTTTTATTTCTTACAAAACTACTATACTGTGTCATAAGAAAAAACAAAAAACTTATTTTCCATTCTTAACACTTTATATGATCAAACTATCCATTGATTTAATATTGCATTTTAGATTAAGGGTTATATTATGACGGGCCCGCTAACTGTTGCGCACATCTGTTTTTTAGCTCATATTACAACTAGTTGAAAGTAAACGTGATCGCTTGAGTGTAATTGAAGTAAATGCGGATTAGCATGACCTCAGAGCTCTGGTTAACTGCTTTGCGAAACATATTTTTTTTTTAAAAACACATAAAAAATAAATTACAAAGTACACTTGCACCCATAATAACACAATCTAATAAAAATTATTAAAAAAAATATTGCACACAAAATGCATAAGGGCTCAAAGATAGAAGGTCAAGAGGCATGCATATACATCTCTAAAGATGTATATGTGTGTGTATATATACACAGTATATATATATATATATATATATATATATATATATATATATATACATGTATGTGTATGTTTGTGTGTGTATATGTGTGTGTGTGTGTGCTAAAATGTTGGAATCAAGGCCTTTGGGTTATTGTTTTGCATTTTTTATATACAATATAGGTTAATGAGATTACTACAATAAATTGCATTTTTTAATATTTAATATACAGATATATCAGACCTTAGTTTAAAACATTTCTCTAAAGCCTTCTGGTTTGGCAAGATTGTCTAAAAAGACTTGTCACTACTGTTTAGATCCCTCAAAAAATTGTATAATGCCAAATTTTAGCTTGAGGGTTTTTAAATACACTACAATAAAATACTCAAATAAATACATAATTTCTCTCTCAACAAATTAGTTTTTGATCATTAGGTCCATAATTGCTCTATTTTTTTTACTAGAGATTGTGTTTATTAGTGTTTTTTTGCACAGTTTAAAGTGATATGTAAGAATGTTCACCACAATTACATGAGTATGATGAGTTTTTAACTGAGAAAGTTTGATGTGTAATAATCTTTAAAATTTTGCTGATATGCTTCTTAGAAGAGGTGGGTTTTAAGCAAATATTTAAAGCTTTAATAATGTATAAGAGGTTGTCATACTGAGGCTAAGTGACAAAACGGGATAGGAGCAGCATGTTAGAAGACCTAAAGGTGGTAGTGGAGGAGTGTTGATAAGATGAATTAAGTTAGAAGCAGGGGGAAAAAGCCAGCTAGGAATTATATAGACATCAGCTGAGATATAATTGGGTATGGTATTGTGGAGGGACTTAAAACCAAGTCAGTCAAGAAGAAAGAGTGGGAAAGGAGGATAAACCAGAAAGTAGCATTTAGATGAGACTAAAGTTTATGTAGTCTGTTTACTATTAGGGCAATAAGAAGAATTTTGCAGCAGTCCAGATGTGACATGATGAGTGAGTGAACTAGGAATTTTGTTGTCTTCATTGAGGAATGGTTGGAGTTTAGCATTCTTTTGGTGATGAAAGTGAAAAGATTTAATAAGAGGTTGAATATGGGTAGTGAAAGAAAGGACAGGGTTAAATAGACAGTCTATTCCAAAATAAACTTTTATGATTCAGATAGGGCATGTCATTTTAAACAATTTTCCAATTTACTTTTATCACTAATTTTGCTTTGTTCTCTTGGTATTCTTAGTTGAAAGCTAAACCTAGGAGATTCATATGCTAATTCTAAGCCCTTGAAGGCCGCCTCTTCTCTCAGGGCATTTTGACAGTTTTTCACCACTAGAGGGTGTTAGTTCGCGCACGTGAAGTTCCTAGGAGCCAGCACTGATTGGCTAAAATGCATGTCTGTCAAAAGAACTGAAATAAGGGGACAGTTTGCAGAGGCTTATATACAAGGAAATCACAGAGGGAAAACTAGGGAATGGGTAATAAAGGGGTTATCTATCTTTTAACACGATAACAATTCTGGTATAGACTGTCCCTTTAAGTAATACAAGACAGTCAAAAAGAGAAAACTGTGTTTAGCTTCACTGTCCCCAGAGAGGCTGTAATGCATCTTGCAGACTCCAGAACAGAGACCCTAAAATATGCTACACATGAAATGCTTGATTAGTTTAGTTGCTCGTGCATATTTGTCCTTTACTAGCCGCAGCTAAAAAATAAGATAAACAATATTTAAGGCGCTTTTTAACAAACTGACAGGTTTGAAAAGATATTTATATTTTTTGCAGCTCTTCTGAAATACATACATTTTATGTGTATTTAAATAATATTATATATATAATAGGAGAGATTTTTTTCACCACATTGTTGCATTAGTACATTTCATCAAGGTTTATCAAAAAGAAAAACATTAAATTAATCTTCCAAGTTGCAGAGGATGTTTAGGGTGATGTTTTTTATTGCTTCTTTTCATGTTTGCAATAATATTGTATCAAAAACTGAAAAATCGACAAGTGTGTAGCCTTGATATGACTTTCAACATTACATTTATTTCAAGGATATTTAATATAAATATATATGTGTGTGTATATATATATATATATATATATATATATATATATATATATATATATATATATAATATCTTTTAATATTTATCTAAGAATATTTCTAAAAACTAAAGACCTTTTAAAATATTGTAATCTTTATTCACTTTCAATTTGTTTCCCAAGTAATTTGGCCTTGTAATAAATGTTTTGAGAATGAATTTGACCGCAAATAGTAGAGGTGAGTGAAGATTTAATACGTGTATGCTGTCTCTCAATTGCCATGTTAATCTGCCCACAGGGAGAGCATCTCTTTTTTTTGGCAGGGAGATCTTTGTTCTGTTTAAAGCATTCATGGCAAATTATAGTAACCTAGAACAGAAAGCAGAAGGATTATATTTTTTGGAGAAGATTGATTTACTGGAAACTATTAAAGTTTACATTGCAATAGCCAGAAATAATAATTTAAAACATATGATGACTAATCTCAATGCTTTAAACAAAAACAAAACAAAAAAAAAGTATTTTGTTCTATATTTCATCATTAAATGAGTTAAATTAGTTTAGAGATCTGACCTTCTTGGATAAAATTTACTTAATTACATTAAACAAATCTGTACAAAAGTAAATTATCCTCCTAAAGGAATCATTGCTTAATTGGTTCAGGTAACTAAGGCATTTTCATGTTTCATAATTAATTATACATCTTGTGTCATTTGTTTTAGCTCGTCACGCTATGTAGAAATGACCTAAGGATTCGCATGCACATTTGCATTTGTACTAAGGTTATGTTTGCATTTAAAAGATTCTTAATAAATATTCTTAAAGCCTTTAAGCCATGAAAGACTGGAGGCTAGATCTGAATATAGTACAGTAGAGATAGATGATAAATGAGATAGGGAGGTATTTCTAACAATTTTTTGGCAGCCTCGTCTGTTTTCTGATGCAAATACACATCTGTTAGTAATGATCATGTAATAAATAAATGACCACAGTGGCAGTAGTTGAGATATTAAACACCGGAAAAACATGCTATTGGAAACTATCATTGTAATTAGTCACTGCAAGATTTAGTTACTCATATATCCTGCTGTTAACAATAGTATTTGATCCATATAATCTAAAAAAATGGGGGGAAATATATGAATTAAAACGTCATATTTATTGCTATACATTAAAAAAATATTACAAACTCAACAACAAAAAAACTGGTACAGACATTCTGTTAACAATAATACACTTTTAATGTTAAAGTGAAATTTTGGATGATCACATTGAAAGGATAATTTAAAACATATTTATTTTCTTTTTTTTTTTTATTTACTTTTTTTCTCTTTTGTTTTTGGAACCACATATGCTTTTGTGCAGAATAAACATACTTTAATTGTAATGCTTGTAGAAGCTTGTTATTGTCAGATCAAATAGTTGTAGCAATTATTATTATCCCTATTAGTCAATTAACAATGCATGCATAGGCATTGGTGATCCTCAAACATACACTTCTTACTAGTTTCAATTTAAATCTTAGTAGCTTTTTTTTTATCCATTATCATGCAAAATTGATATTAAATTATTTGATTGATTATGATATATATATATAAAGCAGTAACGTGTGTATGCACTCCCACTATCCTGTATCAACTGCCAGGGTGCTCTGGTATAATAATAGTCAAGAATGAAAATAAGCACTAACTGGTCTTCAGATATCCAAATCACCAAAAAAATCTTTATTTCGTGTTGTGACGTTTCGGGACTAAACACAGTCTCTCTCTCTCTCTCTCTCTCTCTCTCTCTCTCTCTCTCTCTCTCCATATCGCTCAAAGATAGGAAGCCGGAACTTGGGTATTTTATCATCTTAAATACTGAGAATAAAGGATAGAAAAAACAAAATCTAGTGAACATAGTTAAACATAATGCATATTATATAATAACAAAAAATAAAGACTAATGGCATCATTATAAAAATAATATCTATAAGAATGCTCACCAGTCCTATTTCCCTGGTGGAATTCTATAAAGCCACTAAGGTGTGTATACTGCATTTTTGTATGGGATTGAGATGCAAACATTACAAAAGTGCACAGTGAAAATAACAATTTAAAAAACTCACAGAACAAGCAATTTAACCATTCACACAAAAATATGCAAGACAAACTTTATTGTTAAGATGTATCAAAAATTGTAACAAAAGTGTTCTCCAAAAATCGTATTTATCAAAGGGACACTGGATAAGCAAAAAAGCAAGACATTTGTGCTTAAAAGTATCAAATTCAAAGTGTAATTTCTAAACATGGACATTCCATGGGTGTTCCTTCAGCATTTATAACATTTTCTCTCAAATCCTAGATTAATTCTCAAAACAGTTTTGCACTACAGTTCTCACTGGGTTTCTTTTGCCAGTTAAAAAGTGAAACGCTTTTATCAAAATACTCAAATCACTAATTACTCTAAAAGGATAACTTATGCAATAGAAAATAACAGAGAAGTTAAGGTACATTGCACTATAAACAGTGTAATTTATTTTGTATTAAGTGTAATATTCAAGATTAAAAACACACCAGTTTCTCCTTGTGTACTTCTAAACTTTTACTTAGCAGAGAGCGCCTATAACTTCTAATTGTTGCATCTCACCACTCACAGAACAGCCCCTTTTATGTAGAATTCCATGAGGGCTGCACCTGTGAGTGTTGTCATGGAAAACCACAGCTTTTTTAAAAAATCAGCCACTAATTGCGCTCCTGTTAGGATCCTTTCAGATATTTCGCTATACAACCAATCCTGGACGGTAGTCTTGTTATACCGGCGTCAAGTGGAGTGATAATGAAAAATCAATGAAGATAGTAGCGATAGGACCCAGGACGAAGATGACTATTGTATAGCAGAATAATAAGGAGCTGAATACCAGGAAGAGACCAGAAAGGTAAAAAAAAACAGTCACAGGAAGCAGCATCAGAATCCAGAAGTAGTCAGGGAAATCTAAGTTCAGAACCAATCAAACAACAAACAAGGCAAAATCAGCAGGCAGAAGATTAGTCAATGGAGGTCCAGGTCACAAGCTAAAGTTTGATATCTAAATATATAGCACAAAACACACTCAGAGATAAACTCAAAACAAGGGCAATGAAACGGAATGGCATTTAAAGGAAAAAGTGCGCCAAAGATGATGCGATATGTCACAGGTAACGTGATGCGTCACAGGCGACATGGTGCATCGCAGGCGACACGTTGTGGCGCAGGTGACGCGAGACAGAGCAACCTGGCATCAAAATAGTGTCATGGCAACCTGGAGTCATAACACCTCCAAACTATATTTTGTTAAATATATAAAAAAAAATTTTTAAATAAGCACTACCAAATATGAGACAGGTACCATATAGATTAATATTTACTATATCATACATTTTTATATTAATACAGACATCCAATCATCCAAAAAACCCCGGAAACTTCTGGATTCACATGGAAGGGCTAAGATTTAGCTTTGTAAAGTCTGAAAAGTGCATTATTTTTATTATCATTTATTTCTATAATTCTGCAAACTTCCATAGTGCTGGATACAGAGATAGGGGTATAAAATAAAAAGAGTTGATAAGATACAAAAACATAGCCTAAACAAAGTACAGAAGGAGGAGGGCCCTGCTCCGAAGAGCATATAGTCTACAGGTTGAGGGTGCCAAATCATAAGGTTTGGGGTAGCTTGTCATGTGGATTGTAGTTGCAACATCGAGTCAAGACAGTTCAAGATATATTTTGGGTAATATGAAAAACAGAGGAGAACTAGACAAGGTTGAAGGACAGCCTGACTGAGCGGGGTAGAGAATTATAGAGGACAGAAGCAGCGGGTGAGAAGTCTTGGAGGTGAAAGAGGGACATAGAGATAATAGGAGATGAAAGACATAGGTTAGAGGTTAACAGAAGAAGATAGCTTTGGGAGCATTTGGAAATGGGAGCAGAAATATAGTTGGGAGTGAGTTTGTTGAGAGCTTTATAGGTTAGGGTTATTACTTTTGCCCTGGTGATCAATATAGTCCAAAAAAGTGCACTGAACTTCTCTGTTCTGATGAGAGGTGATGTGTCTCCCAATAATAGGGATCACAGCTTTGGCAATAGTCTGCCCACATCGACACTCATTTGTGATCTAGGGGGGAGAGGGGGGCTTTATTTGAAGTGTTTTTACACAACATAGACTGTACATTTGTTGAAAACAAAAACAGTGAATTCCTGTGAAAATGTAGTTTCACTGTGCAATCACTAGATTTCACACACTGGAAATTCTTGCCACTGAAAAGCTGGTGAAAGTATTTTATGACTGAAACGGTGTATCTTAGATGGAGGGTAGTGATTTGAATATTACAAACTTTCAGCTAGAGTATGAGTTTTGCGTTATGAGGTATGCGGTGCTAACGTGCAGTTTTTCTCACCGCTCGAAATATGGAAAGGAAAAGAAGGCGCCACCATAGTGTACGGTCAGTGGATACAACCAGGCTACAGCTGCGCAAGAACAACTGATACTTACAGGCTCCTAGACACTTGAGAAGTGTCACAATCGCCTTCTGGAACTATTAGGAGTCGTCCAGCTAACTCACACCTCCGTCCTTGATTGCCCGTTCTCTGGGGTGTTCAGGTGGATGTCAGATAGCTTACTCTGCCGGTAGCAATCTGCTCGTACAGGATGCAGTCTTTCTGAAAGTGTAGCCAAACCCGGTCGGCTCTAATATGAAGTTTGACCCGTATTGTACTGTGAACAGCAAACTTCAAAAGGTATATAAAAATGCTGCAGCTAAATAAGATAAAGTTCGTGGATCCAACGTATTAAAAAAATTACTTTATTCAGTAATAAAACACAACGTTTCTCGGTCTTAGGTGACCGTTTCATCTCACCGCTCACTTACCTATAGCGCTGGTACTACAGGTTTTTACAAACCCGGCGTTAAAAGACAAAAAGTGAGCATAGAGCAAAATTGAGCTCCACACTGCACTCCAATACCAGCGCTGCTTAAGTCAGCGGTGAGCTAGTTGTAAGTGCTCGTGCACAATTTCCCCATAGACATCAATGGGGAGAGCTAGCTGAGAAAAAGTCTAACACCTGCAATAAAGCAGCGTAAAACTCAGTAAGGCAGCCCCATTGATTCCTATGGTGAAATAAAAGTTATGTTTACACCTAACACCCTAACATGAACCCCAAGTCTAAACACCCCTAATTTTACACTTATTAACCCCTAATCTGCCGCCCCCGACATCACAGACACATGCATTATACTTATGAACCTCTAATCTGCTGCTCCGGACATCACTGTCACCTACATTATATTTATTAACCCCTAATCTGCTGCCCCCAATATCGCCGACACCTACATTACATTTATTAACCCCTAATCTCCGTTCCCCAATGTCGCCGCAACCTACCTACATTTATTAACCCCCTAATCTGCCGCCCCCAACGTCACCACCACTATTCTAAATGTATTAACCCCTAAACCTAAGTCTAAACCTAACCCTAACACCCCCTAACTTAAATATAATTTAAATAAATCTAAATAAAATTACTATCATTAACTAAATTATTCCTATTTAAAACGAAATACTTACATATAAAATAAACCCTAAGCTAGCTACAATATAACTAATAGTTACATTGTAGCTATCTTAGGGTTTATTTTTATTTTACAGGTTTTAGTGGGGTTTTTTGTGATTTAGCAAATTTAATTTATTTAATTGTATTTAATGTAGGGAATTGATTTAATTGTAGTGTAGTGTTAGGTATTATTGTAACATAGGTTAGGTTTTATTTTACAGGTCAATTTGTATTTATTTTAGCTAGGTAGTTATTAAATAGTTAATAACTATTTAATAACTATTCTACCGAGTTAAAATAAATACAAACTTGCCTGTAAAATAAAAATAAACCCTAAGCTAGCTACAATGTAACTATTAGTTATATTGTAGCTAGTTTAGGGCTTATTTTATAGGTAAGTATTTAGTTTTAAATAGGAATAATTTAGTTAATGATAGTAATTTTATTTAGATTTATTTAAATTATATTTAAGTTAGGGGGTGTTAGGGTTAGGCTTAGGTTTAAAGGGTTAATAAATTTAGAATAGTGGCTGCGACGTTGGGGGCGGCAGATTAGGGGTTAATAAATGTAGGTAGGTGGCGGCGATATTGGGGGCATCAGATTAGGGGTTAATAAATATAATGTAGGTTGTGGCGATGTTATGGGCGGCAGATTAGGTGTTAATAAGTTTAATGTAGGTGGAGGCGATGTTAGGGGTGGCAGATTAGGGGTTAATAATATTTAACTAGTCATTGCGAGACGGGAGTGCAGTGGTTTAGGGGTTTATATGTTTATTCTAGTGGCAGCGATGTCCGGAGTGGCAGATTAGGGGTTAAACATTTTATTATAGTGTTTCCGATGCAGGAGGGCCTCGGTTTAGGGGTTAACAGGTAGTTTATGGATGTTAGTGTACTTTTTAGCACTTTAGTTATGAGTTTTATGCTACAGCGTTGTAGTGTAAATCTCATAACTACTGACTTTAGAATACTTTAGGAATCTTGGAGGTAGAGGGTGTACAGCTCACTTTTTGGCCTCCCAGGACAAACTCGTAATACCAGGGCTATGGAAGTCCCATAGAAAAAAGGGTTTACAAACTTTACGTAAGTCGGTTGGCGGTAATGCCAAAAAAGTGTGCAGTGCATCTAAACCTGCAAGACTCGTAATACCAGCGGTAGTGAAAAAGCAGCGTTAGGACCTGTTAATGCTGCTTTTTCATCTTACCACAAAACTCGTAATCTAGACGTTTGTTTTCCCATTAAAATACCGGTTACTTCCATGGAACGCCCATCAAACACCCATGTAATAACTATGATTTACCTTGTGAATAAAGACAAAAAAAAGTGTAATATTAAACTTGTAGGAGCTGTGGGGATGTGGGTATATTATACACACATATACAATGTTTTATTGATAGGCATTTTATTGTGTAATGCTATAATATGTATATTACATTTTGTGAATTTAAATATTGTGTATTGTACTTTTGTAGTGTTTTTTTTTTTAGGAAGATTTTTTGTTCTTTTTATTAAATAGAAGACAGTACAGTGACTTTCTAATTTTATTGCCAATATTAGTTCTCAATGTTCTGAATGTGTTATAATATTGTGACCACACTGTAACAAATATGATCTGCAGTAATATATATTATATTAGGCGGAAATGTATATATATATACAGTATAAAACAATACACAAAGGTACAAATGAGGAGCACTGCCACACAGTGGATACAGGTAAAATTCAAAGCCTTTATTCGTCTTGCAATCACTGCAGATAAAAGACCAAACAAACTGGAACAGTAGAAAATCAGTACACACAACGTCTGTGTGGGTGGCCAAAGGAGCTCACTCCCCTGCTGACTGTTGCTGACGTGTTTCTCACAACGCATTCCTCACATTTTTGTAAATATTTTATTATATCTTTTCATGTGACAACACTGAAGAAATGACACTTTGCTACAATGTAAAGTATTGAGTGTACAGCCTGTATAATGGTGTAAATTTGCTGTTTACTCAAAATAACTCAACACACAGTCATTAATATCTAAACCAATGGCAACAAACTTGAGTACACCCCTAAGTGGAAATATCCAAATTGGGCCCAATTAGCCATTTTCCCTCTGTGGTGTCATGTGACTCATTAGTGTTACAAGATCTCAGGTGTGAATGGGGAGCAGGTGTGTTAAATTTGGTGCTATCGCTCTCACACTCTCATACTGGTCACTGGAAGTTCAACATGGCACCTCATGACAAAGAACTCTCTGAGGATCTGAAAAAAAGAATTGTTGCTCTACATAAAGATGGCCTAGGCTATTAGAAGATTGCCAAGACCCTGAAACTGAGCTGTAGCATGGTGGGCAAGACCATACAGTGGTTTCACAGGACGGACAGGTTCCACTCAGAACAGGCCTCGCCATGGTCGGCCAAAGAAGTTGAGTGCACGTGCTCAGCGTCATATCCAGAGGTTGTCTTTGGGAAATAGATGTATGAGTGCTGCCAGCATTGCTGCAGAGGTTGAAGGGGTGGGGATCAGCCTGTCAGTGCTCAGACCATACACTAAATGCTGCATCAAATTGGTCTGCATGGCGGTCATCCTAGAAGGAAGCCTCTTCTAAAGATGATGCACATGAAAGCCCACAAACAGTTTGCTGAAGACAAGCACACTAAGGACATGGATTACTGGAACCATGTCCTGTAGTCCGAATAGACCAAGATAAACTTATTTGGTTAAGATGGTGTCATGCGTGTGTGGAGGCAACTAGGTGAATAGTAAAGGCAAGTGTGTCTTGCCCATGGTTAAGCATGGTGGTGGGAGTGTCATGGTCTGGGCCTGCATGACTGCTGCCGGCACTGGGGAGCTACAGTTCATTGAGGGAACCATGAATGCCAACATGTACTTTGACATACTGATGCAGAGCATGATCCCCTCCCTATGGAGACTGGGCCGCATGGCAGTATTCCAAGATAACAAACCCCTAACACCTCCAAGACAACCACAGCCTTGCTAAACAAGCTGAGGATAAAGGTGATGGACTGGCCAAGCATGTCTCCAGACCTAAACTCTATGAGCATCTGTGGGGCATCCTCAAATGGAATGTGGGGGAGCACAAGGTCTCTAACATCACCAGCTCCGTGATGTTGTCATGGAGAAGTAGAAGAGGACTCCAGTGGCAACATGTGAAGCTCTGGTGAACTCCATGCCCAAGAGGGTTAAGGCAGTGCTGGAAAATAATGATGACCACACAAAATATTGACACTTTGGTCCCAATTTGTAAATTTACTCTTAGGGGTGTACTCACTTTTGTTGCCAACAGTTTAGACATTAATGGCTGCGTGTTGTTATTTTGAGGGGACAGCAAATTTACTCTGTAATACAGACTGTACACTTACTACTTTACATTGTAGCAAAGTGTCATTTCTTCAGTGTTGTCACATGAAAAGGTATAATAAAATATTTATAAAAATGTGAAGGGTGTACTCACTTTTTCACTTTTGTGAGATACTGTGTATATATATATATATATATATATATATATATACATACATTTACACATGTGCATTTGTATGTATGTATGAGTTAAGTAACCTCTGCTTAAATGTCATTGAAATAGTACATAAAAAAAGTTAAAAAAGAAGTCTAGTACATGAGTGGATACCTTGCTTTTGAGCACTATCTGACATGAATTTTACTGCACTCTCCCATAGAAGTCTTTTATGTGAGGGATTTAACCCACCCATGCTATTTTAAATGCAGATGTTCACTAGCACTAGACTACCACACGAATGATAAAAAATATCTTTGGATTTGTAATATGAGTGCAGAAATAGAAGCTGTATTGATAACATTCAAGCAATATTTTTTTTTTTTTTTTTTATAAACTTTCTTTATTAAAGCTTTCCAAGAACAGACAAGTACATACAAATCTTTTACGTACATTCTAAAGCACAAATTTTCCAATAACAGTAACTTATATGACTTGAGATTCTCTGTGCTGTCCAATTATTTTCTGCCCTTAAGGACAAGATCTTGTAGAGTCCATTTCTGTCCATTCTTTTCAGCAATTTCTTTTTTAAGTGATTAAACAAAAACTTATCCAAATTTAACTAAAATAAAACAGATATATGAGACAAGATATCATAAAATAAAGTAAAATAAAATAATTAAGTCAATCAATGAAGCCGGAATACAACACATCTTAACATTGCACTAATGTCAGCTGTTAGGATAGCCTTCTATTTTAATTTTTAAATGGAAACATTAATTATTAAATATAAATGTTAAACCTTTTGTTAAAACTTTCATATTTCGTAACTTAAGTCTTATAGGTGTCCATGGCTTTGGGAGTATAAAAAAGGATAGTGCAAAACCACATATCTACTTCAGTTAAAAGTCCATTGTCCTGTAAGCTGTCTCTCTAGAATAAAAGTTGTGTTTCTGAGTGGGTGAATGATTTGTTTCTGTGTTTCTTGATCTAGTGATAGTATAAAAGGTTCCCATTTTTTAATGAACTTTGCAGTTTTTCTATTCGGGTCCCCAATGGTGTCTCACTTTTCTTTCATTAACTGGCAGAGTAAGACATTTTTTAATTCATTCAGCTTCGGAATTTTTTCAGAGGGCCAATATTTAAGAATTGGCTTCCTTGCAAGGAGAATTACATTAACAATAAATGTTCTTAGCGGTGCTGGTGTATTCTCTAACTTGAGTATTAGGATTTGTTCTTCATCTAACGGCATGCTATGTTGTGTAATGAATTTGATCCAGTATGTTATCTGTGCCCAGTATATCTTAATGTGTGGGCATCCTTTAATAAAATGTAGAATATCTGGGTCTGGGTATCGACATTTTGGGCATATGTTTGGTATTGATGCTTTCCATTTATTAAGGACTTTTAGAATTATGTAAGCTTGATGAAGCATTGTTGTGTGTTTTTCACTTAGATCTGAGGCCAATGTGGCACTACTCACTATTTGAAAGCTGTCTATGATATTCTGATTTGTAACAATATCTCCAGATGTGGATGACCATCTAAATGCAACTGAATCTATTGTGTATTTCTCTATAGTTTCAATATTGTTCTATATAACAGAGAAATAGGGTGCCCTCCATTACTAAACAGTGTAATACTTGACTCCAGTCCTGGGTGTCCTAACAAGGAGATTGGGTTTTTAAGTATCTGATGAACGTAATGCTTAGCCTGTAAGTATGAGTAATGATGAGTAATGGGTAAATCATATTCTCCCCTCTGCTCTTGAAATGTTTTGTTCTCTCTCCCTCCCTTATTTAATAATTGACTTACTGGCCTTTTGCCTCTCTCATACCAAACTTGGAAAGGCCTGGTGGAGAATCCTGCTATAAAGTTAGGGTTTCCCTTTAGGGGAAGATGTTTGGAGTAGGTTTTGTCTATCTTTAACCATTTGCAAACCTTTTGTCATGCTCTCAGGGGCTCACTAAAGGGTAAGGAGGAACCCACTATTCCTGTGGCCTGCAACCTTGTAAGGTGGAGTAACATTTCTAAGACCATGGAGCAATCAACTATTTTTCTAATTGGGGGAATGTAAAACACTCCTCACTGTCAACCAGTCTAGTACAATTTTCCGGGATGTTGCCCAGTTGTAAAGCTCTATGTTGGGGAGTCCAAAACCTCCCTGTCCCTGTTAATTTTTGAAGGCTAATCCTATGTTTCTTTTGTCTCCGTATAAAATTCAATATTGCCCTATTAAGTGTAGTAAGATCTTATTTTTTCAATATAAGTGTGAGCATCTGGAGGGTATACAGGATTTTGGGGAAGATTGTCATTTTAATTACTCTAATCCTTCCAGAGAGGGACAAAGGAAAGCCACCCCAGGATTTAAGCTGTGAGATAATAGATGCGATCAACTGTTTAAAGTTAAGGTCATACCATTTATGTGGATTTCTGGCCAATTGTATACCTAGATATCTAAAATTGTCTTTGACGATTTTAAATTGATAATTTTGTAGCTGCTCTCCTCCCAAGGGGTGTAACCATAAAAGTTCTGATTTTCCATTATTTACTTGGTAACCAGAAATTTTCCTGAAATGTTCAATAAGAGAAATTAAAGTTGGTAAAGTTTCTTTGGGGTTTGGAACTACTATCATAAGGCCTTGTATAGTATTTCTAATTTTTATGGCTAGCCGTTCTATCACCAAGTCAAAAAGGAGAGGGGATAGGGGGCATCCCTGCCTAGTACTCCTGTATAACCTGAAGGAGACCCCGCCGTTAATAATCAGTGCTACTTTGGGACTATAGTAAAGTTTTTTAATAATATGTACAAAATTTCCCTTAATTCCAAATTTATCTAATGAGTGGAATAAGTGTTCCCATAATACCTTATCAAAGGCTTTTTCTGCATCTACCGCTAACAGACAGGCCTTCGGGAGTGGAGAAGAATCATTTATGTTGTGTTTTGACCAATAGTAGGAAAGGATAAGCTGTTGTTTCCTGATATTTGACACTGAGGAATGGCCTTTAGCGAACCCTGTTTGAGCTTTATGTATGAGTAGCTGTAACATTTTTGTTAATTTGTTTGCTAAATTTTTTGTCAGTATTTTATAGTTACTATTCAGCAACGAAATTGGTCAGTATGATTCTCTTAAGGTTGGGTCTCTTCCTGGTTTAACTATAAGACTTATATGTGCCTCTACAAATCTATTGGATATTTCTACTTCTCCAGAGAGTAAACCATTATATACCATTATCCCCTTAAGGACCAGCGACGTACCCTGTATGTCGCTGGCCTTTTTTTGGGACTTGATTGTTTTATAGCGCAATTTTGCCACCAACGTTAAGACTGCTCTATTCCACAAAGCCTTCTGGAGGGAGGGCATTAATAGCGTGTTCTTGCTAGACTTGTGCTATTATGTCCTGAAAAAACCCTTAACGACCAGTGACATACAGGGTACATTGTGGTCATTAAGGGGTTATATAATGCTGCCAAATCTGTCACAATGTTAGGGTTTAGAATCTTGTAAAAGTTGCCTGGTAGGCCATCAGGACCTGGCATTTTTTCCTTGAGGTATATTCTTAATGACTGTGCTTATTTCTTCTATTGTAATGGGTATGCTTAGTGCTTCAGAGTCTATGGTTAGCAATTGAGGCAAATTTAGGTCTGAGATTTGTATCTATGGGTGTTGAGTTGTAAAGGGTTTGGTAGTACTCTATGAAGGCCTTTGAGGTTGTATCATTATCTGATTGTATCATTATTTTTATGTTTGTTATAATTCCTTTAAGTTTTAGTATTTTGGTCATTGCTGATAAGTATTTACCTGTTTTGTTACCATATCTGTAATAGAATCCTGACGCTCTGTACAAAGTGTGCAAGGAGTTATCTAAAATGTAAGTTTCTCTTTGCTGTTTAACTAAGTAATATTTATTTCTATTGGGTATAGTGGGACATCTTAAGAATTTATTATAAGCATTTTTATGTTGGCAAAGCAAAAGGTCCAACTTTGCCTTGTATTGTTTCTTGATTTTTATTGTGTAAGAGGTAACTGCTCCCCTCAGAACTGCTTTCGCAGCTTCCCAATAGAGCATCAGCTAGTCAATGTGGGATTGATTTGCTTCTTTATAGTCTTGATTTGCAACTCTGTATTTAAAAAGGTGTGGGAACTAGCATCATTATAGAGGTATGATGGGAATCTCCAATTATTTGTCTTCCTTTCCGGTATATTCAGTTTTAATACCAGCTGAATAGATGTGTGATCTGAAAGCATTATGTCTAGTATTTTTCTGCGCTCTACACTTTACACTTGGGACTAGGGAAGGGGATGTTAAAAAGTAGTCAATACGAGATAAGGTGTGTTTTGATGTGGATAGATATGTGTAATTTTTTACTTCTGGATTTTTATCTTTCCAGATGTCTCTCAGCTACAACGTATTTCTAAATTTAGCCATGATATGGGAATCTCTCTTAGAATATTTTGTGTCAATTGGGATGGTTCCAATCGATGAGGGATCTCTAAATCTATCCAGAGGCGTCTGTGGGGCAATACTATAATCGCCTCCTATCACAATTGGGAGGTACAGAAATGGCAATAGTCTGTTATGTATCATATTCCAGAACTCCTGTTTGTTATCTGGTGGCCCATATATTCCACATAACACTAAACTATATTCATGTACCTTAATTTGTATTATGATATAACGTCCTTCCTTATCTATATCCCTTTTAAAGGGACAGTCAAGTAAAAAAAAACTTTAATGATTTAAATAGGGCATGTCATTTTAAAAAAAACATTCCAATTTACTTTTATTACCAATTTTGCTTTGTTCCTTTGGTATTCTTAGTTGAAAGCTAAACCTGCTGCCTCTAATCTGAAAGCATTTTGACAGTTTTTCACCACTAGAGGGTGTTAGTTCATGTGTTTCACATAGATAACATTGAGCTCAGGCATGTGAAGCTCCTAGAAGTCAGCACTGATTGGCTATAGAAATGCAAGTCTGTCAAAAGAACTGAAATAAGGGGGCAGTTTTCAGTGACTTAGATACAAGGTTATCACAGAGGTAAAAGGTATATTATTATATCTCTGTTAGTTATGCAAAACTGAGGAATGGGTAATAAAGGGATTATCTACCTTGTTAAACAACAAAAATCTGGTGTTTACTGTCCCTTTAATGATAACATATGGGAGATTTTTTTTTAAAAGAATGGTTACTCTTCTGGCCCTACGGGATTCATATGGAGTATAAATTACTTTGTCACCCAATTCTGTTTCAACTTTTGATGTTCAATCTGTGATAAATGGGTTTTCTCTAAGAAAGCTATATCTGTATTTATGGTTTTAAGGTGTTTCAAGATCGCTTTGCGTTTAATGGGTGAAGTTATATCACCCACATTACAAGCAACTAAGATAAGGTGGGGTATGTTCTCATTTTTCAGAACAAGTTTGTAATGAAGGAGGTACCTTACAGTGGTCATATTTCACGCTAAAATGTTTAATACTGTCAGATGTCCAGTTCTGGCAAGTCTTATGGATGCAAGGGCAGTCCACTACCATCTCCTATCTAAAAGAGCAAGCATACAATTATAATCATTAATGATATCATTCAAATACAGACCATGTTGTTTCATTCTAGTAGCATTACATGAGGTTATTGAGTTACTATCCAGGATTACAGGGAAAAAACAATCAAAAACACAATAAAAATGGAAACAAACCATAAATAATAATACTAACATTCTTGTTAACACTTTAAATCCACTAAATGGAAACATATAGTGCTTAGCAACAGCATGGGTTCCCTCACCCATGATATAATATTATGTATGAAATTAACTGGATAGGGCCTATACCTATGAAATAGTACAGTTCTCACAATGTTACCTTTTGTTAAAGAGTATTAGCATGGACCTCGGACTCTCATTCTTCAATCTGGTGTTTCTCTACTTGCAGCTTGTCCCTTCTCTTCGCTGTCCAGGAATCTTTTCAGTTGTTTTGTAGACTTAAAGAATTTATATCCTGTTGTTGTATGAATTCTCAATTTCGCTGGATACAATAGTGACACTTGTTGCCCTTGATCAATGAGTATCTTGCAGTAAGGTGCAAATTCCCTTCTTCTCCTGGTGACTTCTATTGAATAGTCTTGAAAGTTGAGCACTTTTTTCCCTTCAAACTATATGGGACCATTGTGCCTGTATGCCCTGAGGATGCAAATCTTATTTTTGAAATTTAGATATTTGATCATTACTTATCTCGAGAATTTCGCCTGGTCTTTGTTTCCTTCTGCAATCCCCACTCTATGCTCCCTTTCCACTTGGTATGGAAGTGAGTTGTCTGGAAGCTTGAGAAGTTCAGGCAATGTTCTTTCTGCAAAATCTATAAGGGTTGAGCTGGCGACCGTTTCTGGAAGCCCTACTATGCGCAGATTATTTTGGCGCAATCTATTTTCTAGATCATCTATTTTCTCTGATAACACTGCGTTCTGTCTTTGTAGGGCTGTAATACTTGTGGATTGAGATCTTTGTAAATCTTTGACTTCTGAGATTCGGTGTTCCACCCTGGTGATTCAATTTGCTTTAGGTCGGCCGCCATTGCATCCATGTCCGTCTGCAACGGTTCCATCTTTGGAAGAAATAATGAAGAAAGCTGCGTAACAGTAGGATGCAGATCTTGACCTATGGTGTCCAGTTCAATATCCCTGCCTTCTGCTGGTGTGGGGTTCTCTGATTGATGTTTGGACTTCCTGTCATGTTGCTTGTGTTTAGCTGCCATTGTGCCTGTAGCCTTTTTAAAGCCTTTTTTTTTGCTGTAGTATTTCTGCATACATTGATCCCTTTAGGGAGACCATGTGGAGTTTGCTGTGCCTACTTGTGATGCAATCCCACTTTATTGTGTCCTGATTTGCTACAACAACCCCTATTTTATATGTGTAGGTATTCTTGTACAGAGATTGTAAATTGTGTGTCAGAATTTTTACATCTCCTCCTGGGCCCATGAGAGTTCAAATTGAAAGTCGTCAGATATTATATGTGACTTTTATATTTGAAATCTATGAAGTCCATAAATTAAATTCCTAAAGCTCTGCTAGAACAAGGCCTTTTGTTATTTTGCTAGGTGAGGGAAAGCTTCTGATTCATAATTTCTTTACCATTGTAAAGTATTCTCTTTCAGGGCCTATGTGCTAGTTTTGGCAATATGCCCATGTATATATGTTTTGTTTCTTATTTTATGTATTATCTCTAGGGCCGTTAACTTGTTTTCTTTTTACAAGGGTAGCTTAGCTGTGGCTTGAAGTGTTGCGTGTAAATGCGCCACGTGGTAATGGCAGCTGGGACTTTATCCTTACCCCTCTTTGATGTTTGTCTGGTATTTGCGGTATTGCTATGACATGCAGGGTTTTGGTCTGAGGCCGCTTTCTCTCTACCAGCTCTTCTTGTGTCTGATGTCACCAGCTGGAACAACCACACCTCACTGTATTTTCCAACCGCATGTGTGGGCCTTGATGCGCCGTAATCGCGCTATTTGAATTTTTTCAGCTCCCGGTGGTGGAGCAGGTCTCAAAGCTCCCTCTTCAGTTTCTCCCAGGCAGGTGAAGTAGTATCCTGCCTAAGATGACTTGAAGAGTGAGCCTTTTTTTGTTAGATAGGCAAATGGGGGTTAAGTAAGGGCGCTAAAAGCTTAAGATACCTCAAATAAGGTACACTGAACCTAAAATGTATATACAGAATTTAATATGCAAAACAGAAATAAAACAATATATGCTAAAAAGATAGGGACGTCTCCCTTATATCTGAGCAATTTATCACTATACAAATTTAATACAGAGTGGCAAATTAAAACTTTATGAGTAAGAAATATTTGAGTAAAACTCATACTCTAATATCAAGGACCTGCTATTGATATTGTTTTTAATTCAAACACCGACCATTGCAACGCACCAGTCAACCCGGGTTGTATGTTGAACTTTTTACTCTACTATTTTATCTATAAGAGCGGGTTTGCGTGCATAGCACTAAGAGCAAACTCCGGCTCTAAAGATTAACACCATTAAGGTCCCTGTTTACATCATAGAGCGGTGGGTCATTATCCAAGACATCTCACAAATGGATCTGGTTGGCCAGGCTAAGACGAGCCCCTAAGCTGGAAGCTGTGACGTCAGACGCCGGAATCTCGAGGAATAGACACTGAGGCTACCAGATAAAAGCTCTTCACAGAAAATATTTCCTTTGGAACCGTAACAAGGTACAAATAATATTCAGTTTCACAAGACTGAGACTTGTGGAAGAACTTTGT
The DNA here is from genome assembly GCF_027579735.1 of Bombina bombina. Classification (NCBI taxonomy): domain Eukaryota; kingdom Metazoa; phylum Chordata; class Amphibia; order Anura; family Bombinatoridae; genus Bombina; species Bombina bombina. The sequence continues at coordinate 477,111,023 of NC_069502.1, read as the reverse complement.
GGGATTTATTATATACGATATTTTGAAGTGAGAAATATCTCCTTTGTACGCTATGCACCAACTAAAAAGTGATGACCACGTATAAAGTATCAAGTCACCCCTAACGAAGTTATCTCTGTTACATTTGCTTGGTCAATGGACTTTTAAATCTTGTATATTTTTTACTCAAATATTTCTTACTCATAAAGTTTTAATTTGTCACTCTGTATCTAATTTGTATAGTGATAAATTGCTCAGATATAAGGGAGACATCCCTATCTTTTTAGCATACATTGTTTTATTTCTGTTTTGCATATTAAATTCTGTATATACATTTTAGGTTCAGTGTACCTGGTCATTTATATCCTACAAATAATTGTTATTGCTTATTTGAGGTATCTTAAGCTTTTAGCGCCCTTATTTAACCCCCATTTGCATTTGTACTGTCTGAACAGAACAAAGGATCTGTTCCCTTAGTAAGGTGTTTGATATCTTATTACCTAGCGCACTATTAGACCCCACCCCCTTTGGCCTTTTTTTGTTATTTAGCGCTTACCTTTGGAGTGCTCATGGAGCTTCTTTTCTGTGCGACCGTTCCAACGGCCCTCCCACCGGAAGTTTCACATTCAAACAATGTTAACGCACAAAAGTAATCTAGCCCTAAATGTATTCATCTGAAATAAAGTGTGCATATTCCAAATATAGTAATATTAAAGAGACATAATGGTTAAAATATGAATGAAGTGCATTTCAATTTTCAATAGAAGCATACATGTATGTTTATAGAAAGTATTTTTTGCTCCCTTGTTTTGTTTATTTTGTAAAGTTTTGAAAGCATTTTTTGGGATACTAGTTGCGATGTTGCTGCAAATTTTTGTATGAAAAATTATTTTCACATTGGGTTTAACAGAATCTAGGTCATTGATGTTATTTCCTCCCTAAGTGTATAAGGCACTAAAATATGCTATTTAAACTGTATAATTTTAGAGCCTTAAAAATCTGATGCATTGATCTGTTTGTGATGTTTAATAAGGGTTAATGGGTATTTTTGAAAATCATAAGAAGAATATGATCGTAGAATATATAGAATTGTATTGCTGCAAATATGATTATTTGTATACATTTGCAAATTATTAAAATAATGAAGAGATTTACTACACAACAAATTTCAACTGATCAAAAATGTTCCATAAAAGTGAACCCTTGACTTTATTTAGATGCATGTCATGCAGGTATATTTATTTTTGTTTGGTAGATTTAGTGCTGTTGAAAAAAACTTCAAAAGCATATGACATTTTTTTTCTGTATATTCCACAGTCTACATGAAAGTGTTTGATTTAAAGTTTATTAGCACAGGTCTGAAGTTACAATACTGCAAAGTGTATATTTTAAGCCATAAATCTTCAGGTTACCAATGTTTTGTAGCTCAGAATCCTGATTATTTCTGAAGCCTGCACTGTCTAATAAACTGTGAGATGAAAGAAAACTCAAGCTGCTTCCAACTTTAATCTGTCACCTTTAATAATGTGATACAATATTTCACTCTGTATTGATGCTCAGAGACATATCTAGAAATAGATATTGCAGCTTTCAATATTGCAAAACAACATTATGCAGGTTATAATTAAAATAAAGAAAATTAAATCAAGTATTCCGGTAATTATATTCCAAGTAATAACACTCCACTTGTAATTTATATGCAAAATTAAATAGTGGCTGTAGTTTAAATATTTTGCTGTTGTGTTTCTTTTTTGTTTGTTGTTTTTTTGTGAAACTATATCTTATAAAGCATATATCCCAGAAAGTTCAAATTTATTCTCTTTTGAATTCTTAAAAAGGTAATTTTTATTTTGCTGAAAAGTTTTCATTATATTAGTTACTTTAATGACTTGATGCAATCATTTACTTAAAAATTGCAAAAAATAAACAAACATTTTTTATTAAAATTCCTTTTATAAAGATTAAAACATTCCTCTTAATATATATATATTTAAAAATAGATAGTAATTATCATTTTTATTGAAACAACACTGTTTAGATTATAATTTATAATCTGTCTTTACCTGAAAAAATATCTAAGCCAAATACTAAAATAGTTTTGAAATGTCAGCCATCAAAAGGTCTAATTTTTTGTTTATTCCAATATTATATCACATTACAAAAACACTGGAATATATTTCAGATTTTACAAACCATAAGAAAGTTGATTTATTGCAGCAAAGGTAACAAAAATGATTTATTAGAAGAGAATGACTTTGCAAAAGGCCAAGTAAATATGTTGTGTAAATGGCGTTTCCATCAAGAAAAAGTTCTGCTTCTTGTTTCCCTTTTATTTTTGAAAATAATAGAAATAAACATTTAAGGTAAACTGAATTTAAAGGGACAGTAAACCTTAAAAATAATGTTATATAATTCTGCACATAGTGCAGAATTATATAACATTATTTAGGTGCTATAGCCATAAAACCCTTTTTTACCTTTTAAAATGTAAAAATGACAGCGCTTTTACAGACCCGCTCTCTGCTTTCTGCTGAGCGGGTCTGTAATATTTAGTCAGCGCATCGGGCCAGCTGTATAGTCACAGCCCGGCCCGACCGCGCCATAGCACTAAGTGCAGCTCGCTCCTATTACAGACCCGCTCAGCAGAAAGCAGAGAGCGGGTCTGTAAAAGCGCTGTCATTTTTACATTTTAAAAGGTAAAAAAGGGTTTTATGGCTATAGCACCTAAATAATGTTATATAATTCTGCACTATGTGCAGAAGTATATAACATTATTTTTAAGGTTTACTGTCCCTTTAAGTTTAAATATGTGCAATATTTTGCAGATTTGGTTGCAACCTTAAATAATATGTCTTTTAATTTTTTGAAATCAGTTTCCATATCAAACATTAACTGTGCAGAACATAATAGGGAAGATATTTTATAATGATTAATACTTTAACAGCCATGGTCTATAAACTTTTAGCGTTATTGTTGATTACTATGAGATGTTTATAGTATAAAGAGGAAACTCTATGGGGCCGATTTATCACGGCCCGAATGGGGCCGTATACCCCTGTTTCCGTGCAAGTCTTCATACGATCGTATTGATTGACACCCCCTGCTAGCAGCCGGTTGGCAGCAAATCTGCAGGGGGCAGCATTGCACAAGCAGTTCACCAGGCAGCATTTATCCATGTCCGCCATACACTTGATAAATCAGCCCCAATATGTCTTTCTGGCTGAACTTCATAACTTCTGTTCACTAATGTTATGAGAAAATACTAGATAACACAGACACAATCCTATTTCCACATTTGGAATTATGGATGAGGATTTTTTTTGTGTGCATATATAAGCCTTTAAATAACCATCTAGATGTGTACATCATAGGGTCATGGGCTAGAATAATTATGTTAATGTATATGCACATCAAGATGATTTAAATATATCTGTGCTTCTCAGCAGACAGAACCTTAGGGCAATCAAGCTGTTTCTGACAACTTTGGTCAAAGTAAAGGTATAGGGAACTTACACATCCTATCTCAGTTTGTACTTACCCTACAGCCCCCTGAAACAATCAGTGAGCCTTTTTCTTAAATATATATGTATATATATGTATATATGTATGTATGTATATATATATAAGGACAAAGACTAATAGCCATATAACCTTCTAAGGATACCAATGTATATATATATATATATATATATATATATATCTTCTGTTCCAAAAATAATCTGCTTTCATGGTTAGCAGACAATTGCAAACACAACTTAGGTTTATAAAAAAAAAAAAAAAAATCTTTGTTAAATACGTGTGGAACAATTATTAGCACCCCAATAAATTCATATGAGATAAATATACTTGAATTATATTCCCATTGATATTTTAATTTTTTTTTAATACACCTGGGTAAATAGGAACAGGAAATTGTTCACATAGGCCAAATTCCCTTAGTCATTCATCACAATGTGTAAGACCAAGGAATATAGCTGTGATGTGCAGTAAAAGGTTGTTGGGCATCACAAAATTAAAAGAGGCTATAAGAAAATAGTAAAAGCCATGAAAATGCCCATTTTCACCATCAAGGCAAAAATTAAGAAGTTCCAGTCAAATGGAAATGTTATGAATAAACCTGGAAGAGGACGTGTGTCTATATTGTCTCAATGCTCTGTGAAGAGGATGGTTCGAGGGGCCAAAATATCTTCAAGGATCACAGCTGGAGAATTGCAGAAGTTAGTTGAGTCTTGTGGTCAGAAATTGTCCAAAACTACAATCCAATGTCATCTACATAACCACAATTTGTTTAAAGGGTTTAAAAAAAAAGCCTCTACTCTCATCTAAAAACAAACTCAAGTTTCTTCGGTCTTCCAAGCACTCCTTGAGTTTCAAATGCGATTGAGTTCTATGGTGATATGAAACCAAAATAGAACTTTTTGTCAATAATCACCAGAGGTGGGTTTGGCACACACAGAGAGGTAGCAATATGAAAAAGTACCTCATGCCCATGGTTAATTATGGTGGTTGCTCTTTAATGATTTGGGGCTGTTTTATGCCTTGTTAGGATACATGGCATCATGGATTCTATCAAATATCAACAGATATTAAACACCTGACTACTCCTTCTTAGAAAGCTTAAAATAAGCCATGGTTGGATATTACAGCAGGACAATGATCCAAAGCATACATCAAAATTAACACAAAAATGGTTTACTGTCCACAAAATCAAGGTCCTGCAATGGCCATCCCAGTCCTCTGACTTGAACCTCATATAAAAACTGTGGGTGAACTGAAGAGGAGAGCCCACCAGCATCAAGTTTGAAAGTTGAAGGATCTGGAGAGTTTCTGTATGGAGGAATCAGCTCAGATCCCTTGCCATGTATTCTCCAACCTCGCCAGGCATTATATTAGAAGACTCAGATCTGTTATCTTGGCAAATTGAGGTAGCACAACGTATTGTCTAAAAGGGTGCCAATAATTGTGCCACACATATATTTAACAAATATTATTTTTTTGGATAAACCTGTGTTATTTTTGCATTTTTTTTATATCCATTAATATTTTTGTGTATTTTCTGAACAAAAGATTAAACAATAACGATAATTTTTCACAGTGTTCTTTGCTCATCTTTACCAAGGGTGCCAATATTAGTGGAGGGCACTATATATAATATTTTTGTAACAATGATATATGATGTGGGTCTACCAGGGACTTGCATGTATTAATTGCCAAAAAAAGAGACACCATTTGTGTCTACTACTAATATAACCTTACTTATATTGAGGGAAGGCAACACATCAAGTTATAATACTAATGCCCTTAGAAAAAATATTTTGACAAATAGTTTCAAAATAAAGGATATCTCTAAAAAAAATGCCTCTCAAAGTAAAAAAAAAATGACAAAAAAATATATATCACTGCTGCACGCAAATCACCTTAATAAAAAAAGTAGCAGAAAAGTCCACCATATTAAAGTAATTACAAAATATTTTAATTACTTTAATAAAGAGGAAACGTTTCTGCTACTTTCTTATTAAAGGGATTTATGTGCACAAGTGATATATTTATTTTTTTCTAAATAAAGAAGAATTATGTTTTCTACTTTGTTTTCAAAATCTTCTTACTAAGGACACTAATAATATAAAAAAATGTAGAGTGTGACGAATCAGAGTTAACCAACCCTGCACCAGTCATTTGTTTGGCACAGAAAGGGTTAACAGACTCCACCATAACCAATTTGTCAAAGTCTAGCTACTCCAGGCAAGCCTGTGACTTAGTTCAATGGATGCAAAGGTTAACAACACTCTCTTCTGTCCTTCTGTTCTAGACCTAGAAAAAATGCCCAAAACTCCCTTTTAATGCCACCCACACTACACTATATCTAAAATGCCACCAATTAAGATTTATTATATGGGAAATATGAAGGAAGACCCAGACTAACAAATTAAAATCCCAGAATATAATAGCAAAAAATAATCTAAAAAACCCCCATTAGTAATACTACCAGTCTCTTTCAGTAACATGGTTCAAATATTAGACAAAGGCAAAAACTTAATAAAGGAACATTTATTATGAGCAAAACAGAAGGTCAGTCACAGTGCATTACTAAGAAAAAGGTGTTAACAAATAAAATGATACATAAGCAAACAGTTTTTAGAATAAATAGGAGAAAAAACAGAACCTAATACTTTACTAGCTTAGATGTCAGCACTAGAGAGATTGACAAGAAAAGATAGTCACTCACGCTGTTGGTACACAGGCTCCCATGTAGAATGACAAGCATATTGTTAGAATCAAAGTTTTCCCTGATCTAACGTTTCTTAACCAAACCTCCTTCCAGAGAGGCCAGTGAAATATCCACCCCTGTCTTTTCTGAAATGTCATAAGGAGTAATTTTTTAGACCAAACACAATATATTTTGCATTCTTTATGTTTACAAGGTAGTATGACTTATAAAAGTATATTTATTTAAAAGGCTGGTTGTCCTGTCAATGACCTCAGGTTATGGGTTAGTTAGTGGCGCCTAAGGCTGACTGTTAATGGATAAATAAAATGAAAATTATGTGATCAAAGTATGTGTTATTAACTCGTTATTACTTGTATGTGTGACTATACTCGGTATCAATATGTAAATACTGCCAAATAAAAAATGCGTGGTCCCAAAAATTATGTTGCTAGACTCAAGGTCACTTGGACGTGGCAATTTCAAATTGTGCCCTGAGAATACTTGAGAGCAAAAAATGAAAAAAGGCGATATATCCAAAACTTGTAATTGAGCCAAAATATATGAAAACACAATTGCTTTAAAATGAGAACAATTTAATAAAATATAAATATAAGATAATCAACTCAATATTAGAAAAACAATGACAACGGTGTCTTCAATAGGTAAAAACATACATGAATAAAACTCCAAATGTTGAGATAAAACTAGATTCACTCACAATTGTCTACTAAATATATAGCAGTCATGAATCTTGCAGCTTAATAAGGTTGCCATATGTTACCATATATACTGATAGTATCGGACTGACTTGATGTAATTTTATGTAGCTGATTCAATTGACATTTCATAAAATATAATCGTGGGAAGTATATCTACAATTAAAAGTTCATAGACAATTTTTTTGATGTTATCCGGAAATATAATGAAATGTGAGTACAACGGTACAAGGGTATTTTTAGCCGTGTGATGTGTTTGATTCTTGTGTTTCCAAAAGTCAATGTCAGAGTTACAGTAACAATGTGTGAAGCTTTCAGCACAGAGCTTGTGAATTTACTCACTTTTACTTCTTTTTTTCTTTTGGCGTCCTCGCCTTACTTACTCGCTTCCTCTGTTGCAACTGTTAGTATGTCGGGTCCAACCTGTACAGGACCGTTGAAGTGCACGCACTTTTTGAAAATTGAAATCTTTAAGTGGATACTCCTACCACTTCAGTATGTGCTTAATTGCAGCACGTAGAATGAATAGGTTCTGGGAGTATTTTCGTGGTATCCTCTAGTAAGGAGCTGTATGGCTGTGCAGGTGGCGACGATGTTGGGGTCGGCAGATTAGGGGTTAATAAGTGTAAGATTAGGGGTGTTTAGACTTGGGGTTCATGCTAGGGTGCTAGGTGTAGACATATTTTTTATTTTCCCAAAGGAAACAATGGGGCTGCGTTAGAAGCTGAACGCTGCTTTTTTGCAGGTGTTAGGTTTTTTTTTCAGCCGGCTCAGCCCCATTGTTTCCTATGGGGAAATCGTGCACAAGCACGTTTAGCCAGCTTACCGCTAACCTAAGCAGCGCTGGTATCGAGGTGAGATGTGGAGCTAAATTTTGCTCAACGCTCACTTTTCTGAGGCTAACGCAGCCAAAACTTGTGATCTAGCCGCTAGTTTGTTTACATTATTTCTGAATTTCTTGTATTCTGGAACTAATTCTAATTTGAGCCAAAAAAGCAGAAATAACATCCATGAGAAGTATCTCTATCATAGGATTTCTTCACATCTATTTCAATATCTCATGCCTGTTTTTCAATCCATACTTATATAATTTAATTTTCCTGTGCAAGAAAAACATACAACATATGGACTTGTAGTTGTAATGTGTTTTTTGCTGGGATACCTATGTGATAGGCTCATGAACACATATGGTGCACAACAAGTTATTAGTTATATTCAGACAGTATATTTCATATTTTGTGTAAAGTTGTGCATCTAACAATATAATTTTGTAATGCTTTATTATCATTAATATTTGTGTTGTAGAGTGCTGGTTCAGTTTGCACTACAAAATTGTCTATTTATGATAAATGGCTGGATCAATGAAATATAGGACAGAATAGGTAATATCCACTTGCTGATACAAACTGTCAAAAAAAGCTTTGAGAATTATACAAAAGGAGAAGAATAGATAGTTTGTACAAGAGAGTTTGAAGTGCACTATCCAGCTCTTTTAAAACGTAATTATTACTGATAATTTTACATTACTTCCCAGATAATTGCATTATGTCATTGGAAAATTATAGTTGACAATTACAAAATTGATGAAGGGATAGAGAAAGGGATAGAGAAACCTGCTCATGTGTTCTTATCTGATGTAGATATAAAGTGATGTATAGGGCAAGTTTGCTTGTGAAATTATAATTTGCTATATGAAAGTGTTTTGCAGTATTGATGAATAGGCTGAACTAATACCATTGGGAATGTTTCAATTTCCTTGCAGGTTTGGTTTTAAGCTCATAAAAAATGTCATTATTTGATTCCATATTAAAAAACAAACAAAAACAAAAAACAACTGTTAAATATTTTGTAAACAGTATTTTTCAATGCAAGCACTATTTTAATTAATATTAATGTCCTGTTAGAGGCTGCTACAGCCAAGTTCACAATTTACTGTGAACTAATCTGAAGAAAGAAGTAGGCAGGACAATGATTTTTTTTAAGATTTAATTTTCAACTGATAATTCAGACTCTTTTCGTGTTGAAGCTTGCTAATCTTTGATGCAAACGACATCACCTGCCACCATTGCTTACTCTCATAATGGCTCAGGGCCTATGGCCTCTGATTGGCTGTATCCTCATGATCCTCCAGAATGAATAAAAAAACACAATTGATGAGTGACATACAAAGACTGCAAAATATTTAAATTTCTTATTTGATATGCACAAATTATAAATACTCTTTTTATGGAATATAGGTAAAATATGAATTCAGTAAAGAAAAAAGGTGTGTTTGTGTGAGACAAACTAAATACGTTACAGTTTATAAGTCAAATGCAAAATTCGGATTGGGTCAAGATAAATATTGTTTTTTTAAATGCAAGTTTTTCTTGCACCCTCTATCTAGTACCAGAGGATCCCTTGGAGTTTTAAGCACCTGTATACATCCTAGGTTCAATAACCCTCCACTTCAAGTGACTGGATGACAGAGAGTTAAACTTCCCTGGAGTGCTATGTTCACACACGTAATACCATGTGTTTCATCTCTAATTGTCAGTGGTTTCACACATACCTCCAAGGGTGTCAATCAGTACCTTTATCTCCTGCGACCATATGGGTCAAAAGCGCTGGTTTTATATCTCAGCCGCTGTGGCAAAGCCCTCCACTGCTCCTCTGTTTCAAGCGAGCTACCTGGCTTCTCGGCCTCCAATTTCTGGCATCCCGATGTCTCAATGGCTCCTGGGTTATGACGTCACAAATAGGGTGTGTATCTAGATCTCCAATCTGTGAGAGGTAAGCGTAACTCACATGAGCGTTGAGTGCCGGTTCGTAGTACATCGATCAAAAAACAAGGAGTACTCCGCTCATGTATAAGTAGAACTTCACTTTTATTACTTAGTTAAAAATAGGTGACAGCAGCCAACCTGTAGAATACAAAGAATAGATGCGCAGTACAACAGGCCTATTGTGCTGTGCATCTATTCTTTGTATTCTACAGGTTGGCTGCTGTCACCTAGTTTTAACTAAGTAATAAAAGTGAAGTTCTACTTATACATGAGTGGAGTACTCCTTGTTTTTTGATCAATAAAATATTAATTGACAGAAAAATGTGTTGCTGTTTATGCATCCATGTAGCTTTAAGGCTGCTTGATAAATCCAGACAAGAACACCATTCATTTGTTTCTTTTTAATGTGATTTCTTTATAAGTATTATTCAAGATCTGAATTAATAAATTTTCTTAATTAGAGCCTTACTTTTTGGTATAAAAAAATTAATGTTATAGTGCTATTTTCTGTTTGTTCACAGCTTTTGATCACTTCATTTCATTTTATTATTTTTTTATGAATAATTTTTGGATCTTTTCTTCAAATGGATGCAAATGTTTCACCTTGTACAGATAGTTTTTAAGAAGCAATTTAATACTGCAAGAGAGGCTTCTCTAACAAACATCTTCTCTGTTTCTGTGTGGTATTGATTTTGAAATCATAATTAATTACTTACTTCAAATAAAATTGCAACATAATACTGTACATTTCCTTTAGACGAGGAACACTAGGGCTAATAGGTGTAAAGTTCTACACTGTCTAAAGTGATTAAGAACCTCAATCAAACCAATGTTTTAATTTAAAACATATTATTCACAGAATCACATTTACTTTGTACTGTCCCACAACATGTAACATCTATAAACAGTGCTCTTGATATTTTCAAGCAATGGGCTACATGCTATTTTTGTTGAAAAGCATGTCACATAATTTATCTACATAACATTTAATTGGAAATTTTGAAAAACAATTGGTAAGCTTCTATAATCACACCTAGTTAAAGACATCATTATTATAACTGATTATGACACTTTTCTATTAAGAACAAAACATGAACATAATCTAAGTTACTGATGGCTCATCTCTCCTAAATAAAGTTTATCCACTCATCAAATTAGCATACTGTGGCAGTAATGCCAGAGGATTAATTAAGGGCTAGATTACAAGCGACACGCTAACTGTTGCACATTAGCAATAAGGGGTATATCATGGCTTTTTGGGCATAGTAAGTAGCATGCATATTACGAGTTGAAAGTAATAGTATTAATTTGAGTGCAATTGAATTTAACGTGTGTTGGGTTAAATATAAAATATTACAAAACATACTTGCATTATCTCACATTGCCTCTTTTAAAACTATTCAACACACTGCTAGAAAAAGGCTGCTTTATTACTAATATACTGGAAGCTCACATAATGGTGCTTCCAAAATTGGGAAAATAACCTAATAAACCAGAAAATTTCCACCCCGATATCTCTGCTGAATTGTGACATAAAAATTTTCACAAAAATAGCTAAAAAAAAACTAAAAAAAACCCTATCAATTAGAATAAACAAATTTCTCCCCAAATTGATTGATCCAGAGCAGGTCGAGAGGCAAGGGACAATATGATCAAAATACAATAACTAATAGCTTAAGCAAAACTTAATATCCCCATGGTCCTGATTTCCACTGACGTGTAAAAGGCGTTTGATCGGGTTCATTGGAATTTTTTAAAAACAATCTTACAAAAATGAAACTTGGCGAAAAATGTATTAACCATATATTTCTGCTATGCCACTCCCCCACAGCCAAAGTCAAAATTAATGGCCTTTTGTCAAACAAATTCACCATATACAATGGAACATGGCAGGGATGTTCACTATCACCAATTCTTTTTGCTCTTACTATAGAAACTCTAGCACCAAAAATTAGACACAATAGACAGATAACAGGCATACAAACTGACACATAAAATAATAAATTAGCCTTATACACAGATGATGTGTTACCCACCCTTACCAGTATTGAATCTTACATCCCAGAAACCCTCAAGACATTCCATGACCATTGCCAAGTTTAATTTTTTTCTTTATCCCCTTAACGACGCATGTCGTACAGGGTACGTCGCACACAACCTGGTCTTAAAAGACCAGCAACGTACCCTGTATGACATTAAAGCGGCTGGAAGCGATCCTGCTCGTTTCCAGCTGCTTTCCAGTTATTGCAGTGATGCCTCGATATCGAGGCATCCTGCAATAACACCCCATGGCCATCCGATACAGAGAGAGCCACTCTGTGGCCCTCTCTGCACCAGTCATCGATGGCCGGTATCGTTGGTGGGTGGGAGCCTGTGTGGGAGGCGGATGGCGGCCATCGATGATGATCGGTGATGTGGAGGGGGGCGGGATGATGGGCGGGGATGTCCGGGGGCATGCATGGACGCGCGCATGTGCACTTGAGGGAAGGGGCGGGTGCGTGCACGTGCACGTGGACGGAGTGGGTGGGAACCACTACACTACAGAAAAAGTTGGAGTACAAATTAAAAGAAAAAGTATAAAAAAAGTAAAAAAAAAAAAGATCAGGCAGGTGGTGGGGGTTGGTCTGTGTGTGGGGGGGGAAGCTACACTACAGAAAAAAAGAAAAAAAAAAACCTACTTTTTTTTTGCAAACTGGGTACTGGCAGACAGCTGCCACTACCCAAAATGGCCTCCAATAAGGCAGATGGGGAGGATTAGAGAGCTGTTTTTGGGGGATCAGGGAGGTTGGGGGCTAAGGGGGGATGCTACACCACAGCATATGTAAATATGCTGAAAAATAAATTTAAAAACCTTTTATTTTAGTACTGGCAGACTTTCTGCCAGTACTTAAGATGGCGGGACAATTGTGGGGTGGGGGAGGGAAGGGAGATGTTTGGGAGGGATCAGGGGGTCTGATGTGTGAGGTGGGAAGCTGATCTCTACACTAAAGCTAAAATTAACCCTGCAAGCTCCCTACAAACTACCTAATTAACCCCTTCACTGCTAGCCATAATACACGTGTAATGCGCAGCAGCATTTAGCGGCCTTCTCATAATTGCACAAGCTGTTTGTAAATAATTTCAGTGAGAAACCTAAAATTGCGAAAAAATTTAAGTTTTTTTTTAAATTTGATCGCATTTGACGGTGAAATGGTGGCATTAAATATACCAAAATGGGCCTAGATCAATACTTTGGGTTGTCTACTACACTACACTTAAGCTAAAATTAACTCTACAAGTTCCCTACATGCTCCCTAATTAACCCCTTCACTGCTGGGCATAAAACACGTGTCGTGCGCAGTGGCATTTAGCAGCCTTCTAATTACCAAAAAGCAACGCCAAAGCCATATGTCTGCTATTTCTGAACAAAGGGGATTCCAGAGAAGCATTTACAACCATTTATGTCATAATTGTATAAGTTGTTTGTAAATAATTTCTGTGAAAAACTTAAAGTTTGTGAAAAAGTGAACAATTTTTTTTATTTGATCGCATTTGGCGGTGAAATGGTGGCATGAAATATACCAAAATGGGCCTAGATCAATACATGTCAAGGGATATTTAGATATTCCTGACAGATATCAGGGTTCCAATGTAACTAGCGCTCATATTGAAAAAAAGTGGTTTTGAAATAGCAAAGTGCTTCTTTTATTTATTTCCCTATAACTTGTAAAAAAAGCAAAGAACATGTTAACATTGGGTATTTCTAAACTCAGGACAAAATTTAGAAACAGATTTTGGGGGTCAAAGTTAGAAAAAGTGTGGTTGTTTTCAATTTTTTCCTCATATTTTATAATATTTTTAATAATAAATTATAAGATATGATGAAAATAATGGTATCTTTAGAAAGTCCATTTACTGGCGAGAAAAATGGTATATAATATGTGTGGGTACAGTAAATGAGTAAGAGGAAAATTACAGCTAAACACAAACACTGCAGAAATGTAAAAATAGCCTTGGTCCTTAAGGGAAAGAAATTGAAAAATGGCCTTGGTCCATAAAGGGACACTAAACCCAAAATTTTATTTTATGATTCAGGTAGAGAATACAGTTTTAAAAAACTTTCCATTTTACTTCTATTATCTATTTTGCTTCATTATTTAGATATCCTCATTGATGAAATAGCAATGAACATGGGTGAGCCAATCACACAAGGCATCTATGTGCAGCCACCAATCAGCAGCTACTGAGCCTATCTAGATATGCTTTTCAGCAAAGGATATAAAGAGAATGAAGCAAATTAGATAATAGAAGTAAATTAGAAAGTTGTTTAACCCCTTAACGACCGAGGACGTGTAGGGTACGTCCTCAAAAAAAAAGGCAGTTAACGCCTGAGAACGTACCCTGCACGTCCTCGGTGTGGAAAGCAGCTGGAAGCGATCCTGCTCACTTCCAGCTGCTTTCCGGTTATTGCATTGATGCCTCGATATGGAGGCATCCTGCAATAACTGTTTTAAGTCATCCGGTGCAGAGAGAGCCACTCTGTGGCCCTCTCTGCACCGGAGATCGGTGGCTTATTGCGTTGGTGGGTGGGAGCCGGACCGGGAGGCGGGTGGCGGCCATCGATGGCCCTTCGTGATGTGGAGGGGGGCGGGATCGTGGGCGGGGAGGCCAGGGGGCGCGCACTGACACACGCACGTGCACGGGAGGGCGGGGGCGGGCGCGTGCACGGGGAGGGAGCGGGTGGGAACCGCTACACTACAGAAAAAAATTGTAGCAAAATGAGCAAAAAATAAATAAATCAAATAAGAAAAAAACATCAGTTAGGTGGTGGGTGTTGGGCTGTGGGGAGGGGGAAGCTACACTACCGAAAAACCGGGTAAAAAATAAAATAAAACATATTTTTTTGCAAACTGGGTACTGGCAGACAGCTGCCAGTACCCAAGATGGCCCCCAATAAGGCAGAGGGGAGGGTTAGAGAGCGGTTTTGGGGGGATCAGGGAGGTTGGGGGCTAAGGGGGGGATCCTACACAGTAGCATATGTAAATATGCTAAAAAAATATTTTAGTACTTTTATTTTAGTACTGGCAGACTTTCTGCCAGTACTTAAGATGGCGGGGACAATTGTGGGGTGGGGGAGGGAAGGGAGCTGTTTGGGAGGGATCAGGGGGTGGGATGTATCAGGTGGTGGGATGTGTCAGGTGGGAGGCTGATCTCTACACTAAAGCTAAAATTAACCCTGCAAGCTCCCTACAAACTCCCTAATTAACCCCTTCACTGCTAGCCATAATACACGTGTGAGGCGCAGCAGCATTTAGCGGTCTTCTAATTACCAGAAAGCAACGCCAAAGTCATATATGTCTGCTATTTCTGAACAAAGGAGATCCCAGAGAAGCATTTACAACCATTTGTACCATAATTGCACAAACTGTTTGTAAATGTTTTCAGTGAGAAACCTAAAATTGTGAAAAATGTAACTTTTTTTTTTTAATTTGATCGCATTTGGCGGTAAAATGGTGGCATGAAATATACCAAAATGGGCCTAGATCAATACTTTGGGTTGTGTACTACACTATACTAAAGCTAAAATTAACCATACAAGCTCCCTACAAGCTCCCTAATTAACCCCTGCACTGCTGGGCATAATACACGTGTGGTGCGCAGCGGCATTTAGTGGCCTTCTAATTACCAAAAAGCAATGCCAAAGCCATATATGGCTGCTATTTCTGAACAAAGGGGATCCCAGAGAAGCATTTACAACCATTTGTGCCATAATTGCACAAGCTGTTTGTAAATCATTTCAGTGAGAAACCTAAAATTGTGAAAAATTTAAAGTTTTTTTTTATTTGATCGCATTTGGCGGTGAAATGGTGGCATGAAATATACCAAAATTGGCCTAGATCAATACTTGGGGTTGTCTACTACACTACACTAAAGCTAAAATTAACCCTACAAGCTCCCTAAAAGATCCCTAATTAACCCCTTAACTGCTGGGCATAATACACGTGTGGTGCGCAGCGGCATTTAGTGGCCTTCTAATTACCAAAAAGCAATGCCAAAGCCATATATGGCTGCTATTTCTGAACAAAGGGGATCCCAGAGAAGAATTTACAACCATTTATGCCATAATTGCACAAGCTGTTTGTAAATAATTTCAGTGAGACACCGAAAGTTTGTGAAAAAATTTGTGAAAAAGTGAACGATTTTTTGTATTTGATCGCATTTGGCGGGGGAATGGTGGAATGAAATATACCAAAATTGGCCTAGATCAATACTTTGGGATGTCTACTTAAAAAAATATATATATACATGTCAAGGGATATTCAGCGATTCCTGAAAGATATTAGTGTTCTAATGTAACTAGCGCTAATTTTGAAAAAAAAATGGTTTGGAAATAGCAAAGTGCTACTTGTATTTATGGCCCTATAACTTGCAAAAAAAGCAAAGAAGATGTAAACATTGGGTATTTCTAAAATCAGGACAAAATTTAGAAACTATTTAGCATGGGTGTTTTTTGGTGGTTGTAGATATGTAACAGATTTTTGGGGTCAAAGTTAGAAAAAGTGTGTTTTTTTTCATTTTTCCTCATATTTTATAATTTTTTTTATAGTAAATTATAAGATATGATGAAAATAATGGTATCTTTAGAAAGTCCATTTAATGGCGAGAAAAACAGTATATAATATGTGTGGGTACAGTAAATGAGCAAGAGGAAAATTACAGCTAAACACAAACACCGCAAAAATGTAAAAATAGCCTTGGTCCCAAACAGACAGAAAATGGAAAAGTGCTGTGGTCATTAAGGGGTTAAAAGTGCATGTTCTTTCTAAATCATGAAAGAAAAAATTTGGGTTTAGTGTCTCTTTAAGGGGTTAAATATCACTTAATTTTAAATTCTAAACTGGACAGAGTAATATTGGGCATGAGTATCACAGGTATATCCACTTGGCTACCAGCAAAAAACAGAAAGGCATTAATTGTTAAATACCCCTTATTGATGGATTTCTACTCGAACTGGGACAATTATTGCACACTTCCACAAATATATTGTCTATAATATCTTCAATGAACCCAATAAGTAACAATCTGACCCTACCATGGAATTGTAAAGAAAGTCTAAATGACCAAAGTAACCACATAAAACATAACATATTAAATACTTTATATAAAGAAACAAAGTTCAAAACATTGGAAGACATACAGGACACTCTTCATGGCGCCTCTTTAAACTGGTACTTATACTGTACTCTCAGATGCATCATTTTGTAGCCACATATCCTAAGAAACAACACTTGACAAGACAACTGACACCATTTGAAAGACTGTGCCTGCTGGACTCAACTCTGAGACATGCAATATCCATACAGTATAAATAACTCCTGTTAGCTGACCCCCAACAACTCCCCTCATACACTATATCATGGGGAAAAGATCACACATCAGAATTGGCTCTCAGCCTTCTTGATAAAAAAAAAAAGCTTCCATCTCCATCAAAATCCAAGAAACAAACTTTATGTTCCTTACAAGATGGTAAGCAGCCAATGCTGGAGGGGCTGTGGAGAGTATGGAACTCCAACACATATATGGTGGAAATGCCCAAAATTAGATGTCTTCTAGATTACAGTACTTGCCAAAATTATAGATGGCACAGGAACATTAATACCCAATGATCCACAGATTCTCCTGTTCCTCTCCCTCCCTAAAATTAACAATATTTAAAACAAGGCATTACTTTTGTTAATGATTAACAGCGTTAAAACCTTAATACCAAAATACTGGAAATTCACTACAATACATACAATGGGGAATGGGCAGCACAGGTAAATAATCTTCTGAAATCTGAGAGGCAGGAACACTAGAGGCAATGATGGCACCATAGAAACAATACAACTAAAAAACACAAACTGTTTAACTATCAACTAAGACAGGGAGAACGGAGAGAAAATAGAGTGTTTCACCACCATCCCCACTCACTCCCCCAACCCCCCTTACTCGAGCCCTATCTTGGCCTCAACCCAGAGAGAAACCCTGCACCACTCACACGGGCCCCAGGGAATGCCCATACAAGATGTCCACACAATTTCACATTCCTTACTCACTTCTATACACTACTAAACAGTAGCTACAATTATCTAAAGGTTAAAATAGTGTCATGTTGACAATACCTGTCCTATGTACAACCCAAATATGATATTTAATGTTCAAATCCTAGAGCCTTTGTGAGCTATAATGTGTTGGTTGCATTATAAGACAACATCAGACGATTTCACTTTCACCATTTACCCTAGAAAAGTTAATGTGGGAGCACTTATTTGTGCTCCACTCAAAGTCTAGGCCTTATCCTTATGTCATAAGTAACTTATCCATATGCAAAAACAACCCAAAACATCTAGATTCTTAGCAGTTACAGTAATTTAGGATAGAATATATGATAATTAACTACAAATATTTTGTTTTATGGGTACATATGGAATGAACAAGGTATATGGTAATAAAGGCACATCAATAAATTACCACCAGTGTGATACAATGCCTGATGGAAAGCATGTAAAAATGTATGTATTTGTGAAATTAATTAAAGCCTCTTAGAGTTCTATATTTGGAAAATAGAGGATATTGATATGTTGTTTTTTTTGTTTGTTTTGTTTTTTAATATAATAGAATGGCAATCCCAGTTAGAACAAATAAATTATGAACAAGTCATTAAAATAATTTAAAGGAACATTCAAGTAAAAAAGTGAGATTCACAGTGAATATGTTGTAAGTGAAATGTGTAAATGTTATAAGTGAAAATGTGCTTCTAGTAAAAGCTATCACTTTTTTAGGTTTTTAAAATACAAGATACATACAGAACTATAGTCCCTGCACATCAAGTTAGACCTAACATACACAGGCATGCTTGTATTTATTCATTCATTAATTAATTTTTTGTTTAATTGTTTATTTATTTTTGACAGTTCACTGTTGTTTAGTTCACACTTCAATAAACACAGAAAGAGTTAATTGTACGGATATTATGAACTAATCTTGTTAAGAGGCAGTTATTAATAGCAATGTATCAAGTTGGGATTTTATACTGGTTTTGATGCAAGGTTATAGACTTTGATTTTTCTGCCCAGAGAGTTTAAGACTTTTTCTTTGAGAAAATTAAAAAAGCTACTATTTATGAAATTGTATCAAAGGAATTTTAAACAATGTTGCATTTATCACACTTTTGGTACACATCTGGGAATACAGTGCTATATTCCAGAAAAACATACTTGCTAGTTATAAACCAAAAGAGTAATAGTAATAATTATTTTTCTTTATTATTAAAAAGTTTTTATCATTAATATGTAGGTGGTGGGAAGGATTTACCACATAGGAGAATTTTAAAGTTCAGGGTACCAGATGAGGAAGGAAGAGGAAAACATAGTGGAGAGATTAAATAGGATATAGAGTGTAGTGGTAATGTGGACAAAATATTAAATTATATCAACATTCTTATAGTTTTGGATGGAAGATCATTTTCTAATTTTGTAATGGGGGAAGGGAGGGATTAAACCACAAATATATTATCTTAGCATTTCCTTTCGTTAGGGTTAATACATCATAGATGATTTAAGTTTCTCCCTTGAACATGACATTTTAAATTATTCCAGTGTGTTTATAAGTACCTTCTTAAGTACAATCTTCCAGAGTTAAACACAGTTGAGCTTGATAACTGCAATGGAGTTTGATCTCCATTTCCCCACAATGGCACCCATAACGAATTATGATGGTTGACAGTCAACAAACATCTGAACCAATTCTACGAACAAAACAACCACACACATCTAAAATGGAAGATTCACACTATTTTTACCTTTCATAACATCCCCATCACATCCACACCCAATCATAGACATTGAAAACATGATCCACATGCAAAATAGCCCTTATCTGTGTGTGCTTCCTTTTATAATGGAATAATGGGGTCAATGGAGTCTATGTGGCCAAATTATCAAATGTCTGGCAGACATGATCCACTATAGAGATCATGCCCGCCAGATATTGATAAATGCTGACAGCGTAAGCTTTCTGCATTTATCATTGCACAAGCAGGGGGTGTCAGTTAACCTGATCATATGAGATCGGGCAGATTGATGTCCACAGCCTCAGAGGCAGTGGACTAGTTAAGGAACAGCGGCGTTAAGACCGCTGCTTCTTAACTCCTGTTTCCAGCGAGCCCTCTTTTTATTAATGCAAATTATCACACTTAGGGAAGTCTCCCTAAGTGTGATGCGGGAATCCAGATGTGGACCCATTGCTCAGTGTGCCTAGAGGGATATGGCTGCACCTCACTGATGAGGCCCAAAATAGGCCGAAAGGTATGTCTGGGGTTTTGCTTTTTCTCTCGTTCAGAGAGGGATTGCCTGGTATTTCGGGGCTGGACTGTACGAGTATGAGCTTGACAAAGGCGTAATAGACAAAACACGTTGCTCTTTTTGGTCCCTCTGAGGATCAGTACTTACATTACAGCTTTTATAATACCAGACGCTAAGAAGACTTAGCAGTTTTGCCGGTTCTGGTAACTACTGAAGAAAGATTAACAGATTAACAGCGTTATCCCATTACAAAGCCATGTGATTTAAAGACACTTCCTCACAAAGCTGTGGATGTCTTTTCCAGACTGTGGGAGATTTCTGACACCCTCCGGTGAAGTATTTTCTCTTGCCGTGCAAGATGGAAGTTCTAATCAAAAGACTCTTTATTTGAAAGACTTTCTGTTTATAAAAAGTACATAGACTGTGCATTTGAATAACTTTTTGCTTGCTACACTTTGGCTTCTTTAAAGGAATATCTCCGTGTGGAGACTTGCTCTTCATTTGTATTGTGATTTTTGCCTTTCTTCTATTACCAAACTATATTGCCTTGTTAAAGGTCGTTTTATGAAGTTTTTTATTTAAAGTGCTTTTTAATGTTTTTTATATGAATTGTTTTATGAATTGTTCTGTGGTTGTTTTGTGGAATATGTGTTTAATTAAATTGATTTGTATACCCTTTTATCAAATTACACTGCAATAATTATACCTATATTTACATATCAACTTTACCATAGTTTATCATCTACCTGTCCCAACCATTAATCAGTGACTCATAATAAATTGTTTAGTCATATAGTTTATATTAAGTTATTTTTTTAGCGCCACAGATTATAGACTGCTTATTTTCCTTTATTGGGTTTGTGCTCTCTAACTTCCTCTGAATTTTGTCTTAAGGTGTGTTTGGAGAAATCACCTGTATCTGTTGGCATTATAAACTAGCTTATTTGCAAGCGCAGATCTTTCTTTCTTCTTTCTTACTGTGAAGTCAGGATCAGACTGATATGCTTCAGGAATGTTCTTCTCTGTGAAAGGCACATGTTAAGCAAAAAAAGACTGCTTCTTGGGTGGTAACTAGCCATAGAACAAGCTACTATGCTATTATTCGTTCCCAGGTTGAGCGCTTCTCTCTTTTTATTTATGCAAATTATGACACTTAGGAAAGTCTCCCTAAGTGTGATGCGGGAATCCAGATGTAGACCCGTTGCTCAGTGTGCTTAGAGGGATATGGCTGTACCTCACTGATGAGGCCCACAATAGGCCGAAACGTACATCAGGGGTTTTGCTGTTTCTCACGTTCAGAGAGGGATTGCCTGGTATTTTGGGGCTGTACTGTACTGTAAAGTATTTATGATTAAACAACTAAAAATCTATGCGCTGGTGGTAGATAATACTTCACATAAAAATCAGATACCCCAAGTCATCTGAATAAATAGTTTTAGTAGCAGTTATGATTGTCTTATATGTGTGCGCCTGTGTGTAAACACTGGCTTAATATCTACCAAATGACAATGGTCTTAGTAGTATTTGTATTTCTATGTCTATGTTTATATAAAGAAATGTATAGAAAAAAAGTTTTTTAGTTTTTAAAGAATTTTCATAGAATAATATCTTAGGTGATCAGTAAGCTTTGGATACAGACTGCTTACGGATCACCTTGGATACAGACTGCTTACACCACACTGGAGAAACCCTGCTCTTTACCTATCTGTCAATCTCGCATTTGGTGGGCGTGTCAAGACCGGACACGGAAGTGACAGAGGCAACTTTCACAGGAGACATACACGCTGCAACAAGCGCTCCTAGAAACTTTGAAAGGACAAAGAAAGTTTCTCATCTATACCTCATTTGGACACGCAAGAACCTTCTTATATGACTTGGAACTGCAAATAAGGTACCTTATTCAAAGTCTGTTGATTAATAATATCGCAAAAGACAAGCTAAGTGTTCAATAACTATTGTGATATAATTACTGTGACATACAGAAAACGGCTCAAACACCTAGCCTAACGCTTAGATTTAGAGTTCTGCGGCCAAAGGGGTGCGTTAGCTACGCTGGCTTTTTTCTGGCCGCACCTTTTAAATACCGCTGGTATTTAGAGTTCACAGAATGGCTGCGTTAGGCTCCAAAAAAGGATCGTAGAGCATATTTACCGCAACTTCAACTCTCCATACCAGCGGTGCTTACGGATGCGGCCAGCTTCAAAAACGTGCTCATGCACGATTCCCCCATAGAAAACAATGGGACTGTTTGAGCTGAAAAAAAACCTAACACCTGCAAAAAA
Organism: Bombina bombina; assembly: GCF_027579735.1. Lineage (NCBI taxonomy): Eukaryota > Metazoa > Chordata > Amphibia > Anura > Bombinatoridae > Bombina > Bombina bombina. The sequence continues at coordinate 477,088,751 of NC_069502.1, read as the reverse complement.
GCCGCGTTCAGCTCCTAACGCAGCCCCATTGTTTGCTATGGGGAAACACTTCCTACGTCTGCACCTAACACTCTAACATGTACCCTGAGTCTAAACTCCCCTAACCTTACACTTATTAACCCCTATTGTGCCGCCCCCACTATCGCTGACACCTGCATATTTTTTTTAACCCCTAATCTGCCGCTCCATAAACCGCCGCTACTTACATTATCCCTATGTACCCCTAATCTGCTGCCCCTAACACCGCCGACCCCTATATTATATTTATTAACCCCTAATCTGCCCCCCACAATGTCGCCTCCACCTGCCTACACTTATTAACCCCTAATCTGCCGAGCGGACCGCACCGCTATTATGATAAAGTTATTAACCCCTAATCCGCCTCACTCCCGCCTCAATAACCCTATAATAAATAGTATTAACCCCTAATCTGCCCTCCCTAACATTGCCGACTCCAAACTTCAAACATTAACCCCTAATCTGCCGACTGGAGCTCACCACTATTCTAATAAATGTATTAACCCCTAAAGCTAAGTCTAACCCTAACACTAACACCCCCTAAATTAAATATAATTTAAATCTAACAAAATAAATTAACTCTTATTAAATAAATTATTCCTATTTAAAGCAAAATACTTACCTGTAAAATAAATCCTAATATAGCTACAATATAAATTATAATTATAGCTATTTTAGGATTAATATTTATTTTACAGGCAACATTGTATTTATTTTAACCAGGTACAATAGCTATTAAATAGTTAAGAACTATTTAGTAGCTAAAATAGTTAAAATAATTACATAATTACCTGTAAAATAAATCCTAACCTAAGTTACAATTAAACCTAACACTGCACTATCAATAAATTAATTAAATAAAATACCTACAATTACCTACAATTAAACCTAACACTACACTATCAATAAATTAATTAAATACAATATCTACAAATAAATACAATGAAATAAACTAACTAAAGTACAAAAAATAAAAAAGAACTAAGTTACAAAAAATAAAAAAATATTTACAAACATCAGAAAAATATTACAACAATTTTAAACTAATTACACCTACTCTAAGCCCCCTAATAAAATAACAAAGCCCCCCAAAATAAAAAAAATGCCCTACCCTATTCTAAATTACAAAAGTTCAAAGCTCTTTTACCTTACCAGCCCTGAACAGGGCCCTTTGCAGGGCGTGCCCCAAAGAATTCAGCTCTTTTGCCTGTAAAAAAAAACACATACAATACCCCCCCCAACATTACAAACCACCACCCACATACCCCTAATCTAACCCAAACCCCCCTTAAATAAACCTAACACTAAGCCCCTGAAGATCTTCCTACTTTATCTTCACCATACCAGGTTCACCGATCGATCCAGAAGAGCCCCTCCAATGTCTTGATCAAAGCCCAAGCGGGGGGCTGAAGATGTCCATGATCCGGCTGAAGTCTTCATCCAAGCGGGAGCTGAAGAGGTCCATGATCCGGCTGATGTCTTCATCCAAGCGGGAGCTGAAGAGGTCCATGATCCGGCTGAAGTCTTCTATCAACGGCATCTTCAATCTTCTTTCTTCCAGATCCATGTTCATCCCGCCGACGCGGAACATCCATCTTCACCGACGATTTCCCGACGAATGACGGTTCCTTTAAGGGACTTCATCCAAGATGGCGTCCCTCGAATTCCGATTGGCTGATAGGATTCTATCAGCCTATCGGAATTAAGGTAGGAAAATCAAGTTCAATCCGATTGGCTGATTCAATCAGCCAATCAGATTGAGCTCGCATTCTATTGGCTGTTCCGATCAGCCAATAGAATGCGAGCTCAATCAGATTGGCTGATCGGATCAGCCAATCGGATTGAACTTGATTCTGATTGGCTGATTCCATCAGCCAATCAGAATTTTCCTACCTTAATTCCGATTGGCTGATAGAATCCTATCAGCCAATCGGAATTCGAGGGACGCCATCTTGGATGACGTCCCTTAAAGGAACCGTCATTCGTCGGGAAGTCGTCAGTGAAGATGGATGTTCCACGTCGGCGGGATGAACATGGATCCGGAAGAAAGAAGATTGAAGATGCCGTTGATAGAAGACTTCAGCTGGATCATGGACCTCTTCAGCTCCCGCTTGGATGAAGACTTCAGCTGGATCATGGACCTCTTCAGCTCCCTCTTGGATGAAGACTTCAGCCGGATCATGGACATCTTCAGCCCCCCGCTTGGGCTTGGATCAAGACATTGGAGGAGCTCTTCTGGATCGATCGGTGAACCTGGTATGGTGAAGATAAGGTAGGAAGATCTTCAGGGGCTTAGTGTTAGGTTTATTTAAGGGGGTTTGGGTTAGATTAGGGGTATGTGGGTGGTGGGTTGTAATGTTGGGGGGGTATTGTATGTGTTTTTTTTACAGGCAAAAGAGCTGAATTCTTTGGGGCATGCCCCGCAAAGGGCTCTGTTCAGGGCTGGTAAGGTAAAAGAGCTTTGATCTTTTGTAATTTAGAATAGGGTAGGGCATTTTTTTATTTTGAGGGGCTTTGCTATTTTATTAGGGAGCTTAGAGTAGGTGTAATTAGTTTAAAATTGTTGTAATATTTTTCTGATGTTTGTAAATATTTTTTTATTTTTTGTAACTTAGTTCTTTTTTATTTTTTGGACTTTAGTTAGTTTATTTCATTGTATTTATTTGTAGATATTGTATTTAATTAATTCATTGATAGTGTAGTGTTAGGTTTAATTGTAGGTAATTGTAGGTATTTTATTTAATTAATTTATTGATAGTGTAGTGTTAGGTTTAATTGTAACTTAGGTTAGGATTTATTTTACAGGTAATTTTGTAATTATTTTAACTATTTTAGCTATTAAATAGTTCTTAACTATTTAATAGCTATTGTACCTGGTTGAAATAAATACAAAGTTACCTGTAAAATAAATATAGATACTAAAATAGCTATAATATAATTATAATTTATATTGTAGCTATATTAGGGTTTATTTTACAGGTAAGTATTTAGCTTTAAATAGGAATAATTTATTTAATAAGAGTTAATTTATTTTGTTAGATTTAAATTATATTTAACTTAGGCGGGTGTTAGGGTTAGGGTTAGACTTAGCTTTAGGGGTTAATCCATTTATTACAGTAGCGGCGAGATTCGGTCGGCAGATTAGGGGTTAATGTTTGAAGTTAGGTGTCGGCGATGTTAGGGAGGGCAGATTAGGGGTTAATACTATTTATTATAGGGTTATTGAGGCGGGAGTGAGGCGGATTAGGGGTTAATAACTTTATTATAGTAGCGGTGAGATCCGCTCGGCAGATTAGGGGTTAATAAGTGTAGGCAGGTGGAGGTGACGTTGAGGGGGGCAGATTAGGGGTTAATAAATATAATATAGGGGTCGGCGGTGTTAGGGGCTGAAGATTAGGGGTACATAAGGATAACGTAAGTAGCGGCGCTTTGCAGTCGGCAGATTAGGGGTTAATTTTTTGTAGGTAGCTGGTGGCGACGTTGTGTGGGGCAGATTAGGGGTTAATAAATATAATATTGGGGTCGGCGGTGTTAGGGGCAGCAGATTAGGGGTACATAAGTATAACGTAGGTGGCGGTCGGCAGATTAGGGGTTAAAAAAATTTAATCGAGTGGCGGCGATGTGGGGGGACCTCGGTTTAGGGGTACATAGGTAGTTTATGGGTGTTAGTGTACTTTAGAGCACAGTAGTTAAGAGCTCTATAAACCGGCATTAGCCCAGAAAGCTCTTAACTACTGACTTTTTTCTGCGGCTGGAGTTTTGTTGTTAGATTTCTAACACTCACTTCAGCCACGACTCTAAATACCGGAGTTAGAAAGATCCCATTGAAAAGATAGGATACGCAATTGACGTAAGGGGATCTGCGGTATGGAAAAGTCGCGGCTGAAAAGTGAGCGTTAGACCCTTTCCTGACTGACTCCAAATACCAGAGGGCGGTAAAAACCAGCCCTCTCTAAACGCTGGTTTTCACGGCTACCGCCCAACTCTAAATCTAGGCCTAAATCTTTTGGTCATATCACAAAAAGGCTTATTTCAAAAAGGCTGAAAATAAACACCTATTGTTGAACTAGGTGTCAATAGTTGTCTTCAACAACGATCTCTAACAACTGTATTTCTACCAATTATACCCTATTTTCTACCTTTGGTGCATTTTATGAGCGAAAAGCCAAATCTTTTACAAAAAGTATTTTTAAATACCTACCAAGGTATAAACTGGACTTGCTAATTTTATACACTGTTTTTACACACATATATCATATACTAATTTTAGCTACACCTCAATACAATTGGTTGGTACCAACTTTCTCACATAACCACTTTAAGATTAAGCAATTTCGACTGACTGTTTTATATTGATTCTAATAAAAGAATATTATTTTTAACCAATAATCTTTGTATATTTTTTTATTATTATTTTTTATTTTTATTTTTGAATTAGAACTTAATAATTTTAAGATATTATTCTATGAAAATTCTTTAAAAACTAAAAAAGTTTTTTTCTATACATTTCTTTATATAAACATAGACATAGAAATACTAATACTACTAAGACCATTGTCATTTGGTAGATATTAAGCCAGTGTTTGCACACAGGCACACACATATAAGACAATCATAACTGTACTGTAAAGTCAGGATCAGACTGATATGCTTCAGGAAAGTTCTTCTCTGTGAAAGGATCCAAATTATCAAATGTCTGGCAGACATGATCCACTGTAGAGATCATGCCCGCCAGACATCGATAAATGCTGGCAGCATAAGCTGTCAGCATTTATCATTGCACAAGCAGGGGGTGTCAATCAACCCGATCATATGAGATCGGGCAGATTGATGTCCGCAGCCTCAGTTGCAGCAGTTGAGTTAAGGAGCAAGGATCTTAAGACCGCTGCTTCTTAACTCATGTTTCCGGTGAGCCTGAAGGCTCGTGCATAAACAGATGCATTGGGGCCAATTTGCTTGGTATATCGGCCCCCATATGTGTGTTTTTGCAATTTGATAAAGTGGAGTTTATTTTTTTACTAAAATACATTTTTAAGTCATTTACTGATAGTTAGACATTGATTTTGATATCTGTATTGATTTTATAACAGTCTATGGCCAATATTTAAGAAGCCCCTGGCTGACAAGACTCGCTCCAGTGAACCTGTCTGATGACCGCTGCTTCTTAACTATCAGCTGCAGGCTTGCTTATGCGAGCCTGCATTGAAGCTAGGTAAAGCTGCATCTCGCAGCTTTATGAATTTCACCCAATATATTGCAGATATGTTTTTTTTTATGTTTTTAAATTTATATATTGATGATGATGCATTCATTCAGAACAATTGGTTATATAGTCCAAATGTATGGTCTTCAAAACAGGCCTTCGCTGTTATTGGCTTGTTGTATGTGTATGTGCAGATTTTTGGCCTTTGTATGTAATTGGCTTGTTGTATGTGTATGTGCAGATTTTTGGCCTTTGTATGTAATTGGCTTGTTGTATGTGTATGTGCAGATTGTTGGCCTTTGTATGTAATTGGCTTGTTGTATGTGTATGTGCAAATTGTTGGCCTTTGTATGTAATTGGCTTGTTGTATATGTATGTGCAGATTTTTGGCCTTTGCATGTATTTGGCTTGGTGTATGTGTATGTGCAGATTTTTGGCCTTTGCATGTAATTGGCTTGTTGTATGTGTATGTGAAGATTTTTGGCCTTTGCATGTAATTGGCTTGTTGTATGTGTATGTGCAGATTTTTGGCCTTTGTATGTAATCAGTCAATTTGTGGGTGATGAGAATTGATAAAGTGCTGTTGGCTGTTGAACTCAATAGCCTACATTACAAGTGGAGGGATATATTTTTATCACTCATGAGCTCGCTAACTGTGCTTAAAGTAAAACCTTAGCACATCCAGGTTAGCGCTGGTATTTCAAGTTGCATGAGCAAAATAATTAGGCATAGTAACGTCAGGACTTAAAATATTGAGACTGCTCTAACTCCCTCTTCACATAGAATTCTTGGGGATCTCTAAAAAAACGCCTTTTAATTTTATTGCTTCTGTGCTAAATCAAAGCTGTAGACCAACAGCGCTAAAGCCGAATATTTTTTGTAAAATTGATATATTTACCTATATATCTATTTGATTATAATATCAAACTAACAAGAGTATTGCATTGAGCAATGATACTTTTTATATTGTACTAACTATACATTTATAAGTTGACAAGCTTTCGGAAGAGTTCCTTCCTTTATCAAGTCTAAAGCAATACTGACCAATTCAATGGAATTTACAGATTATATCTTAAAACACAGAATAGCTAAGAAGACAGTGCAGGGAGAGGAAGAGGTGTCGTAAAAATCATGAGGGGGGCTTAGGTAACAGGCAGACAGTGTCCAGTGTAGGAGAACAGACAGGGGAAATATATAGCTTTACATAGAGCATATACTGACATAAAGTTATATATCAACATTGAATCAATATCTATAAAGATGTGAAATTGTATATACAGGGGGAATTCAAAAGTTAAAGAAAGACAAAAGTGTGGACATAGGCTTACCTGTGTACCTATGCATAAAGAATGTGGAATATACAATGTAATTGACTAAATGAAAGTACATTACAAACATTTTTGATAATGTGTTAAGAATCCAGAGTCCACATTTAGTCCAGAATTAAACAGGTTGAAGTGCATTATCATTTTCATTTCAAAGGTTTTTCTTTCCATGGTGTTTTTGAAGTTGCCTCTGAGAATTTTGATTTTGAGGTTTTGGATGGAGTGGTCAGGTTGGGTGAAATGGTGACCAACAGGGGTGCAGTATTTTGTTTCACAGTGGTTTTTTATTTTTTTTGTCTGTGTAAGTTCATTCGAAGGTGCAGTTTTTGGCTTGTTTCTTTAATATAGCATGCCATTTCACGTGCAGTGCAATGTATCATGTATACCACATTTGCAGATATACATGAATATGCCCCTTTAATGTTATAAGATTTATTATTGTGATTTGCTGTGCTGCTTTCACAAAAGTGTTGACACAGTTTGCAGAGAGCTTTATAGCAGCACTTGGTTCCATTCTGAGTGTTCTTTTTCTCAAGGGGTAGCTTCCTATGTACCAGTTTCTGCTTTAGGTTAGGTGGTTGTCTGTATGCCAGGATTGGGGGTTTTGGAAAGATTTTTTTTGAGTGTGGGATCCTCTAAGAGTAGTGGTTGTAAGTCTTTTATGATTTTTCGTATCCCTTCCACAGCAGGGTTGTATTTGACTACTAGTGAGATACATGATATGTTTTTCTTCTCCCTTTATTGTAGTAAGTGTTCACGTGGAGTATTGATGGCAGAGTTAATTTTTTTATTTATAATCCTTGTCAAACACCTCATCACACTGTCCCAATCATTCAGAGAAAAAGGTTGCAAAACAAGGATTATAAATAAAAAAATTAACTCTGCCCTCAATACTCCACGTGAACACTTACTACAATACAGGGAGAAGAAAAACATATCATGTATCTCACTAGTAGTCAAATACAACCCTGCTGTGGAAGGGATATGAAAAATCATAAAAGACTTACAACCACTACTCTTAGAGGATCCCACACTCAAAAAAAATCTTTCCAAAACCCCCAATCCTGGCATACAGACAACCACCTAACCTAAAGCAGAAACTGGTACATAGGAATCTACCCCTTGAGAAAAAGAACACTCAGAATGGAACTAAGTGCTGCTATAAAGCTCTCTGCAAACTGTGTCAACACGTTTGTGAAAGCAGCACAGCAAATCACAATAATAAATCTTATAACATTAAAGGGGCATATTCATGTATATCTGCACATGTGGTATACATGATACATTGCACTGCATGTGAAATGAGATGCTATATTGGAGAAACAAGCCAAAAACTGCACCTTCAAATGAACTTACACAGACACTCAATCAAAAAACAGTGTGAAACAAAATACTGCACCCCTGTTGGTCACCATTTCACCCAACCTGACCACTCCATCCAAAACCTCAAAATCAAAATTCTCAGAGGCAACTTCAAAAACACCATGGAAAGAAAAACCTTTGAAATGAAAATGATAATGCACCTCAACCTGTTTAATTCTGGACTAAATGTGGATTCTTAACACATTATCAACATTTTTGTAATGTACTTTCATTTAGTCACTTACATTGTATATGCCACATTCTTTATACATAGGTACACAGGTAAGCCTATGTCCACACTTTTGTATTCCCCCTGTATATACAATTTCACATCTTTATAGATATTGATTCTATGTTGATATATAACTTTATGTCAGTATATGCTCTATGTAAAGCTATATATTTCCCCTGTCTGTTCTCCTACACTGGACACTGTCTGCCTCTTATGTTACCTAAGCCCCCCTCATTAATTTTACGACACCTCCTCCTCTCCCTGCACTGTCTTCTTATCTATTCTGTGTTTTAAGATATAATCTGTAAATTCCATTGAATTGGTCAGTATTGCTTTAGACTTGATAAAGGAAGGAACTCTTCCGAAACCTTGTCAACTTATAAATGTATAGTTAGTCCAATAAAATTAAAAGTCTGTTGATTCCTATTATAGCTGTCACCTTAGAGGTTATGGAGTTAAAGGGACACTAAACCCACATTTTTTCTTTATTTCTTTAATGATTCAGATAGAACATGCAATTTTAAGAAACTTCTAGCATAACATTTTCTTCATTCTCTTGCTATCTTTATTTGTAAAAGCAGGAATGTAAAGCTTAAGAGCCGGCCCATTTTTGGTTAAGAACGTGGGTTATGCTTGCTTATTGGTTTGCTAACTGTATCCACCAATAAGCAAGCGCTATCCATGGTGCTGAACCTAAAATGGGCTGGCTCCTAAGCTTTAAATTCCTACTTTTTAAATAAAAATAGCAAGAGAACGAATAAAAATTGATGGAAGAGTAAATTGAGAAAGTTGCTAAAAATTGCATGCTCTATCGGAATCATTAAATAAAAAAAATAGGGTTTATTTTCCCTTTAAATCACTGACTCAATTATCCTGTATGATTGAGAAGCCTTGATATTGTGCAATAAGTTGCATGAGAGCAGGGCATGGTGCTGTACAGGTATTTCCTTTTGAAATAATACTGTATGTGCTGAAACCCCCAAGCAGGCAGACAAGTTACCTAGTTGGAAACATTTTCTGCCCAGTGATTGATAAATGGATGCCATATAGATAATTGACAGAAACCATTAAACTTGCTTTTATTCACTGGTATGTTTGTTTTCTGATTCAAATAAAAAGTCTTATTTTTTTGATCAGTAAAATAAGATAAGGATTATATAGTCAAAATGAACAAATGAATTGTTTAATTTGATTAGTTTTTTTTCATTGCAAGTTTAGGTAATGATGTGCTTTATGCAATTTACAAAGTATCACTAGTCTTTCTTAATTTTTCTCTGTCTCTCCCTTTTTTAAAAAAAAGAACAATAAGTATAAAAAAAAGTAATTCTGTTGGGAAAAAATGAAAAACGTATTTTTGCTTGGTTACAGTATTAATTGCTTAGGAAGTGTGGGTGAAGTAATCTCCATAGCAACACTGTCTTTGCTATAAAAAATGCTAAAATTAGCTTGCAATGCCATTATTAATATGTAATAAAAGTTTTGTAGTCTTTATATAGCTGAAAATTCCTTTAGAATAAGAATACTTTTGATATTAACATGTGAGGAAATAGTTATTTTAAACACCAAATTAAAATCAACTCAAGCAACTCTATCCTACAAAAATATTTTTATCCAGTGCCTCTTTAAAGGGACATGAAACTTTACATTTTTCTTTCATGATTGAACTCATTTTAAACTTCTTTCCAATTAATTACTATTATCAAATTTGCTTAATAGGTTTGGTATCCTTTGTTGAAGAAGATTCAACAGGGCAGTTTCTAGAGAATCTGGCTTCTGGGAGTGAAGTTTTAAATGTGAACCCCCTAAATTCGAGTTATTTCCCTTCTGTATCACCAGCCTATTTCTCTATTTTTTTCTCTTATCAAACATGATCTGGCACATCTTATAACTGTTCCTTAAGGACCCTGATCGGTGCCAAATTACAACCATGTCTACACTGTATTAGGCTTAGGACTAGGGCTAAGTGATAAATCACCCCATCATTAATGTTTTTTTATATTGCATCACCACAATATTTTCTTTTGCAACAACAAAACAACAACAATATATTATTTTTACTATGAAAACATGTTTTCAGTAAACCTTGTGGCCATCATATTTACTGTATGTTGCAAGATTTTGGTAGTTAACCATATTTTGTTCTATTCATCATTCATCTTTTTTCTGCTATTTTTGTGTAAACATATTTAATAAAGTTATTTAATTTACTAATGAAAGGAATCAAATATTTTATTAAAGCTATTCTTATTAATGCCTGCATATTCTATTAGAAAATATTACAATTAACTCTGGCAAAAGTGACAACCCAGCAATTTTGTACATGATTTGAGACACTCCAAAAATTAAAACTGTTTTTTATAAAACTTTCAGAAGCTGGTTAACAATAGAAGAAAAAAAATAACGTATGTACGTGTATATATATATATATATATATATATATATATATATATATATATATATTTATTTATATATATATATATATATATATATATATATATATATATATATATATATAAATATAAATAAAACTATTATTTCTATTAAGGATTTTCATGTCTTATCATTTTAAAAAACATAACAAAATCAACGGTTGGCATAAAGAGTCCACAATGTTAGTTACAATATAGTTTAATCTGGCATTTCAATATAAAAGCCCCAGTTGTTAAATATTCTTAAATTCAAAGACTATTAGAGCAGAGACAATAGTGGTAAGAGTACATTTTCATCAAGGTATCTTCATAAGCTTAGTGTAAAGTCAGATATTACCTTTAACCCTGTTTGGATCTATGCTCATCCCACAGGAAACACATGGCAAAATAATAATCAACAGAGATTGTCCAAAACAAATGAGAGTACATTTATAAAGACAGTGTTGCCATATATCAAAATATACACATTAGATATGCTATAAGCTTTAATACTTAATTATAGTGAATAGTAAAATTCTGAAATACCCCCCACCACCATCAGCATTTCATGAATAATTCTAATACGTATAACTGAGAGAAGACAATGTCCATTATGAACAATAAGAAACCTTTATATTTTGAAATCCCTGCAGTGTTCAGTCAATTGATTAATGTATCTTGATTTGTTTTGTAGCACCACATATATTGGACTGTACAAATATACATGATGAAATAGCTTATATATGTGGAGACATTTTCACTTGGGACACAAGACGGAAATTAATTGGGTCTATAAATAATGGAATTTGTTTTAAATACTCATAGAAACATAGATTTTCACAGCAGATAATAACTATGTGCACAACAACTCTACCCAATATTTCCTAAAAATATAAACTTATATAGTTTGTAGAATAGCCGTGTGGTTATCCCAGGAATTCTTTAATTCCAACTACTCATATGCCAGACAGGTAGGATAAGGAAATAAAAAATACAAATATTTGCAAGGTCCTTTGTACATTTAACAATAGTTATTTTTATATATATATACATATATATATGGTTTGGTCAGCATTCTTGTAATTTACTTCACGAAAATTTGAGGAAACTGTCCAGATCTGGGGGCTGCTGGTGGAGCAATCCAGAAGGAATGTTAGACAACATTTCTTGATAACAAGTGAAGTGGTATTTAACGCTCATATTACAAGTTGAAAGTAAAGTTTTTTCAATCGTGTGTTAACCCAATGCATGTAAAAAGCGGAACTTAAAATATGGAGCGTGCAACAATGTATTCCCCCATTAAAGTCATTTGAACAAAAAAGTGGAAAAAAATAAATAAATCCCTACTCGATCACATATTCTCAAGTGCGTTAACCCGACATGAAAATATGAATATTTCACATTCCAATATTCTTCACATAGCAAAAGATGTTATATGTATTCATAAATTCATATTTCTGCATATATCTGATGTTTTTTTGCATTAATATATATATATATATATATATATATATATATATATATATATATATACACACACACATAAATATATAAATACATATGTACACACATATACAAATATATATATACTTACATACATACATATATATATACATCTTTAGACATATATATGTATTTATCGCAAACACCCATAATAAAACTTTTTTTGATCACATGCTACTGTTAGCGCCCCAATCATAATCTGGCCCTGAGTTTTCAATTCTCAAAGGGACACTCAAGTCAAAATTAAACTTTCATGATTCAAATAGAGTATGGAATTTTAAACAACTTCTCAATTTACTTCCATTATCAAAATATATACAGTCTTTTTATATTTACACTTTTTGAATCACCAGCTCCAACTGAGCATGTGCAAGAACTCAGAAAAAAATACATATATGCATTTTTGATTGGCTGGTGGCTGTCACATGATGCATTGGGAGTGGAAATAGACATAACTTTGAAATTTTATCAATTCTGCTGAATAATTTATTTTATTAAATCATTCTCTAAAGACCTTATATTAAGATTATATATAATTGAAAGTTTAATGATATTTAAAATTATTTTAAATTGGCTAAAATTGTTATTTTTAGCCCATTTTCTTTTTTTTTTTGCCTCTAAGAATTACTATTGTAATCTATTATGTTTATAACTATAATACCTTCCTTTGCTATATTTAAGGTTTGCATCCCATTTAAATTTAATGTTCTGAAAATCACTGACTATATTTGATTTATTTTCTTATTAATATATGAATTTCTATATATTAGTCATATAATGCCAATTTGTTGCCAACAGAGCTGTACACACAGCGGACCAAATCTTATAAACTAAAACCCAATTTTAGGCATTTAACATTGCACAAGCATTTCTGATTTAATGCTTGTGCAATGCCGCCCCCTACTCACTGGCGGCCAATCTTGCAGGGTCTGTCAATCATTCTGATCATATATATCATACTAAAATGTGGCAGAGAAGTTAAAGGGACATGAAACCCAAAAAATGTATTTCATGATTCAGATAGAGGCCTCTAGTTATCAAGCTGTCAACCTCAAATACGCTGGAATTCCACAGCGTATTTGTGGCGAGGCTGATTCGCCTAAGTTATCAAGCCCTACACACCGGCAAAAGTAGAATATAGTGACGTAAGCTTCGATCCGCCGGACTCAGTCAAACACAGATCTATTCTTACGTCACTCCAGATGTTCCGAGCACAAGTTCGGCACAATCTGACTACTTTTGCTAGTTATCAAAAAAACTAGCAGGTACGCTCTGCACTTTTCCGGCCCAGCGTACCTGGTTTTCAATCCGCCGCCCTGGAGTTGGCGGATCCCATAGGAATCAATGGGAGTCTGACCATAGCGAAAGTTCATGTTCGCTGCTGCCCGACATCCCATTGATTCCTATGGGAGCTGTCTACACCTAACACCCTAACATGTACCCCGAGTCTAAACACCCCTAATCTGCTCCCCTACACCGCCACCACCTACATTAAACATGTTAACCCCTAAACCGCCACTCCAGGACCCCGCCGCAACTATAATAAATGTATTAACCCCTAAACCGACGCTCCCGGACCCCCAGGTATGCTCTGCACTTTTCCGGCCCAGCGTACCTGGTTTTCAATCCGCCGCCCTGGAGTTGGCGGATCCCATAGGAATCAATGGGAGTCTGACCATAGCGAAAGTTCATGTTCGCTGCTGCCCGACATCCCATTGATTCCTATGGGAGCTGTCTACACCTAACACCCTAACATGTACCCCGAGTCTAAACACCCCTAATCTGCTCCCCTACACCGCCGCCACCTACAATAAACATGTTAACCCCTAAACCGCCACTCCAGGACCCCGCCGCAACTATAATAAATGTATTAACCCCTAAACCGACGCTCCCGGACCCCCAGGTATGCTCTGCACTTTTCCGGCCCAGCGTACCTGGTTTTCAATCCGCCGCCCTGGAGTTGGCAGATCCCATAGGAATCAATGGGAGTCTGACTATAGCGAAAGTTCATGTTCGCTGCTGCCCGACATCCCATTGATTCCTATGGGAGCTGTCTACACCTAACACCCTAACATGTACCCCGAGTCTAAACACCCCTAATCTGCTCCCCTACACCACCGCCACCTACATTAAACATGTTAACCCCTAAACCGCCACTCCAGGACCCCGCCGCAACTATAATAAATGTATTAACCCCTAAACCGATGCTCCCGGACCCTGCCGCCACTATAATAAATGTATTTACCCCTAAACCGCCGCTCCCGGGCCCTGCCGCCACCTATATTAAACTTATTAAGCCCTAATCTGCCCCCTACACCGTTGCCACATATAATAAATTTATCAACCCCTATCCTGCCCCCCCTACACTACCGCAACCTATAATAAAATTATTAACCCCTAAACCTAAGTCTAACACTAACCCTAACACCCCCTATCTTAAATATTAAATAAATAAATCTAAATAAATATAACTCTTATTAAATTAATTATTCCTATTTAAAACTAAATACTTACCTATAAAATAAACCCTAATATAGCTACAATATTACTAATAATTATATTGTAGCTATTTTAGGATTTATTTTTATTTTACAGACAAATTTAAATTTATTTTAACTAGGTACAATAGCTATTAAATAGTTATTAACTATTTAATAGCTACCTAGATAAAATAAATACAAATTTACCTGTAAAAAAAAAACTAACCTAAGTTTCAATTACACCTAACACTACACTATCATTAAATAAATTATTCCTATTTAAAACTAAATACTTACCTGTAAAATAAACCCTAACGGCTAGATTTAGAGTTTTGTCGGTAACGACCCGCGTAGCTAACGCTGGCTTTTTTCTGGCCGCACCTTTAAAATAACTCTGGTATTGAGAGTCCACAGAATGGCTGCGTTAGGCTAAAAAAAGGAGCGTAGAGTATATTTAACGCCACTGCAACTCTCGATACCAGAGTTGCTTACGGACGCGGCCAGCCTCAAAAACGTGCTCGTGCACGATTCCCCCATAGGAAACAATGGGGCTGTTTGAGCTGAAAAAAAACCTAACACCTGCAAAAAAGCCGCGTTCAGCTCCTAACGCAGCCCCATTGTTTGCTATGGGGAAACACTTCCTACGTCTGCACCTAACACCCTAACATGTACCCCGAGTCTAAACACCCCTAACCTTACACTTATTAACCCCTATTCTGCCACCCCCACTATCGCTGACCCCTGCATATTATTATTAACCCCTAATCTGCCGCTCCGTAAACCGCCGCTATTTACATTATGCCTATGTACCCCTAATCTGCTGCCCCTAACACCGCCGACGCCTATATTATATTTATTAACCCCTAATCTGCCCCCCACAATGTCGCCTCCACCTGCCTACACTTATTAACCCCTAATCTGCCTAGCGGACCGCACCGCTATTATAATAAAGTTATTAACCCCTAATCCGCCTCACTAACCCTATAATAAATAGTATTAACCCCTAATCTGCCCTCCCTAACATCGCCGACACCTAACTTCAAACATTAACCCCTAATCTGCCGACTGTAGCTCACCGCTATTCTAATAAATGTATTAACCCCTAAAGCTAAGTCTAACCCTAACACTGACACCCCCCTAACTTAAATATAATTTAAATCTAACGAAATTAATTAACTCTTATTAAATAACTTATTCCTATTTAAAGCTAAATACTTACCTGTAAAATAAATCCTAATATAGCTACAATATAAATTATAATTATATTATAGCTATTTTAGGATTTATATTTACTTTACAGGCATCTTTGTATTTATTTTAACCAGGTACAATAGCTATTAAATAGTTAAGAACTATTTAATAGTTACCTAGTTAAAATAAGTACAAAATTACCTGTAAAATAAATCCTAACCTAAGTTACAATTAAACCTAACACTATACTATCATTAAATTAATTAAATAAAATACCTACAATTACCTATAATTAAACCTAACACTACACTATCAATACATTAATTAAATACAATACCTACAAATAACTACAATGAAATAAACTAACTAAAGTACAAAAAATAAAAAAGAACTAAGTTACAAAAAATAAAAAAATATTTACAAACATTAGAAATATATTACAACAATTTTAAACTAATTACACCTACTCTAAGCCCCCTAATAAAATAACAAAGCCCCCCAAGATAAAAAAATGCCCTACCCTATTCTAAATTACTAAGTTCAAAGCTCTTTTACCTTACCAGCCCTGAACAGGGCCCTTTGCGGGGCATGCCCCAAGAAGTTCAGCTCTTTTGCCTGTAAAAAAAAACATACAATACCATCCCCCCCAACATTACAACCCACCACCCACATACCCCTTGGATCAGCCAATCGGATTGAACTTGATTCTGATTGGCTGATTCCATCAGCCAATCAGAATATTCCTACCTTAATTCCGATTGGCTGATAGAATCCTATCAGCCAATCGGAATTCGAGGGACGCCATCTTGGATGACGTCATTTAAAGGAACCGTCATTCGTCGTTCAGTCGTCGGCCAGGATGGATGTTCTGCGTCGGAGGTCTTCAGGATGCTGCCGCTCCGCTCCGGATGGATGACGATAGAAGATCCCGCTTGGATGAAGACTTCAATCGGATGGAAGACCTCTTCTGCCCCGCTTGGATGAAGACTTCTACCGGATGGAGGACCTCTTCTTGCTCCGCTTGGATGAAGAATTTGGCTCGGCTGGGTGAAGACGACTCAAGGTAGGGAGATCTTCAGGGGCTTAGTGTTAGGTTTATTTAAGGGGGATTTGGGTTAGATTAGGGGTATGTGGGTGGTGGGTTGTAATGTTGGGGGGGGTATTGTATGTTTTTTTTTTACAGGCAAAAGAGCTGAACTTCTTGGGGCATGCCCCGCAAAGGGCCCTGTTCAGGGCTGGTAAGGTAAAAGAGCTTTGAACTTTAGTAATTTAGAATAGGGTAGGGCATTTTTTTATTTTGGGGGGCTTTGTTATTTGATTAGGGGGCTTAGAGTAGGTGTAATAAGTTTAAAATTGTTGTAATATATTTCTAATGTTTGTAAATATTTTTTTATTTTTTGTAACTTAGTTCTTTTTTATTTTTTGTACTTTAGTTAGATTATTTCATTGTAGTTATTTGTAGGTATTGTATTTAATTAATGTATTGATAGTGTAGTGTTAGGTTTAATTGTAGGTAATTGTAGGTATTTTATTTAATTAATTTAATGATAGTATAGTGTTAGGTTTAATTGTAACTTAGGTTAGGATTTATTTTACAGGTAATTTTGTACTTATTTTAACTAGGTAACTATTAAATAGTTCTTAACTATTTAATAGCTATTGTACCTGGTTAAAATAAATACAAAGATGCCTGTAAAATAAATATAAATCCTAAAATAGCTATAATATAATTATAATTTATATTGTAGCTATATTCGGATTTATTTTACAGGTAAGTATTTAGCTTTAAATAGGAATAAGTTATTTAATAAGAGTTAATTTATTTCGTTAGAATAAAATTATATTTAATTTAGGGGGGTGTTAGGGTTAGGGTTAGAATTAGCTTTAGGGGTTAAAAAATTTATTAGAATAGCGGTGAGCTCCGGTCGGCAGATTAGGGGTTAATTATTGTAGGTAGCTGGCTGCGACGTTGTGGGGGGGCAGGTTAGGGGTTAATAAATATAATATAGGGGTCGGCGGTGTTAGGAGCAGCAGTTTAGGGGTACATAAGGATAACGTAGGTGGGGGCGCTTTGCGGTCGGCAGATTAGGAGTTAATAAGTGTAGGTAGGTAGCGGCGATGTTGTGGGGGGCAGATTAGGGGTTAATAAATATAATATAGGGGTCGGCGGTGTTAGGGGCAGCAGATTAGGGGTACATAGCTATAATGTAGGTGGCTGCTCTTTGCGGTCGGCAGATTAGGGGTTAATTATTGTAGGTAGCTGGCTGCGACGTTGTGGGGGGCAGGTTAGGGGTTAATAAATATAATATAGGGCTCGGCGGTGTTAGGGGCAGCAGATTAGGGGTACATAAGTATAACGTAGGTGGCGGTCGGCAGATTAGGGGTTAAAAAAATTTAATCGAGTGGCGGCAGTGTGTGGGGACCTCGGTTTAGGGGTACATAGGTAGTTTATGGGTGTTAGTGTACTTTAGGGCACAGTAGTTAAGAGCTTTATGAACCGGCCCAGAAAGCTCTTAACTACTGACTTTTTTCCTGCGGCTGGAGTTTTGTCGTTTGATTTCTAACGCTCACTTCAGCCACGACTCTAAATACCGGAGTTAGAAAGATCCCATTGAAAAGATAGGATACACAATTGACGTAAGGGGATCTGCGGTATGGAAAAGTCGCGGCTGAAAAGTGAGCGTTAGACCCTTTTTTTAATGACTCCAAATACCGGCGGTAGCCTAAAACCAGCGTTAGGAGCCTCTAACGCTGGTTTTCATGGCTACCGCCAAACTCCAAATCTAGGGCTAAGATAGCTACAATGTAATTAATAATTAAATTGTAGCTATCTTAGGATTTATATTTATTTTACAGGTAACTTTGTATTTATTTTAACTAGGTAGAATAGTTATTGAATAGTTATTAACTATTTAATAACTACCTAGCTAAAAGAAATACAAAATTACCTGTAAAATAAATCCTAACCTAAGTTACAATTAAACCTAACACTACACTATCATTAAATTAATTAAATTAATTAACTACAAGTAGCTACAATTAAATACAATTAAATAAACTAACTAAAGTACAAAAAAATAAAAAAATATGACAAGATTTTTAAGCTAATTACACCTAATCTAAGCCCCCTAATAAAATAACAAAGCCCCCCAAAAGAAAAAAATGCCCTAACCTATTCTAAATTACAAAAGTTAACAGCTCTATTACCTTACCAGCCCTTAAAAGGACCTTTTGCGGGGCATGCCCCAAAGTATTCTGCTCTTTTGCATGTAAAAAAAAATACAACCCCCCCAACATTAAAACCCACCACCCACATACCCCTACTCTAACCCACCCAAACCCCCCTTAAAAAAACCTAACACTAACCCCCTGAAGATCATCCTACCTTTAGCCGTCTTCAGCCAGCCGACCACCGATGGAACAGAAGAGGACATCCGCAGCGGCCGAAGTCATCATCCAAGGGGCGCTGAAGAGGTCTTCCATCCGATAGAAGTCTTCATCCATGCGGCGTCTTCAATCTTCATCCATCCAGAGCGGAGCGGAGCCTTCTTCAAATGCGCCGACGCGGAGCCATCCTCTTACAACGACGCCGACCCGACGAATGGATATTCCTTTAAGTGACGTCATCCAAGATGGCGTCCCTCGAATTCCGATTGGCTGATAGGATTCTATCAGCCAATCGGAATTAAGGTAGGAAAAATCTGATTGGCTGATGCAATCAGCCAATCAGATCGAGCTTGCATTCTATTGGCTGATCGGAACAGCCAATAGAATGTGAGCTCAATCTGATTGGCTGATTGGATCAGCCAATCGGATTGAACTTGAATCAGATTGGCTGATTGCATCAGCCAATCAGATTTTTCCTACCTTAATTCCGATTGGCTGATAGAATCCTATGATTGGTGGCTGCATATCTATATTGATTGTGATTGGCTCATCAATGTGTTCAGTTAGAAACCATTAGTGCATTGCTGCTCCTTCAATACATGATACCAAGATAATGAAATAAGTTAGATAATAGAAGTAAATTAGAAAGTTGTTTAAAATCATATTCTCTATCTGAATCATGAATGAAAAAATGTGGGTCTTATGACCGCTGCTTCTTAACTTCCGTTTCAGGCGGACCTGAAAAGATGGGGCTCAGAAGCAGCATCTGATGCTTAATAAATTGAGCCCTTAGAATTCAGTTTTAGCCTACTTAGGTTTAGCTTTCAACAACGAATACAGAGAGAACAAAGCAAATTTGATGATAAAAGTAAATGGGAAAGTTGTTTATTATTACATGCCCTATCTGAATCATGACATTTTAATTTTTACTTGACTGTCCCTTTAATGCCTTTATTATCTTGTATATATTGCCTTTATTTAGACTGCATCTATTCAGGGAATACTACTCTGTATTTATGTAGCCATGTAATATGTATTGCTGATAATGTTATTGCAGGTGTGGCCTGGTATATAAAAGAAACAGTTATAGACAAGAATATACTATTTTTATACTTTATTTTCAAAGCTCTCATTGCAGGTGATTTTTCAATACAAAACAGCTGTTGTTGTTCTTTTACCATGGTTATGTACAAATAACTGCAGAACAAGCAATATTTTTATATATATAGTTTATATTTGGAAATGCTGATTACTTTTTTAACTTAACACTTCCTACAGATGTCTGGCAATTCTTTAAGTTTAATTCTAGTAAATCTCACTTTCTGGATGAAAAAAGTATTTTTGTAAGGAGAGGAATATTTCATGTTATCTAAAAGTAAAGAAAGCATTATCGGTTTTATATGCAAAGCTGAAATGACTCTATGTTGCTTGTAATACAGAAGATTAAATTCTGCAATATATATTTTTTCTAAGATTGCATTTACAAAAAGATGCATACAGCATCTTCATTAAACATAAGTGGAAAATATTACAATGTTTAGAAAAAGATAAAGAAGAGATCTCTGGGTGATTAAGTCTTCTGAATAAATTACAATACTTAAAATTGTTCTCTTTCTAAAATCAATTAAGTTGAAGCAGCCAATTACAAATAAAGTCATTGTTTCTTGTAATAACTCCTAAATATAACTGCATACCAAAACTTTGAGAATTCAGTTGGCATAAGATTATAAACTCTATAAAATAAAATAATCTTTGAATGCAAATGCCAGTTTTTATTGTTAAAAATACCCACATCATTCACCTGGAGGATAATTGAAATAATGTCAAGTAGGTGGGAAGAGAAGAGAGAGCAAAATAGAGGGGAGCGAGAGAGCAAAAGAGAGGGGGAGTGGGAGACAAAAAGAGAGGGGAGAGATGGAAAAAGAGGGGGGAGAGAGAGAGCACAAGAGAGGGGAGAGAGAGAGCACAAGAGAGGGGAGAGAGATAATAAAAGAGAGGGGAGAGAGAGAGCAAAAGAGAGGGGAGAGGGGGAACAAAATAGAGGGGAGAGAGATAGAGCAAAAGAGAGGGGAGAGAAAGAGCAAAAGAGAGAGGAGAGAGCAAAAGAAAGGGGGGAGAGAGAGCAAAAGAGAGGGAAGAGAGAGAGAGCAAACGAGAGGGGGAAAGGGAGAGCAAAAGAGAGGGGGAGAGACAGAGCAAAAAAAGGGGGGAGGGAGAGAACAATAGAAAGAGGGGAGAGAGAGAACAAAAGAGAGTGGAGAGAGAGAGCAAAAGAGAGGAGAGAGAGGGAGCAAAAGAGGGGAGTGAGAGAGCAAAAAGAGAGGGGGGAGAGAGAGCAAATGAGAGGGGAGAGAGAGAGCAAAAGAAAGGGGAGATGGAGAACAAAAGAGAGGGGAGAGAGAGAGCAAAACAGAGGGGGGAGAGGGAGACCAAAAGAGAAGAGAGAGAGAGAGAGAGAGAGAGAGAAAGAGAGAGAACAAAAGAGAGGGGAGAGAGAGAGCAAAAGAGAGGGGAGAGAGAGAGCAAAACAGAGGGGCGAGAGGGAGACCAAAAGAGAGGAGGGGAGAGGGATACCAAAAGAGAGGGGAGAGAGAGAGCAAAAGAGAGGGGGAGAGAGAGAGAGCAAAAGAGAGGGGAAAGAGAGAACAAAAGAGAGGAGAGAGAGGGAGCAAAAGAGAGGGGAGAGAGGGACCAAAAGAGAGGGGGAGAGAGAGAAAAAGAGAGGGGAGAGATTGAGCAAAAGATGGAAGTGAGAGAGCAAAAGAGAGGGGGAGAGAGAGCAAATCAAAGGGAAGAGAGAGAGCAAAAGAGAGGGGAGAGAGAGAAAAAGAGAGGGGGAGAGAGAGCAAAAGAGAGGGGAGAGAGACAGCAAAAGAGGGGAGTGAGAGCAAAAGAGAGGGGTAAGAGAGGGCATAAAAGAGGAGAGAGGTAGAGCAAAAGAGAGGGGGGAGAGAGAGCAAATGAGAGGGGAGAGAGAGCAAAAGAGAGGGGGAGAGAGAGAGCAAAAGAGAGGGGATGGAGCAAAAGAGAGGGGAGAGAGAGAGCAAAAGAGAGGGGAGAGAGGGAGCAAAAGAGAGGGGACTGAGGGAGACCAAAATAGAGGAGGGGAGAGGGAGACCAAAAGAGAGGGGAGAAAAAGAGCAAAAGAGAGGGAGAGAGAGAGAGAGCAAAGGAGAGGGGAAAGAGAGCCAAAAGAGAGGGGAGAGAGAGCAAAAGAGAGGAGAGAGAGAGAGAACAAAAGAGAGGGGAGAGAGGGAGCAAAAGAGAGGGGAGAGGGGGAGCAAAAGAGGAGAGTGAGAGAGCAAAATAGAGGGGGAGAGAGAGCAAATGAGAGGGAAGAGAGAGAGCAAAAGAGAGGGGAGAGAGAAAAAGAGAGGGGAGCGAGAGAGAGCAAAAGAGAGGGATAAGAGAGAGCAAAAGAGAGGGAGAGAGAGAGCAAAGAAGAGGAGAGAGGTAGAGCAAAAGAGAGGGGGGAGAGAGAGAGCAAATGAGAGGGGAGAGAGAGCAAATGAGAGTGGGAGAGAGAGCAAAGGAGAGGGGGAGAGAGAAAAAGAGAGGGGGAAAGAGAAAAAGAGAGGGGGAGAGAGCAAAAGAGAAGGGGAGAGAGAGCAAAAGAGAGGGGGGAGAGAAAGCAAAAGAGAGGGGAGAGAGAGCAAAATAGAGGGGGGAGAGAGAGCGCAAAAGAGAGGGGAGAGAGAGAAAAAGAGAGGGGAGAGAGAGAGCAAAAGAGAGGGGGGAGAGAGCAAAGGAGAGGGGAGAGAGAGCAAAGAGAGGGGTAAGAGAGAGCAAAAGAGAGGGAGAGAGAGAGCAAAGAAGAGGAGAGAGGTAGAGCAAAAGAGAGGGGAGATAGAGCAAATGAGAGTGGGAGAGAGAGCAAAAGAGAAGGGAGAGCAAAGGAGAGGGGGGAGAGAGAAAAAGAGAGGGGGAGAGAGAAAAAGAGAGGGGGAGAGAGAGAGTAAAAGAGAGGGGGGAGAAAGAGCAAAAGAGAGGGGGGAGAGAGAGCAAAAAAAAGGGGGAGAGAGAGCAAAAGAGAGGGGAGAGAGTTATCAAAAGAGAGGGGGGAGAGGGAGAGCAAAAGAGAGGGGGGCAAGAGAGCAAAATAGAGGGGGGAAGGGAGAGCAAAACAGGGGAGTGAGAGAACAAAAGAGAGGGGGAGAGGGAGCAAATGAGAGGGGAGAGAGAGCAAAAGAGAGGGGAGAGGGAGAGCAAAAGAGAGGGGAGATAGAGAGCAAATGAGGGGCGCGAGAGAGCAAATGAGAGTGGAGAGGGAGAGCAAAAGAGAGGGGGGGAGAGAGAACAAAAGAGAGGGAGAGAGAACAAAAGAGAGGGGGGAGAGAGAGCAAAAGAGAAGGGGAGAGAGCGCAAAAGAGAAGGGGAGAGAGCGCAAAAGAGAAGGGGAGAGAAAGCAAAAGAAAGGGGGGAGAGAGAACAAAAGAGAGGGGGAGAGAGAGCAAAAGAGAGGGGGAGAGAGCAAAAGAGAGGGGAGAGAGCGCGCAAAAGAGAGGGGGGGGGGGGAGAACAAAAGAGAGGGGGAGAGAGAACATAAGAGAGGGGGGGAGAGAGAGAGCAAAAGAGAGGGGAGAGAGAGAGCAAAAGAGAGGGGAGAGAGAGAGCAAAAGAGAGGGGGAAGAGAGCAAAAGAGAGGGTGGAGAGAGCAAAAGAGAGGGAGAGAGAGAGCAAAGAAGAGGAGAGAGGTAGAGCAAAAGAGAGGGGGGAGAGAGAGAGCAAATGAGAGGGGAGAGAGAGCAAATGAGAGTGGGAGAGAGAGCAAAGGAGAGGGGGAGAGAGAAAAAGGGAGGGGGAAAGAGAAAAAGAGAGGGGGAGAGAGCAAAAGAGAAGGGGAGAGAGAGCAAAAGAGAGGGGGGAGAGAAAGCAAAAGAGAGGGGAGAGAGAGCAAAATAGAGGGGGGAGAGAGAGCGCAAAAGAGAGGGGAGAGAGAGAAAAAGAGAGGGGAGAGAGAGAGCAAAAGAGAGGGATAAGAGAGAGCAAAAGAGAGGGAGAGAGAGAGCAAAGAAGAGGAGAGAGGTAGAGCAAATGAGAGGGGAGAGAGAGCAAATGAGAGTGGGAGAGAGAGCAAAGGAGAGGGGGAGAGAGAAAAAGAGAGGGGGAAAGAGAAAAAGAGAGGGGGAGAGAGCAAAAGAGAAGGGGAGAGAGAGCAAAAGAGAGGGGGAGAGAAAGCAAAAGAGAGGGGAGAGAGAGCAAAATAGAGGGGGGAGAGAGAGAGCGCAAAAGAGAGGGGAGAGAGAGAAAAAGAGAGGGGAGAGAGAGAGCAAAAGAGAGGGGGGAGAGAGCAAAGGAGAGGGGAGAGAGAGCAAAGAGAGGGGTAAGAGAGAGCAAAAGAGAGGGAGAGAGAGAGCAAAGAAGAGGAGAGAGGTAGAGCAAAAGAGAGGGGAGATAGAGCAAATGAGAGTGGGAGAGAGAGCAAAAGAGAAGGGAGAGCAAAGGAGAGGGGGGAGAGAGAAAAAGAGAGGGGGAGAGAGAAAAAGAGAGGGGGAGAGAGAGAGTAAAAGAGAGGGGGGAGAAAGAGCAAAAGAGAGGGGGGAGAGAGAGCAAAAAAAAGGGGGAGAGAGAGCAAAAGAGAGGGGAGAGAGTTATCAAAAGAGAGGGGGGAGAGGGAGAGCAAAAGAGAGGGGGGCAAGAGAGCAAAATAGAGGGGGGAAGGGAGAGCAAAACAGGGGAGTGAGAGAACAAAAGAGAGGGGGAGAGGGAGCAAATGAGAGGGGAGAGAGAGCAAAAGAGAGGGGAGAGGGAGAGCAAAAGAGAGGGGAGATAGAGAGCAAATGAGGGGCGCGAGAGAGCAAATGAGAGTGGAGAGGGAGAGCAAAAGAGAGGGGGGGGAGAGAACAAAAGAGAGGGAGAGAGAACAAAAGAGAGGGGGGAGAGAGAGCAAAAGAGAAGGGGAGAGAGCGCAAAAGAGAAGGGGAGAGAGCGCAAAAGAGAAGGGGAGAGAGCGCAAAAGAGAAGGGGAGAGAAAGCAAAAGAAAGGGGGGAGAGAGAACAAAAGAGAGGGGGAGAGAGAGCAAAAGAGAGGGGGAGAGAGCAAAAGAGAGGGGAGAGAGCGCGCAAAAGAGAGGGGGGGGAGAGAACAAAAGAGAGGGGGAGAGAGAACATAAGAGAGGGGGGGAGAGAGAGAGCAAAAGAGAGGGGAGAGAGAGAGCAAAAGAGAGGGGAGAGAGAGAGCAAAAGAGAGGGGGAAGAGAGCAAAAGAGAGGGTGGAGAGAGAGCAAAAGAGGTGGTGAAAGAATCCACCTGGATGGCTTCTGTCACCACCGTGCCTTTTTCAGAATCCACCTGGATTGCAGGGTGGAGAAAGAATCCACCTGGATGCAGCATAAGCTGCATCCAGGTTGATTCTTTCACCACCCTGCCATTTTCGGAGTCCACCTGGATGGCAGGGTGGTGAAATGGATTCTTTCACCACCCTGCCATTTTTGGAATCCACCAGGATGCAGCGTAAACTGCATCCAGGTGGATTCTGAAAATGTCAGGGTGGTTCAGTGATCATAATAGACTGCCCTTCTGAAAATGTCAGGGTGGTTCAGTGGTTCCATCACCACAATAGACTGCCCTCTGGGCAGGCTTTCCCACTAGTGTTTAGAATAAACATATTTATATTTACACCTCACTGTAAAAAGTGGGCAATTTTTATCATTGGAACTGATGTTTTATTTTGAAGTTTTTTTCAACCACCTGCAATTTATTATAAGTCACTAGTCTTTTGTCTCCATGAAAAGTTTATTTTATCCTTTTGCCCCTAAACTTTTTTATAAGCCTTAAAAAAATGCATTACTAATTGTATTTGTTTTAAAATTAATTTGTAAAGCTTTACCTTGTTAACAATTTTGCAAACAAGTGAGGATTCAAAGTTGGTTGATATAACAGGTAATTTCAGTGGCAGTTGTATCATGGTGCATCTTTTAGTTTGTGAATGTTCATGTTTGGGCTGAGTGTCAGGATAAATATTGATTCTCGCTTCTTACTGAGACATGTCACCTGATACACTTAATCATGCCCTATCTATTGAAATCTACCCAAGGGCATGCCCTAACCTAATCATTGAACAACTTTAAATCATCCTTAACCTTTCCTGACTCCACCTAAAGAAAATACTTGTATGTAGCTTCACCCACATATCTCCTGGAGTCATGGAGCTCTGTAGGGTGTTAGCTCCCCTCAGTTTTAAGTTCTAGAAATAACCTTGTTTGATTAAAATATATGGTGAAAATGATTTGTCCCACTGATATTGTGCATATATACTCCTGCTTTGACAGCATCAATGCATGGTAGACTGCACAAATAAGCCTCTTGGTTACTAAAGAAGAAGAAACAAAAATAACAACACATGCTGAAGAAAGTTAGCCTATATTTGGCAACATTCAAATAAAAACATTTATTAATAAATAATATCCCCCCTCCCCCACAACATATTAAACCTAATTATACTTTTAACCCCTAAACTGCCAACCCCCCACAATGCAATAAACCTAAATAAGGGGGTGTTTTTATTTTGTTAGGGCTTTATTATTTTCATAGGGATTAGGTTTATTTTTTTTATTTTTGATAATTTGGTTTATTTTTTCTGTAATGTTAGACTTTTTTATTTTTTGTAATTTTAGATTAATTTCATATCATTGTTTTTTTAAGTAATGTTAGTTTTTTTATTTTTAATGGAACTTAGTATTTTTTATTTAATGTAATTGGGGTTAATTTAGGGGGTGTTAGGTTAGGGGGCTTAGTAATTAAATTAGTTATTTGCGTTGTGTGGGGTTGACGGATTAGGGGTTAATACGTTAATTAGATACTTTGCAATGTGGGGGTTTGGCGGATTAGGTGTTAATTAATATATGTTATTATTTATTGTGGTTGGGGATGGCGGTTGACAGGTAGATAGATGCTGCGCATATGTTAGGTGTTTGTTAATACTTCCAGGGAATTACGGTGCTCACATTTTCAGTGCAAGGCTTGCTGCGCCTGCCTATGTGTGGCGAGGTGAAAATGAAGTAAAATTTCTCAATTTTCACTGTGTAAGTCCTTGCGCTGAATATGTGATACCAAATTGCGATGCGGTTCTATGTTAATTTATGGGAGTAAAATTAGCGGGCGACAGGTGAAATATACACGCCACATTTATATGCAGTGCCGTATATGTGATAGCAATACCCGACTAAAAACCGGCGACACCAGCTTTTCCGGGCGACACCGCATATGTAATCGCACCCATAATGTATCTTTATGCTTAGTTTTAGCTGAAAACAGGAGTCAATAACAGCAATAAGGAATCCAAAAGTGAAACCTATCATCTTTTGGTTCCCAATTACTTCAATCGGAGACAAAAACCGATAATACCCATTAATTATTTTTAGACTTCTTTTGTGGTGTGTTATTTTTCTGTTGACTTTTTAAAAACTAATAACATGACAAAAAAAAGGTTTACAATGAAAATTTTCCCATTTTAATTTATTAAATTTATTACATTTTAAACAATAATGTTTTCAGCTAGCCATACAGAATACAACCTTATTACTTTTATCTCAAAATCTGACATTTCTGGTTACTAGAAATAAACAAAATGGATTGGCCAATATTTGGTTTTAATAATGTACCTTTTTATATAGTTCTAAATTGATTATACCACCTTTTTAAGTATTGATATATTTTTTATTTATTTTTTTACACTTATACTTAGTAGATCCCATTTATTAAGCTGCAGATTTTAGTGTGCCACTTCAGAGCAGATGCAGGGGTTATAATGCAAAATTCTTATGGCTGCTGCTTCTTAAAGGGACAGTCTAGTATAAATTAAACTTTCATTATTCAGATAAGACTTTTAATTTTAATCAACTTTCCAATTTACTTTTATCATCAAACTTGCTTTTTTCTCTTGGTATTCTTAGTTTAAAGTAAACATAGGTAGGCTCATATGCTAATTTCTAAGCCTTTGAGGGCTGCCTCTTATCACAGGCTTTTTAAATCTCTTTTCAACATAAAGAGACAGAAAGTACACATGGGCCATATAGATAACACTGTGTTCAGGCACAGGGGGTTATTTAAGATTTAGCCCAAAACAATGCTAAATTTAAGACAATAGATAATAAACAGTCACAGTCATGTGATCAGGGGGCTGGAAGAAGGTTCCTAGATACAAGGTAATCACAGAGGTAAAAAGTATATTAATATAACTGTGTTGGTTATGCAAAACTGGGGAATGGGTAATAAAGGGATTATCTATCTTTTAAAACAATAACAATTCTATGGTAGACTGTCCCTTTAATTTGTGGATGCAGAAATGCAAAGGCTATAAATCTGCAGCATAAATGAAGTCCATTGTATGTTTTGTTTTATATATATATATATATATAGTGCTCATTTTTCATTTTCATTATTTATGAATTGGTTAAAAATGTTAATCATACTTTGCTATTTAAATATCTTTATATTTTTATACTGTTTTCTGTTTGATTTTGATATTTGTGATATTAGACTGTGCACTGGGTATAACAAAAAGGTTTGGTGTAGCTCAGAATGTTTTCTTTTTTGCTTTACTTCTTTTTGTTTGTAATTTCTCGCTAGTGTTATTCCATTGCACAAGTGTCTTTGGCTTATCTCAAAGTGGATTCGTTTTTTAAATCAAGTGCATTAAGAAATATTGTAAGTGGTTTATTT
The DNA here is from genome assembly GCF_027579735.1 of Bombina bombina. Taxonomy (NCBI): domain Eukaryota; kingdom Metazoa; phylum Chordata; class Amphibia; order Anura; family Bombinatoridae; genus Bombina; species Bombina bombina. The sequence goes on along the minus strand of NC_069502.1, from coordinate 477,059,979 downwards.
TAAAATACATTTTAAATTTAAAGATGACTGAATAGGTTAATGTAAAATAATTGCAGATCAACTTTTTTTTTGCAAACTGTTTAGTAACATAGTAACAAAGTAGATAGGTTGAAAAAAGGCCAAAGTCCATCGAGTTCAATCGATACAAACCTAAAATACTTACAAAAATATTCTCACTAAAAGGTGACCCCTTTAATACTAGCAATCATATCCATGAATTCTGTTACTAGACAGGAATGTATCAAAACAATTTTTAAATGAATCTAGGGTATTGACATTTACTACCCCCTTTGGTAATGTGTTCCACAATTTTATTGCTCTTACAGTGAAAAAATGTTTCCGTTGCAGGAAATCTCCATTCCTCTAACCTTAAATTCTGACCTCTTGTCACAAACAATTTTCTTGGAATAAACAGAGCTTCTGCCATCTCCGTATATGGGCCTTGAATATATCTATATAAAGTAATCATGTCACCTCTCAAGTGCCTTTTTTCTAAAGAAAACAGACTCAGTTTGACTAGCCTCTCCTCATAGCTTAAATTATCCATTCCCCTTATTAGCTTTGTGGCTCTTCACTGAACTTTTTCTAGTTCTGCAATATCTTTTATTGCGATCAGTCCCCAGAACTGCACTCCATACTCAAGGTCAGGTCTTACCAGGGATTTATCCACATTACTCAGTACAAACTGAGTAATGTGGATAAGAAAACCATAGCAGTGCTTTTTATTGCTCTCGCTCACGTGTTAACTCTGCTGGATGTAAGCTTTATGGGTGCATGCTTACCTAACATGCACAAAAAGCTGAAGTTACAATATCGTGACTGCGTTAGCGTATTTCCCCCTAGACTTCAACTGAGCATGAGATCTGGAAAAAATAGCTAATACCCGATCACTATAACCCGATCACAATTTCTTAAGTGAGCTAACCCAACATGAAATATTAATTTTTCACATTCCAATGTTCTTCAAATAACAGAATATGTTCTCTTTTATATCTAAATATATGTTTCTACATATATCTAAAGGTACTTTGGTACAATATTTATCTATACTTTTATATATATATATATATATATATATATATATATACAAAATAGAAATCCAGGATCCTGCACTCACTTGCAGGATACAACTGCCGCGGTGTACTTCAAATATACTGCATACAAAACTTCAAAATCAGGAAGGCACAGTCCGTTGTATTTTAACACTTTAGGTAAACGTTTTCTGAGGACGGGGGTGACCCCGAAAACATTTACCGCTTTATTAAAGTGTTAAAATACGATGGAGAGTGCCTTCCAGATTTTAAAGTTTTTATATATATATATATATATATATATATGTGTAGATATACACAGGGAGTGCAGAATTATTAGGCAAGTTGTATTTTTGAGGATTAATTTTATTATTGAACAACAACCGTGTTCTCAATGAACCCAAAAAACTCATTAATATCAAAGCTGAATAGTTTTGGAAGTAGTTTTTAGTTTGTTTTTAGTTATAGCTATTTTAGGGGGATATCTGTGTGTGCAGGTGACTATTACTGTGCATAATTATTAGGCAACTTAACAAAAAACAAATATATACCCATTTCAATTATTTATTTTTACCAGTGAAACCAATATAACATCTCAACATTCACAAATATACATTTCTGACATTCAAAAACAAAACAAAAACAAATCAGTGACCAATATAGCCACCTTTCTTTGCAAGGACACTCAAAAGCCTGCCATCCATGGATTCTGTCAGTGTTTTGATCTGTTCACCATCAACATTGCGTGCAGCAGCAACCACAGCCTCCCAGACACTGTTCAGAGAGGTGTACTGTTTTCCCTCCTTGTAAATCTCACATTTGATGATGGACCACAGGTTCTCAATGGGGTTCAGATCAGGTGAACAAGGAGGCCATGTCATTAGATTTTCTTCTTTTATACCCTTTCTTGCCAGCCACGCTGTGGAGTACTTGGACGCGTGTGATGGAGCATTGTCCTGCATGAAAATCATGTTTTTCTTGAAGGATGCAGACTTCTTCCTGTACCACTGCTTGAAGAAGGTGTCTTCCAGAAACTGGCAGTAGGACTGGGAGTTGAGCTTGACTCCATCCTCAACCCGAAAAGGCCCCACAAGCTCATCTTTGATGATACCAGCCCAAACCAGTACTCCACCTCCACCTTGCTGGCGTCTGAGTCGGACTGGAGCTCTCTGCCCTTTACCAATCCAGCCACAGGCCCATCCATCTGGCCCATCAAGACTCACTCTCATTTCATCAGTCCATAAAACCTTAGAAAAATCAGTCTTGAGATATGTCTTGGCCCAGTCTTGATGTTTCAGCTTGTGTGTCTTGTTCAGTGGTGGTCGTCTTTCAGCCTTTCTTACCTTGGCCATGTCTCTGAGTATTGCACACCTTGTGCTTTTGGGCACTCCAGTGATGTTGCAGCTCTGAAATATGGCCAAACTGGTGGCAAGTGGCATCTTGGCAGCTGCACGCTTGACTTTTCTCAGTTCATGGGCAGTTATTTTGCGCCTTGGTTTTTCCACACGCTTCTTGCGACCCTGTTGACTATTTTGAATGAAACGCTTGATTGTTCGATGATCACGCTTCAGAAGCTTTGCAATTTTAAGAGTGCTGCATCCCTCTGCAAGATATCTCACTATTTTTGACTTTTCTGAGCCTGTCAAGTCCTTCTTTTGACCCATTTTGCCAAAGGAAAGGAAGTTGCCTAATAATTATGCACACCTGATATAGGGTGTTGATGTCATTAGACCACACCCCTTCTCATTACAGAGATGCACATCACCTAATATGCTTAATTGGTAGTAGGCTTTCCAGCCTATACAGCTTGGAGTAAGACAACATGCATAAAGAGGATGATGTGGTCAAAATACTCATTTGCCTAATAATTCTGCACTCCCTGTATAGGAATATATATGTATAAATGCTTAGAACATATTTATGCGCAGAACATTGGAATGTGAAATATTTACAGTAAATACATAGTTAAATATCAATATTTTATAAATATGATTTTACATGTTTTCATCACAAAAAAGGTGAGAAAGATTTTGGTGCGCAAGTCTTACCCCTGCATAAACACTACTCTGTTCCGAAAATACAGTGTAGAAAGTGGTTCAATTATAAAAGGTGTGTTAATGCGCTGTACAGCACGGGGATACTTAGAAATAGAAAAAGAATAGCATACTATGTATGAATATATTTGTTATACCTTTCTGGGAATATTGTTAGATTATATTTTATAGATAAAGAGTTGCATACTATGTATGAATAAATTGAATACATTTGCCCCTAATTTGGAGTTAAAAAACTAATATTGCTTAGTATCTATGGTTTGAATAAAAAGACATATAGAAACTAGAATGAAAAGTACATGTTTTCATCTACTTGGCTGCAAAGTGCTCCATTGCACTTCTCTATATAAATGTCTGTAAAGGTATACATATGTGTTTATATGTCTGTAGATACACACACACACACACACATATATATATATATATATATATATATATATATATATATATATACACACATATATATATATATATATATATATATATATATATACTGTGTGTGTATATATATATATATATATATATATATATATATATATATATACTGTATATATAACACACAGAGAAAGTCCAGCACTCACTTACAAGCTCACAGCTAAGATTAAAAGCAAAAATGTAAGGGTTAGTTACCGCATTTGGCCCAGGTACCACGTCAAGGTCCCTTCCAAAACCTGGGAGCCTAAAACAGCCACACAATGCAAGCTCTCAAGCCAACAAACTGGGAACAAGTGAAGGGTGCACAGGCTTATGTAATCACCCTAGAAATATACAAAACACGGAAGGGCACTGCACTCTCAGACTGGACTGGGTACACATCCTATGACCCTGTAACATGCTCAGCCCTGGGTGCTCACTGGCACTCACAGCAAACTGTGCTGTCACCAGAGTCACAGACAGTTAACCCCAGACAGTTATGGGTGCAGGAACCATAGGGAAAATTACAAAACAAATTAATACAACACACAGAGAAAGTCCAGCTCTTACTTACAAGCTCACAGCATTTGGCCAAATGCGGTAACTAACCCTTCCATTTTTGCTTTTAATCTTAGCTGTGAGCTTGTAAGTAAGAGCTGGACTTTCTCTGTGTGTTCTATTAATTTGTTTTGTAATTTTCCCTATGGTTCTTGCACCCAGACCTGTCTGGGGTTAACTGCCTGGGACTCTGGTGACAGCACAGCTTGCATTTTAGCCAATCAATGCTGACTCATAAGTAACTTTACTGAAGTGAGCACAATGTTATCAATATGGCACATGTGATCTAGTGCTGTCTAATTGTGGAAAACTGTCACAGTGCACTGAGATTAGAGGCGGTCTTCAAGGGTATAGAAATTAGCATATGAGCCTACCTAGGTTTAGCTGTCAATAAAAAAATACAGAGAGAACAAAGCAAATGTGATGATAGAAGTAAATTGGAAAGTTGTTTAAAATTGCATGCTCTATCTGAATCATGGAAGTTTAATTTGCTTAGACTGTTACTTTAAATTAAATTGCACTCAAGTGATCGTGTTTACTTTCAACCTGTAATATGTGTACTACTTCTGACGCGTGCTAGAAGGCGCGATAAACCCGATATCTCTGGCACACAACAATTAGTGTGCCACTCAGTTATCCCAACGTTGCTTAGGATGAAGCAATACAAATATCAGTTACTAAAAGCAAGATTGCTTTTGATTTTTTGTAAACATTTGTGATGCGGATATGTAGAGCATAATAAATAATGGTTGTGTAATATAGAACATTTTTTTTTATATATATAATCATTTGAATTAATAAGAGCAAAATGCACTTGATGGACATTGCACCATGTAAGAAGCCAGTCTGAACACAGACTTATCAAATAAATAGCTGATATTAATATGGTAAAGGCTGTCATGAGAGTATGAATGATAAGTCATAGAGTATGAATGATAAGTCATAGAGTATGAATGATAAATCTGAAGAAAATAATAATATGGAAATCAGCAGTCACAATCCCTCTAAGCACCTTGGACCTGCCACGGTTGCAGAAAGGAAGAACTCCAGTACCAGCATCTTTTCTTACAACAAATATTTTGGATCTGCTAAAGGTCTAAGTTTAAGGATCTAAAGCAGGTCCAAAATGTTATTTGTACTTTCAGGAACCTGATGTAAGAAATAAAGATCTCTTTTAAACAAAAAAGCCTGGAACTGGAGTTCTTCCTTTTTTGTACCAGATGGTGCCAGTGTAACAGCAACATGAAAAGTCTCTGTTTAGCTGAAAACAATGCACTAAAATGTAATTTGTACACCAGAAATTGTGTAGTCCTTTGGTTGTACCTCACAACTTGAATACTTAAATGTTTTAGATTTGCATGATTTTTTTTTAATAGCATGAGATAGAAATGTCGCAGGATAGGATAAAAACGTTTGGCATGATTAAATTCCAGTCGTAAACTGAAAAACTTATACAACATCTACAATATCTGTGAAAGTCTATAAAATATTGTTGCTACTATCAACCGTCAAGTTTATAACTGGAAAGAGAATGTTATCTTTGATGTTTGCAAGAATGTCAGCAGTGTTCATGGGTTCTTTTCCTCTAGATTTGTCCATATTAAACTATTTATAATTTAAATAACCTTTGTCCTATTTCTTTATTTTTTTCAAATAAATTATCTATATCCTAAAGGTATTTTTTTTAAATGTGTATTTAAGGGAAAGTATTTGTTTCAGCATCAACAATCCTTTGAAATAATTTCATTTGAGCAACTTTATTGTGTGTAATAAAGTTTATTCTTTTGGATAAAATGAAATACTTTCTTCAAGAGTAAATTGCCATGGAAAGCACACTACATTTATTAAACAACCAATTATTTTATCTCATTGGATCTTTTCTATATGTACTTTCATATATACACAAATAGAAACATGAAATAGAAAGGCATTTAAAAGGCAATAAAAAAATGAAGGACATCTACCCTGGCCATAATTGTACCGGACTTGTATGCACAAATAATCTTTAAAGGAATATATATACCAATTTTCATATAGTTGCATGCAATATACACTACTACAAATAATAATATGCACAGATACTGATCTAAAAGTCCAGTAAGGAGTCTGAAAATCAGCACAACGATATTTAAAATAAGCAAAACTATACATTAAAAAAAACAAAAAAAAACTTGTGATTATTAATAAATTACTTATTTCCCCTGATGACTTCTCATAAAATGCCATGAAATGTGTTTTCTGACAATTGTTTTATGAATAAATTCGACAATTTCCATCATATCATCCCTTCCCAATCTCTCCATAAAGCTTCACATATTAAGTTAATCAGATATTTGCTATTTAAATATCCAAAGCTTGTTCTCTTTTCAATGGTTTCAAATAAATGTATAATCACCTGATAATGCACTGCCTGGATTTTGTAATCAAACAATATTTAAAGTAAGGGTTTAAGAAGAATATATTATAAAACCTTTCTAATGCATCACTCTATTACATTCCTTGTTATTGTCTGGTGATTCTGTAGAAATAAATTTAATTCTGTATTTTATTTTAAGAGTTTTTATTACACATGTGTATTAGTTTCATTATGATTGCAAATTAATTAATTAAACACAGATATTCATTTCAATTTCACAAAATGAATAGCTAAACAAATGCACCACAACATTTAAAGAAAATGAAAATACATACTGATGAAATTTGTAAGTATTCATTTCCATTAAATTGCCTTAGGGGTTGAAAACACTTACCTCTAGACCACTGTAGAACCGCGGCAATCTCAACCCTTCATCAAAGAGCCCTAGGCCGTGGTAATAGGAGACTTAGCGCAGTGAATCCCAGGACCTACACTAAAGGCGAAGAGGTCCTTTAGCACAGGCCCTGGGATCTGCTGCGCTAAGCCTCCTATTAAAGAAGCTCTGTAAAGAAGGGTTGGGATAAGCGCGGCTCTCATGCACGCTAGAGATAAGTATCTAATGCTACAGGTAAACTTTTTCACCTGTAGAAAAGTAACATTTACATTTGTTTAATGAAAAAAAATGTAAATGTTCCCAGAATATTCGGCATCCATGCTATTCGATATTCGTTTTGTTTTAAACTAAATGAATACTGAACAGTCCGGCAGCCGAATATTTAGTAAAATACATTTTCTAAATATTCCTTCCAAATAATTTGGCTGATCCTTATTTTTTGTGTGCACATGTCTAGTTTGGAAAACAAATATAAAACAACTGTAAATAATGTTTTTTTAGAGGATTAAGGGATTATCTACATTTTCAAGTAGACTGTACCTTTAGCAAACATCTTACATTATAATATTCAAACAATTATAATAACCTATTTTTCATTGTTAAAATAACATGCAACTCCTGTATGACTAAAATTCAGCATTTAGTGCCTGACCTGCTGTCCCTAATATCAGTCATTTGAAATATTATGGAATCATTGGACAGTGGACGATGGACAAATAAATGCTCAGATTCTCTGTACATAATTACAAACAAATTAGCTTATTAGCCAAACAATATAGCTCCTTCCCCATTCCTGCACCTTTCTTGGAGCCAAACAGCATGAAGGAATCAATGATACAATTTTGTCAAGCAATCATTTGTTTTTCTTTTTCATCCAATAATGTATTGGACTGTTTGTATATCAAACGTCTCAACGTATCAACAAAATTCATGTAAATTTTCATTTGTCCAAAGCCTGAATACACATCTCTTATAACTTGTATTAAGTGTTTCTGCAATATCAACTATGTGATCAGCCAAAAGATATTCTTAAAGGGACAGTCTAGTCCAAAATAAACTTTCATGATTCAGATAGGGCATGTAATTTTAAACAATTTTCCAATTTACCTTTATCATCAAATTTGCTTTGTTCTCTTGGTATTCTTAGTTGAAAGCTTATCCTAGGAGGTTCATATGCTAATGTCTTAAACCTTGAAGGCCACCTCTTTTCAGAATGCATTTTAACAGTTTTTCACCACTAGAGGGTGTTAGTTCATGTTTTTCATATTAGTTCATGTTTTTCATATAGATAACACTGTGCTCATGCACGTGAAGTTATCTGGGAGCAGGCACTGATTGGCTAAACTGCAAGTCTGGCAAAAGAACTGAAACAAAGGGGCAGTTTGCAGAGGCTTAGTTACAAACAGAGGTTAAAAGTATATTAATATAACTGCGTTGGTTATGCAAAACTAGAGAATGGGTAATAAAGGGATTATCTATCTTTTAAAACAATAACAATTCTGGTGTAGACTGTCCATTTAAGCATATATTTTTGGAGAAATATATAATGCTATTGTAAGATATTGAAGCTTTTTATAATAGTCATTTGTTATATATTATCTGTATCTGCTTAATCAATTGCTTTTCAATTTTGCAATTCAGGTACAACTTCAATAAACAAAGTTTTAATTAATAGTTTTCTTCAATTCAACATAACCCTTTTTCACAGGTTGCAACAAAAAAAGAATGGAGAGAATTATTTATCCAGGACTACAGTATTTGGTGGTATTATACAAATAAATGATTATGATATTTATTATTAATAATAATAATAATAATAGTAATACATTTTTATATTTTCCAATGCATTAAAGGGACAGTCTAGTCCAAAATAAACTTTCATGATTCAGATAGGGCATGTAATTTTAAACAACTTTCCAATTTACTTTTATCACCAATTTTGCTTTGTTCTCTTGGTTTTCTTAGTTGAAAGCTAAACCTAGGAGGTTCATATGCTAATTTCTAAGCCCTTGAAGGTGGCCTCTTCTCTCAGGGCACTTTGACAGTTTTTCACCACTAGAGGGTGTTCATGTGTGTCATATAGATAACACTGTCCTCACACATGTGGAGTTCCTAGGAGCCAGCACTGATTGGCTAAAATGCATGTCTGTCAAAATAACTGAAATAAGGGGGCAGTCTGCAGAGGCTTAGATACAAGGTAATTAAAGAGGTAAAACGTGTATTTATATAACTGTGTTGGTTATGCAAAACTAGGGAATGGGTAATAAAGGGATTATCTATCTTTTAAAACAATAAAAATTCTGGTGTAGACTGTCCCTTTAAGTTCCATCTATATCTAGTAATGTACCATCACCTATCACCTGTCATTTCTTTTCTCCTTACTTTAGCCATTATACCTAAAGAAAGTTGTATAACTATGCATACTAATATACTAGTTATATTTCTAGATCCATATTAAAATGTTTTCCTAAATCCTGCAAGTAAACTTGAGAAACTATAATTTGCATGCATCCGTATCATATGTGACATTAACTTACTGCTGTATTTGAAGTCAGCTTTTAGAATGTGATGATTCCAGCTCAATTCTTAATTGCTTCTGTTAAAGGCCTGAGGAGGACTTACTAAAGTGTCCACAGAGAGTTCACTTTTAAATTTTAATATGACTTTTGTTATGCATATGAGAGGATTATGGTAAAATGGGTTGGAAAAAAATCACAGTGAAAGGGCTGAAAATAAGATGCCAACCTTATACCCTGTAGTCAAAAATGCAACTAAATTATGCAAGGCCTCAAGCAATTAAAAGCGTAAGGACAAAGTAAAAAGAAGTGTTATTAATAATTTTTAACTGCTAAAAGCTTTTGAGATTTCATCCTTATTTATAAAGTAGTCTTACTTTCCAATTCTACAGAGATTCTACTATCTAAATACAGAATAAGACAACTAAGACAGACCCAGAGTTTATGGCTGCCAACCCGAGGCCAATGAAGATTAATAACCAAGGCAAGAATGCACAGTGTGGATAATATTTCAGCTGGAGATTATAGACAGTAAATGTCGTTCCTTGACCCAGAAGTCACTTACAGATTCCAACTAGCCATCTGGTTATAATTAAGTTGAAAAGAGTCTTAAATGAGCTGGATGCTAGACTTGAACATCTCTTATACAGTTTTATAATATAAATATGTGTTAATAGAGAACAGGAGCATATGTTTTACTAGAGATATTGGATATATTTCTACTCAAAGCTTTTTAGTAATATATAATCCCCTCTAAGATGGAAAGAACATTTTTTGAGATCTATCCATCTAGTTATCTATCTGTGTTATCCCAGTATTAGAACCTGGACACATAATAAAAATAAACAAATGCCTATAAAATATCAAACCTGAACCAGGTGTACATCCTATAAACTGGACTTTACCAATATATCCCATTTAAAACCTAACATTTAATGCTCACATGCTAACCTGACACCACGTTAGACCAACTGCGCTAAACACTCTCCTAGCCTGTTATGACAAAATGACAGCACAATAAATATTTAAAATAAAGAATCAATGTCATAGAATACACAAACAAATAGAAGTATGGTACATTAAATGAGTCCCCTCCTCTGCCACAGGATTACTCTAATCCAAAATCCAATGTTGAAAACTATGCCTATAATTTTGATAGCCTATAGATCTTCTATTAACTTTGCATTATACGCTTGTGTGCTGGATATGTTAATTAGATACATAGTGCAAATTTTTCCAATTATCATAATCCAATTCTCCCAGAATAATTCAAATTCCCAGTATTTAGGCATCTTTTGTTATTGCTAATTCTGATAAAATATAAAATATAACTGAAAAGATAAACATAGATTAAACTCATGCATCTGTATATGTGTTTGTCTTTGTACATACACACACATATATATACAGTATATATATATATATATATACAGTATATATATATATATATATATATATATATATATATAATTTTTCTATTAAGTCTTAGTTTGAGAAAAGCTATGTAAGGATGTTTAAATTGATACTCATATCCATGCAAATCTATTTCCTAGTGATAGAATACTCCCATAGATGTATGGGTGGATAGAAGCATACCTCCACAAGCACAACACAACATATTTCATTTAGGATTAGGACATTTAACTATTTATTTTAAAATACATTTAAGGTACATAAAATTAAATATAGTTTATAAAAGATAGGAAATATTATAAAGTCCCACTTTGCTCTTTTCTGACTTGTTGTTGTACTGCATCTCTAAGGCAGCTCACAGCTTTTTAACTGTACTTATTGCAGACCCATCTGCTCTCAGCATGATTGTAAGGTCTATCACAGCTTTAATGCCCCTGGCATTTTAATCACATCTGACAGCAAAGGAGATGATTAGTTTTTTTATTAACATCATTTGAATCATACTTTATCACTTCATTATTATCTTTAATATTTTCCATATTTTAAAGCATCAATTTACATAAGATTAAACATTAACCCATGCTTACCACAATGTAGTATATTTATATTATATAATATAAAATTAATTTAAGCAATTAGCCTTGAGGTAGAAATTGAGGCATTAAAAAAGAACTATTGTGTATACTGAAAATGCTAAAGAAATAAGCTGTGATAGTCATATATTTTATTAGAGCCAAATTATATTTTTAAGAACAATAAATCCTTTATACAAAGAAATATTTATTTTTATTTTTGAAAAATGTATTAATTGATGTGTGTTATTGTTATAGCAACCACTTAAACTTTTACAAATTCTAAAATTCCTCACAGTTAATGTCTACCTTGATGTTTTAATGGCTATGCATTGAGTGATGCAGAAAACAGCTTCATTTAATATCCTGGTATAAATAATGAGTAATTCACAATTTTAATCGTCCAATTTTAATCTGTCTGTTTTGAAAAGGTCAATATCTCCATTGTATATATATATTTTTCAGTAAATAAAATCAGTTCATTTGCTTATGTTGAAAAGTAGCAGAAAAGGCAAGATTTATGCAACATGCCTGGGCAATTGCATAATATTTCTGCAAACATTTCTAAAGCTAGTGAGGTTCCGAATGCGGAAGTAAGCAGCGGCTTGTGCACTTCGGATACATTTGTAGCCAGATTGATTCCTGTAAAAGATCCCAACACTACGGTCTGTGCAAATCTAGATCTTTTACAAGAATCAATTGGGCTATGAAAAAATCCAAAGGGCACAAGCCACTGCTTACTTCCGCAATTGGATTCTCACAAAGGATCCAAATGTACATCCCTATTGTACACACTGGAAAAGAGAAAAAATATTTTTTGGATAATTTTTTTTAGAATTACTCATAATGAAAGGAAAATTACTAACAAAATAAAGTCAAAATCATCTATTTCAAATAATTATATTATAACTCAGAGATGTAGTTAGGTTTTAAAAGAAAAGTAAACACCTTGAGATTTTTACATCATATGTTTAGTTATGCATAATGAAACAACTTTGCAATATATTTTCATTATTTTGTCTCCTTTTCATGTAATTTTCAGAACTTGAAATAGTAACCCTGCTACACATATGTCCCTAACTGGCTTTATCAGATAACAACTGCAAAACTATTCACGTTATTCTAACTTTATGACTGTGGTTAGACTTGTTGTCGGGCTACTAAAGCCTATATTGGCTCCTCCAAATAGGGCATATGGTGGGTGGAGTTTGGCTGTTAAAAACTAATATCAGAAAGAGGTTGTTAATTTGTTTTACAAATGTTAAAACTTGGCTGAGATGTATATTCTATATCAACACTACGGAAATGTCTTTTAATTACAAGGTGTTTACTGTCACTTTAAGCACCACTACCACCATCAGATAAATGTCTACAGTGTTGTTATTTTTTCCTTGCATGTCTTGTATTTTGTCAGTAACACTCTGTTGTCTATTTTACTCAGCACTGCATTCTCTGTAAAATGTTTAATAATACATATTAAAAGACTTCTTAATGAATAATGGGCTAGGTTACAAGCGGTGCACCATTTAGCACTTTCACTCGAGTGTAAACTTCGTTTGAAGTAAGCTTTTTGCATACATTGGGTAGTATGTATATTACAAATTGAAAGTAAAAAGATTGAATGCGAGCTAAACTCGATATATAGGTAAAGATATTTATTTTCCATTAACATTACCATATATGTATATATAGAAATCAATATTTAATAATAAAAATGATTTTTTTTCTATGTAAAAATGTAAAATATGTGTAATGCGCTTTGTGTTTTGCGCCTTAGGTTTAACACGTTGTTGGGTTAGTGTACATAAAGAATTAGTCATCTTAAATCATATTCTTGAAATATTAAATATAAAATATTAATAATTATTCTTAAAAAATACTATACATACTGTTATATATATAATTTATGTTTCCTATAGATTATTTAGAATTTTTTACAGTATGTATAATAATTTTTAACATTTTTTTTTATTTTTTAATATTTTATGTTTTATGAACGTGTTTTCAGATTACATAGATAAAAAAAATGTAATTTTTAGATATTAGATATATATTTCTGATAATGTTACTGTAAAACATATATCTATATAGGAATCAGCCCAGAACTACATGGGAGGATCTTGTCAATGATCTCAAGGCAGCTGGGACCATAGTCACCAAGAAAACAATTGGTACCACAATACGCCATGAAGGACTGAAATCCTGCAGCGCCCGCAAGATCCCCCTGTTTAAGAAAGCACATGTACAGGCCCGTCTGAAGTTTGCCAACGAACATCTGAATGATTCAGAGGAGAACTGGGTTAAAGTGTTGTGGTCAGATGAGACCAAAATCGAGCTCTTTGGCATCAACTCAACTCATCGTGTTTGGAGCAGGAGGAATGCTGCCTATGACCCCAAGAATACCATCCCAACTGTCAAACATGGAGGGGGAAACATTTTGCTTTGAGGGTGTTTGTGTGCTAAGCGAACAGGACAACTTCACCGCATCAAAGGGACAATGGACAGGCCCTGGCTGTACCATCAAATCTTGGGTGAGAACCTTCTTCCCTCAGCCAGGGCATTGAAAATGGGTCGTGGATGGGTATTCCAGCATGACAATGACCCAAAACACACGGCCAAGGCAACAAAGGAGTGGATCAAGAAGAAGCCCATTAAGGTCCTGGAGTGGCTCAGCCAGTCTTCAGACCTTAATCCCATAGAAAATCTGTGGAGGGAGCTGAAGGTTCGAGTTGCCAAATATCAGGCTCAAAACCTTGGAAAAGATCTGCATAGAGGAGTGGGACAAAATCCCTATTGAGATGTGTGCAAACCTGGTGGCCAACTACAAGAAACGTCTGACCTCTGTGATTGCCAACATGGGTTTTGCCACCAAGTACTAAGTCATGTTTTGCAAAGGGGTCAAATACTTATTTCACTGTTCAAATAAACCTACCATTAAAATTATAGACTGATTATTTATTTTGTCAGTGGGCAAATGTACAATATTAGCAGGGGATCAAATAATTTTTTCACTCACTGTATACAGTAAAGCACAAATTCATAAATACATATGTATACACACACACACATATATATATATATATATATATATATATATATATATATATATATATATATATATATATATATATTCAAACAATTTCCAGCTCAGCCCACCAAGTGTCAACCGCCTGGGTGCAAAAATAAGCAATATAAGAAATCCAGTCAAATGCACTCTCAGGTCTTTTGAATAGGTTCTTTAATGGAACGTTTTCGGGGTTCACAACCCCTTCATCAGCATAAGCAAATAATCAAATATCACACAATTTATAGTGTATCAAAACAGTGTCTCACCAAACAATTTTGCTTCCAAAAAGTGCGCCAAAATACCAAGTGTGGAACGCATCTTGCGTTCCACCGTGATCATGCCAACCGGAAGTGATGTCACTTCCGGATTCGCGACATGATTAAAACATACATACATTGCTTTGTATTGCATTTAATGATAATTTACAATGTGCTCAAAGTTACCTAATACATAATTGAAAACTGATGTCAACAAACAGAATGTAATTACCTGTGATCTGCACATTAAATATTATAGTGTAAGCTTTTAATATTGTAGTTTTTAAAAACAATATTTATGGAAAAGAGATTGTCTGTAATATAAACATGATTTTTACTACAAAATTATAACATTTGGATTTTCAACTTTTATAAATATTGTGTATTGACGTGGAAAATAGTAACTTCTGTTTTATATTTCATTTTTTTCTGTGCTTTTTAATACACCATCAAAAGGGTATACCTTGTTCCATATCTTGAATTTGTTTTAGTATCAAAATAAGGTAGTTATAAATCAGCTGAGCAATTAAAAATTCTGGCTGTATAATTTATCTGTGAGTAAAATCTTTATTTCTACTAATATATATTCATTGTACCACCCTCCAAATCTCACTAAAACTTTAACTCCAAGGATGTTTACATGTCTCTAATTTTTATGACTCTAATGAATTTTAAAAATTGCAAAATCAGATTTATTTTAAAGGCAGATATGTGTAAGCCTAAAAATATAACCAACATATTAGTCATTTTGGGCCCTATTTATAACGTTTTTTTTTTTTTTTTTTTTTTTACATTGGGGAGCATTTCTACTAATTAAATTTGTTCTCTAAAGCATCACAGATCTATGACTTATCTGACCTGATCTTAAGACTTTCTAATCATGTAACTATTTAGAGGATCACCAACAACAGCACAGAAAATCTTTTGCTTGTTCCTATTTGCAAATTACAGAATACTTGATTGGTCTGTTGCACACAGATACATTTCCTGTGGGCCCAGTATAACACCACAAAACTAACTATAACTGTCCCTGAGAGAATATATGTACAGCCTGGCTAACAGTGTGGAAGCTTCATACTACAGAATAATAAAGAACATACACTTAGGGGAATGTGAAATCACTTTCAGTCATATGGCTATAGATAAAAATTCAATTTGCAGATGATTTCAATCAGCATTTCAGCATAGAGGAAACCCATTGTGGTTTACACATTGCAAGTGAAATTTTACGCTGTTTTCACTTGCTGTACATGTAAGGTTTTCCCAAACAGATGAAATTTCAAAAATACAAATAACATTAACCATCTATACAAAGTAATAAGATTAAATAAAAACAATGAATATTCTATGGACAAGAGCAAGATACTACATTCAATATAATAAAAGGGCAAGCACACAAGAATTATAAAAAAAATGCACAGGAGTAGTATTGATTTCACACAAAATAAAAAAATTGAAAGCTTTAGACATGAAAAATTGTCCAAAGTTACATAATTTTCATTGCAAGGGGCAGTATTATATTTGCCACATCTACTGGATAGTTGGGCTAAAGTATTAATACAATGTCAATTATCTAGTTTTCTCCTGAGAACATCCATTTGCAATTTTACTTTCACTTCATACAAATCAAGTTCATTTTTAATAATTTTACCAATAACTTGGTACAATAATGTTTATAGTAGTTACCAGCATATTAAACATATCCAAAACGAGGATAGTGGAAATAGAAACCTCACAGAAACAAGATCTTTGATAAAGCACAGATTAAAGAGCAAAATTCATTAGAGACTTTGGGATTCTAAAAAATGCACTGTTTTAAATGTGTTTTTCCACTTCAACACTCCCAGGGTCAGTCCTCATGGAATACTATAAAAAAGGGTCTGTCCTGCGAGTGGTGAGATGTCGCCTATAGAATTAATGAGATCTCTCTGTCTGCTATGTTAAAGTTTGCAATGGAGGACAAAGTACACAGGGAGAACTCAGCGTATGTTTAAACTTTAATATTATGCTTAATATAAATCAAATGATTCTGTTTTCAGTGCACTGTACCTTAAAATTACTGTGTTTTTTAATGTATCGATTTTCCTTTCAGAGTGACTAGTATTTTGAGTATTTTGATAAAAGCTCTCCACCTTTTAAGTTGCAAGAAAAAAAACTGTACAATCTGTAGGGCAAAAATGTTTACAGGATTAAGCTGGAATTTAAAAGATGATTTCATATACACCCATGGAACGCGCATGCTCAGCCGCCTTTTACGGAAAAACAATTACGCTTTAAATTTTGTACTTACAATTATGAATTTATGTTTTTTGCACATCCAGTTTACTTAAATTATGATTTATGCTGTGCATATTTAATGCTGTGTAATTTACATACAAATTTTACTTCTTTATTTTTCAAATATGATTTTTGGTGAACAATTCTGTTACAAATTTTGAGGCACCTTATCAATACAATTTTTTCCTGAGTTTCTTTGTGTGATTGGTTTAAATATAATTTTTTTATGATTTTAAAATTATGATTGCACTTTTGTAATATATTGCATAGCCTTCCCATATAAAAAAATGTATTGTACACCACTAACGAGACACCCCGTTTTCAAAGTAAAAGTGGCTTTATAGAATTCCACCAGGGAAACAGAAGTACTGGTGAGTATTCTTAAAGAAACTCATCAGGCCATAGGCCATTATAGAAACAGGCCCTTTGTGTGGGCTACTCTTCAATCATTTGGTTAGTGCTATTTCTGTAAGCCTTTTTTATTGCTCTTAGAGTTTACCAGCATAGAACCAGATAACAAGTGGTGAGTTAATGGTAGCATGGGATACAATAAGGAATATTGCTGAACCGGGCTAACATTTACAATATGACTGGGCTCAATACCTTGCTTTGGCTGAATTTGATTAGAATAATCAAGTTCATACATCTACCTCCATGTCTCATTGTCTGTGTACCTATGGGTATCATCCAACTATGTAACCTAGCTTGCCTCTTAAAACTATCCAAGTCCAATAAGACAGCAGCACTTCCCACTTCTTCATAATCCACATATTTATTAAGACACCAAGGTGCAAAAAAAAGACAACGTTGCGGACCTCTAGTTCTTAGTCATGTCAGTCCAAACTTTGTCCTTTGTTTGCACCCTGGCGTCTTAATAAATCTGTGGATTATGAAGCAGTGGTGAGTGCTGCTGTCTTATTGGACTTGGATATTTTGGATTAGAGACTTTGTGTAGAGTCTCTGACCGATTTGAACCCCTCCTATATATCTGTTGTGCTTTTCTTTTTATATTTGGTCATTATTTTGCCTCTTCAAAGCTCAGTTCCTGCTGCTAATCAACACCTACAGGATGTTCAGAGTACCTTCTCTGTAATTAAGAAATGATTATTGGAGGCCCAACAACAAAATAAACATTATGCTGACAAGAAGAGACATTGTACTCCTACTTATCAAGCTGGAGACAAAGTATATGTATCCACTGCCCATCTTCTACTTACTCTTACTTCCAATACATTAGGGCACCACTTCATTGGACCTTTCACTATTAAGAAAACAATCTCCAGTTGCAATTCATCTTCAGTTACCACCATCTTATCGCACCCATCCAGTCTTTTATGTATCCCTTCTCAAACCTGCAGTTCCAGACCCCTGTCCATCTCATAAGCCACCTACTCCAGGGCCATTTTTGGTAGATGGGTCAGAAGAATTTGATAACTGGTATCCCATAACAACCTCACTCTCTATACCACTGGGAATATCACTGTGACAGTGACAGCTTTCCTCAAACCAGCTGTGTCTGTGTACTTACCTGGTATCCCATGACAGTCTCACCAACAGTGCCAGCTAGGTGTCCTGTGCCTTCTGTGTGTCCTGTGTCTTCTTTGCAAGTGACATCTTTCCTCAAACCATCTGTGCCTGCTGTATTTACCTGGTATCCGTGACAGCCACACATTCTGTACCATTAGGAATATCACCCAATTCAAGCATCATTGTCCTCTGGACATTCTTCCTGCAAGCTACTGAAGTATTCTGAAATTAAAATAGAACTTTAGTGTTCTGCCTTGGGCATATGTTCAAACTTGCTTTTTCTGTGATCTGCAATCCAAGCTACCAAATGTTCTTTTGCTTGTCATTTAGTAAAACTTTGCAAAGACTTGTTTTTCAGTGTATCTGTTCCTGCATTCTGAGTTCAACACACTCTAACTTCCTCACATTAGTGCAGTCCTGAAGTATGTCTGCGTCTTTCGCTCACATGCTAACTTTTTAATTTCAAATTTTAATACACTTTAATTTTAACTTGAGCGCACTTAGGCCCCTATTTATCAAGCCATCAACTTACTTGCATTCAACGGCCCCAATACGCTCACCTAAGTTCGCCTAACATCGCTGCCGTGGACCTGAATACGCTCTCCAAAATTATCAAAAAAGCTGTCAAAAAGCCGCGCACCAAGTACGGGGCGATGAGCAGTGGACTGTTGATAACTAAGAGTCATCGATCTTGCTGCTCTTTGGCTTTTTTACAGCTTTCTTGCTACCCTCTCACTAACTATACTATACTGTTTTACCCCTATCCTGCCGCTCCTGGAGCCACCCACAACTAAATAAAGTTATTAACCCCTAAACCGCCGCTCCCGGACCCCGCCGCACCTACATAAAGTTATTAACCCTATACCGCCGCCACCTACATAAAGTTATTAACTCCTATCCTGCCGCTCCCGGACCCCGCTGCAACTAAATAAAATGTTTAACCCCTAAACCGCCGCTCCCAGAGCCCACCACCACCTACATTACATTCATTAACCCCTAATCTGCCCCCCCTACACCTCTGCCACTATATTAAATTAATTAACCCCTAAACCTAAGTCTAACCCTAACCCTAACACCCCCTAACAAATATTATTTAAATAAATCTAAATAAAATTACTATTATTAACTAAATTATTCCTATTTAAAACTAAATACTTACTTATAAAATAAACCCTAAAATAGCTACAATATAACTAATAGTTACATTGTAGCTATCTCAGGGTTTATTTTTATTTTACAGGCAACGTTGTATTCATTTTAACTAGGTAGAATAGTTATTAAATAGTTATTAACTATTTAATAACTACCTAGCTAAAATAAATACACATTTACCTGTAAAATAAATCCTAACCTAACTTACAATTACACCTAACACTACACTACAATTAAATTAATTACCTAAATTAACTACAATTGCCTACAATTAAAAAAAAATTAACTAAAGTACAAAAAAAACCCCACTAAATTACAGAAAATAAAAAAATAATTACAAGAATTTTATACTAATAACACCTAATCTAAGCCCCCTAATAAAATAAAAAAGCCCCCCAAAATAATAAAAAGCCCTACCTTACACTAAATTACAAATAGCCCTTAAAAGGGCCTTATGCGGGGCATTGCCCCAAAGTAATCAGCTCTTTTACCTGTAAAAAAAGAAATACAACCCCCCCAACATTAAAACCCACCACCCACACAACCAACCCTACTCTAAAACCCTCCCAAACCCCCCTTAAAAAAACCTAACACTAACCCCCTGAAGATCACCCTACCTTGAGCTGTCTTCACCCAACCGGGCCTAAGACATCAACGAAGTCGGGTGAAGTGGTCCTCCAGACGAGCAGAGATCTTCATCCAATCCGGTCAGAAGAGGTCCTCCAGACGGGCAGAAGTCTTCATCCAGGCGGCATCTTCTATCTTCATCCATCCGACGAGGAGCGGCTCCATTTTGAAGACATCCGACGCAGAGCATCCATCCAGACCAATGACTAACGACAAATGACGGTTCCTTTAAATTACGTCATCCAGGAATGGCATCCCTTGAATTCCAATTGGCTGATAGAATTCTATCAGCCAATCGGAATTAACGGAGGAGAAATCCTATTGGCTGATGCAAAATTCTATTGGCTGATTGGAACAGCCAATAGAATGCAATCTCAATCCTATTGGCTGATTGGATCAGTCAATAGGATTGAACTTCAATTCTATTGGCTGATTGCATCAGTCAATAGGATTTTTCCTACCTTAATTCCGATTGGCTGATAGAATTCTATCAGCCAATCGGAATTCAAGGGATGCCATCTTGGGTGACATCATTTAAAGGAACCGTCATTCGTCGTTAGTCGTTGGTCTGGATGGATGCTCCGCGTCGGATGTCTTCAAGATGGAGCCGCTCCTCGTCGGATGGATGAAGATAGAAGATGCCGCCTGGATGAAGACTTCTGCCCATCTGGAGGACCTCTTCTGCCCGGATGATCTTCAGGGGGTTAGTGTTAGTTTTTTTTAAGGGGGGGTTTGGGTGGGTTTTAGAGTATGGTTGGGTGTGTGGGTGGTGGGTTTTAATGTTGGGGGGTTGTATTTCTTTTTTTACAGGTAAAAGAGCTGATTACTTTGGGGCAATGCCCCACAAAAAGCCCTTTTAAGGGCTATTTGTAATTTAGTATAGGGTAGGGCTTTTTATTATTTTGGGGGGCTTTTTATTTTGTTAGGGGGATTAGATTAGGTGTAATTAGTTTAAAATTCTTGTAATTATTTTTTTATTTTCTGTAATTTAGTTAATTTTATTTAATTGTATTTAATTGTAGTTAATTTAATTTATTTAATTGTAGTGTAGTGTGGCATCTGCCACATCCTGGGGGGTGGCGGATTGAAAACCAGGTATGCTGGGCCGGAAAAGTGCTGAGCATACCTGCTAGTTCTTTGATAACTTCGAAAAGTAGTCAGATTGTGCCGAACTTGCATTCGGAACATCTGTAGTGACGTAAGCATCGATCTGTGTCGGACTGAGTCCGGCGGATCGTATGTTACGTCACTAAATTCTACTTTTGCCGGTCTGTAGCCTTTGATAACTAAGGCAAATCAGGCTCGCCACAAATACGCTGCGGAATTCCAGTGTATTTGCGGTTGACAGCTTGATAAATAGAGGCCAGTGCGTGCAAGCAAAATAAAAGTTAGTGTGCCACTTCTAATCTGGCCCATGTTGTTTACAATCTAAGGTCTGTGTGCTAGGTATAACTTTTCTTTTCTATTATTTTTATTGGTCTTATAGTCCAACCTTTGGCCCAGGGATCACACTGCTGGCTTCAACTGCATTTTGTGTGGTAATCCACTTTCTCAGCCACTGCCTTTCTCTATCTGTTTTAAATACTCAGTGTCACAGGTACAAGATGTTAATATGAGTACTAATATAGTATACTTCTCTTAAGGCAAAGTTGTTAAAGTAGTAAACATCTGCAGTGAAATTTAGAGGAAGTTAAGTATACACATGTGTGTTTTTAATTTCTTTTAGGAAATCTCCACACCATATTTTTTTCTGTTATGTTAATAAGTAGGTAGATAACTAGTACATTTTCTATAGTAGCTGTTGTCTTGTGAGGATTATGTGCTTTTGAAAATAATGATGCTTTTGAGGGGTTCAGTGAACATAAAAATAATTATTATATATAGATACGCTACTCATTTGTCCTTTTAATAGTATGTTTTGTTTCGTTGAATGGAAAACATATTTAACTACCCTCATTACTTAATTATAGCCTTTATCTGGTGACTGTGTGGGTGGCTTTATATTGTTGTTAGGGTTGACTGAACAACTGCATGATAATATATATTTTTTTAATTTCCTTTACTTTCTAAGAAATATTTTTTAAAAGCTCTAAATTGAGGGCTCTTGTGCATTCAATAGAGGTTGGACTGTATCTGTCATGTTATTTAAGATATTTTATATCTAATGAACCAAAGCTTACAATATTATAGATTCTGCTAGATGGGCCTGATTCTCTAAGGCTCTCTGCTTAGGCAAGATTATCTAAATAAATCTCTTTCTGCTACAATGTACATTGCAGAATTTTCTAAAGGCAGTATTTCACTGAGAGCTCAGTAGCTTGGGTCTCTAATACACATATTTAGACATGTCTATATATGTATATATACATGCGCAGCCCTTTTTGTCAAACACCTTATATCATATATATTTGAGCCCTTGTAATTTTTTATGAATTTTTTTTAAAACTATTTTTATAAGATAGTGTTTATGTGAGTGTAACTTTACTTTTTTTTTAAATTCTTTTTTATTAAGAAAAGTTGAGGTTTACAGCATACACGTGAACACAAACAAAACAATCTGTGCTTTTCAGGAATTCAGTAAAGTAACTTCAAATAGACATTGTCAAATAGCACTTGTTGCAACAAGTATTTAAAGCAAGAGGTTTTCATTTCAAAGACACTTTTCCAAGAGAATATCTATCTACGACATAACTATATAAGATTCAGAGCTGGTAAATCAAAGTATGTCGTGAATTAGGATATGACACAGGATACTCATAGTGCCTTAGTTGCATGTAGGTTATATGTTAAATGTATGGACATATCAAAGCTTACTCATGGGCTGTTCCCCCAACTCTCCCATTTTTTTAAACATTTAAGTCAAACAAAACATAACAGGACAAAACAAAACAAAACAAGTACAACAAAACAAACTAGGTACTAAACATATTCTATTAACTAGGGATAGATATGTGTCTGATGGCCCATTAAGTGTTGTATTGCTTTAGCGTGATCTAACAAGAAAATGTAAGGGTTCTAAAAGTGACGCATGTTGAGCAGTAAAAAAGACTATAGTTGTTAGGGTATTATATTATATTAGGGTATTATATTATATTACAGTGGCGTGAAGGATGTGATCTGGCCCCTCTCTGTTAAGTATGGTATCCATGCACCTACCACCTCCCGAGCACCGAGACAATCCAATTAAGGTACCATATAGCCTCAGCACCAACACAATCTATTAAGCAGCCAAAATAAGTTCAAAGCATTGAATATAGAACACCATAGAAACTGTTGGAGCATCGTTGCGAATATGGCAGAACAAGGGTTAGATGGGAACATAAGTGAATACAATAACGGTGACAACAGAAGGATAGAGACAGTTGATATAAGTTATCCCCTAGTACCTCAGAGCAGAGCATTGAGACCCTTCCTGAGTGGCAAGGGACCAGAACATAAACCTCATTACAGGTGGTAGTGCTGCAGAATAACTGGAAGTTATGGCTAATTAATTAATTGTTTCTCATGCAGAAAAAGTTTAAATTGAAAGTGTACAAAAAAGTAAAGAACAAAAATAAAACTATAAACACAGGCAACTTGTATTGTTAGCTAGGCACATGTCACAATTTCAGACCTCTTCAGTTTTGCCCTTCGACACAGACCAAAGCATTGATATAATATTATCATTTAGTCCAGATTACAATAATGAGATCGAAGGCTGCCCTTCTGAGTTGTAATTCCATCGCTGTTAGTTGCATATGAGCAACAGAGCAGACCAAGTTACAGAAGGCGTTCCCAATGTCCGGAGTCTATAAAGTCTATAAAGTCAGCAGATATCATGAGTGGACAGCTACAAATAACTGAATAAACTGTTTGACTAAGCGGTATATTGATTTGCGTGCTGTGTTTTACATATAGAGGTGCATCAGTCTGAATTATGTGATTCTTCTGCCCCACACACTATCATCCCACTCCTGTTTGCGGTGGCTCAAAACCAACTGATGGTCCGTATTTAGCTTCGTTTCTGAAGTGCTGTTTAGCTGTATTATTATGATACAGTGAGAAGCTGGCTGAATAAATGTAGAACCTAGGAGGGTGTGTGATACAGCGTGCGGGCTCCTCAGATTCCATTCTCACACTACCTGTTTCAGCTGCCTTGTCAGTCCCTTCATGAGTGCGTGCAGGGCATTTCAGTCCGGACTCACTCTGCATCTCCAGTGCTACCCGATAGCCCGTCTCTGTGAAAGCAGCGATAGGACATCGATCCGTTGCTGGGCCTGTTACAATGCTCCCCAAGATGGCCGATGTTAGAGAGGCTCCCTCCGCACACATAACAACTGGTGAAGTCTGCAGGGGCATTAGCAGACCGGGAGGGGAGGTTTTCAAATAAACAGTAATATGCGATGCACGCGTCTCCCGAAGGAGCTCTTCCATTGAAGCCTCTAGGGAGTCGAACACCGGTGCAAAAAGATCAATGAGGGAAGAAATAGTGCGCTTCATTTTAGTATTAGAGTGAGCACGCCAAACAAGTCTGTAGGCTTCTTAATTTTCTTTTTTATGTCTTCTCAGTGGCCAGGAGTTGGAGCTTCCCGATCCCATAAGTTTCCCGGACACAGTTATTGTCAAGGGAGTGCAGGATGACTTAAGATTCAGCCACAATTCTTTTAAAAGCAATTGCCGTTCACAGAGCAGTGTGAAGCAGTGGCCATCTTGCTGAGCCGCTCACCGGAAGCTCGTAACTTTACTTTTAAGTCTATTTATGTTGTGTTTAATACAACTCCCCCCCACACACAAACACTTTAATTAGGTTCTCAAGCCACGCTAACCAGGTGAGTGTAAATCTTGAGTGCACTTGAGTGAATGGGGCCTATTTATCAATCTCCGTATGGTGCTTCATGCCCTGTGTTTCTGGTGAGCCTTCAGCATCTATTTCTGTTTAAATAAAGTGATAGCAAAAATGCTAAAAATTCTCTGGTACTTTGGGAAAGTTGTTCTCTTGCAATCATCCAAAATACAGGCCTCAAACTGAGTTATTGGGAGACAATATCAGCAAGATTGGTTAAAAAATGATTAATATTATATCTTAAAACAGCCATTTGTTAATTAACACCTTATAGAAAAAAAAATGCTTAATACTTTGATTTTAATCATTTGTACTTTGCACTATTGTGTCACGTTATTTTGCAGAACAATTTTTTTTTTTAACATTTGCATTTGTAAGTTTTTATTTTATGTGAGACATACTTAAAGAACATACTTTAGTCTTTAAAAAGAGAACTTTTTATAAAAATAGGAAGCCACAGTAAATACTTTTGAAAGGCAGTATTTTTCAACATCACTTTGCTGCTAAATGCAGAAGTTTTACCCAGTCAATTATTCTTACTTTCTGCTATTAAGTTCAAAGTACATTTCAGTTTCTGTAATTCAACTGCTATTTGTTATCTAAACAGCCAGTTTGTAAGTTGTGATTTACAGATGCAAAGCACTCAATGTATTCATTTCCAAAGTCCAATTTACTAAAATACAGTGTGTGAATTTAACTAGATAAAGATTTTTTTCTCTGTTTTTTTCCCCCGTTTGTTTTGTATGTATTAAATATACTACATTTAAATTGGGAAAAAAAATCATGTGCTCTTATTTAACATTAATTATTAAACTAATTCTCAAAGATAATTTATTTGAAGGTATAAATTACATGTCCCCAGACTTCCCTGTAAAAAGATGGAAAATGAACAGTGTTTTTTTCTCATATGTAATTACTGCTCATTACATTGTCACACACATCAGAACTTTTTGCTCATGATAAATACCCTCTCGCCTATGGAACATCTGCATTATACTTGGGAGACCCAAAGGCCCACATTATCAGCCCTAATAACCAATACTCAAAGGCAATTAAGCTTCAAATTGGCCAGTAATTATGAAAACTCCAATCAGTCGAACAGTCATCCAATCTAATTGTTACTAAGACATATATAGTATAAGAGAATTTTGTGTGAGAAATTTTAAACAGTGCTTGTTAGTTTTGCAAATTAAAAACAGAAACTAGAAAAGGCTACTTTGATAAATAGTATCTGGGGAAAGATTTATTTTTCTTTTAATAAATACAACAGACAAGAAGATACAATTCATATTATGTGACCCTTTGCCAATAATGACAGCTCATAAATGTGGGATACACTTACATGAAATATAGCTTTCCAGTCCCAGGATTCCCCAGTTTCTGGTCAAATTATGACCACAATTAAGTGCTCTCTAGCTATAATTTGATACAGTAAGAAAATTAATAATCAATTGTTAAAACAAGACTAATATGTGTTTTTTTAACTTTTATTCAAATGATGTATATTTCAAACCACATCATATTTTTTTTTTACACTCTACCATTGTTGCCCCCAAACACATTCGTAAAGGTGTTATTTACAAATCTTTTTAACACATTTGTACAACCGTATTTAAAAGTGAATATAAATTCCAACTTTATGGAAATTAGCATGTGCCTAATTTCAGAAATATTCCATAAATATATTTTAAATAGTTTCTAGGCAGAATTGTCATAAAAACACATGAGACCTGAAGCCTAGCATGACTAGCCCAGCAATTTAGAGATAGCCTTCAAGTAATGTCACTTCCAGAGTGCTACAGTAATACCAAGCCAAGCGTTTTATTCTAAACTTTACTAAGCAGGGATAAGAAATAAAGAGAATGTCAAGAAAGCAATACTCCTCCCAAATGGTCATTGTTAAAAAAGACAAGTAGATTAGAGTAGCTGTATTAGTCCATTAGTTAAATATCAAAACTACATGAGTACTGTAGTATGCAGCAATAACTTTTTTATTGGAATAACATTATATAGTAAAATGCAAGCTTTTAAGAGTTTCCTCTCTTCCTCAGATATTGCTTCAGACCTGAGGAAGAGAGAAAACTCTAAAGCTTCTATTGATTTTTTTTATATAATATTAGTCCAATAAGAAAGGTATTACTGCATACTGCAATACTCTTGTTATTTTGATATTAAAAAAGACCAAGAGAGCAATTTTACAACAGTTTAAAATGTCTATTCAGTGCCTTCTAAAGTTAATTTTAGAAGAAAATCTAAACCTAAATAATTCAAACCAGAAGATGAGTGAAAACGTTAATTAAAAAAGCCATTTGTTCTCATACTCCCACATCCAGCCAGCCCCAGAGTGTTGATTTTTTTTTTGTCGCACTCTTTTGTTCTACAGTGAATCAGCAGTAATGGTACATAATGTAACAGATGAGAAAGAGGCTAGCTCCAAAACACATTATATAAGGAGGCTCAGCTAGAATTGGAAGTTCCCTCAAATGCATGAAAAAAAGTTGCCAAGGCAATGCCAACAACAATATACTGTAAATCAAATACTATACAAAGAATATAATTCTACATTAGATTATCAAACCTACCTTGGATACAATGTAGCAGCGCAGCTTGGACCTCGACTCCTTTGGCTATTGTACATTGTCCTGTGTCTTAACATTTGACTGAAAAATACTTGGGTATATTACTTGAAACCTAATTTTTTTCATGTTTCCGATGGCACATTCAGTTTGTAATTTATTCCTATTATAAAATGTAATTTGTTCTTTTGGTATCTTTTGTTGAAAATCTGGTAGGCAGGCTAAGGAATGTGCACGTGTCTGGAGCACTATACTGCATAGGGGTCAATTATAATCTTTCCGCAGCAGCGTTTTTTACTCTTTTTAGGCTAAAAGTCTACTTTTTAATTTGACACAATACAATAGAGCATTTTCAGCTGATTCTCACACTCGCAAATGGGTTTTTGGATCCTCAATAAAAGCTTTATTTCTCTTATTTCTCACGCTCACAATCCATTTTCAAGTCACTTTTAAACACTTTTTCAAGGCCAGCTTTGCAGTTTCATGTTCAACACTTCAAAGAGGCATTTTGGACATCTTTAACCCTATTTCAAACAGACTGTTAACTTACTCATGTTCAAATCACTCTGATATGGACACAGGAGACATTCTTGAGGTCTATTAACACACATGGTATCAATTGATTATTTCTCCATTCGGCCCTATTAGAGAGTACAGGGCACACATTTAGATATGTATAGGTACCTATACATATGTAAATGCGTTTACTACAGGATATCCTGTATAGATAAGGGGACCTGCAGGAAAAGTTTCTTCAGGGCCTCAAAATCTACAAAAATCTCACCCGAACTGTGGTTCTTTTCACTAACAGTACTTACGTTATTAAAATTGTGCTTTTAAAGGAAATTGCTTAAAGGGACAGTCAACACCAGGATTTTTGTTGTTTAAAAATATAGATATTACCTTTATTACTCATTCCCCAGTTTTGCATAACCAACACAGTTATAATAATACATATTTTACCTCTGTAATTAGCTTGTATCTATGCCTCTGCAGTGCTCTGACAAAATGCAGAAAGACATTTGGCAGAAGGACATTTGGCAGATGGACATTTGGCCGACGGACATTTGGCTGACAGACAGAAAGCTAAAGAATGTTCCGATTTCGGCCGAGGGCATATACGTTCCAGAGTGCTCTGTTCTAATCAGAGCCTCGGGCGCCGCAACTGCCTCTGGGAACCTTACCATGGGTCCCAGACCGCACGTTTTGTAATTCTCTGTCTGGGAAACTATCTATCTATCAAATCTATCTATTTATCTATCAAATCTATCTATCGTATCTATCAAATGTATCTATTGCATCTATTGATCTATCTATCTAATCTATGTATCTATCTATCTATCAAATCTATCTATCTCGTGGCCGGACTGTTATGTGACAGCCACATGTGTTTCGGCCAAATGTCCGTCGGCCAAATGTCCGTCGGCCAAGTGTCTGTCGGCTAAAAGTCCGGCCACGGCCTCTGCAATCTTCCCCCTTATTTCAGTTATTTTGACCGACTTGCATTTTAGCCATCAGTGCTGACTCCTAGATAACTTCAAGTGCGTGAGCTCAATGTTATCTATCTGACACACATGAACTAATGCCCTCTAGTGGTGAAAAACTGTTTAAATGCATTCAGATTATAAGCAGCCATCAAGGTCTAAGAAATTAGCATATGAGCCTCCTAGGTTTAGCTTTCAACTAAGAATACCAAGCGAACAAAGCAAAATTGGTGATAAAAGTCAATTGGAAAGTTGTTTAAAATTACATGCCCTATATATAACATGAAAGTTTATTTTGGACTTGACTGTCCCTTTAATCACAACTTTCATAGAAAAATGGCACACTGTCTGACCATCCAACAACATCTACAGCAAAACATAAATAGTGCACCTCCAATTCAAAGTAAAGTTGTTGTTTTTTGTGATAAAAATTGCTAATATATGCATTTACTTAAAAATAGACAATGTCATGCTCATCAGAAGTAATAGTAGGTTAGGGAAGTGGTATATAGACTGTGAGTAACCCTTGGCTGGTCCATCACCAATTCACAGATGGTATATGGAGACCTGGGTCTCTGCCTCCACACAGCTATCCCAAACCAAACTTTCCTACAACTAACTAACCTTGAGGTGGAGTCTTGCTAACAAGTTTAGTTTTCCACACCATTAATTGCAGGGCCAACCCTCATGGAATTCTTTTAAAAAAAAGGTTGCTGTCGCTGCGATTAACTAGATGTCTCCAATACAGATAATGAGAGTTCCCTACTAGGTAAAAGTTTGTTATGGATGACGAAATACAGAGGGGAAATGTTTTAAAACTTGAATATTACACTTAATACAAATCAAATTATGCTGTTTTCAATGCCCTGTACATTAAATTTTCTGTAATTTTCATATGCATAAGGTTTCCTTTCAGAAAAAACTTGTGTTTTTAGTATTTTGGTGAAAACTCACCAATTTTTACCTGGCCAGAAAAAACAGTATGATCTGTAGTGCAAAAATGTTTATAGAGTTATGCTGGGATTTGAGAGAAAACTTCATATACACCCACAGAACGCCCATGTTCAGCCAATTTTGAGAATAAAACAACAATTAAGATTTGTATTTTGTACTTTTAAGCACATTTCTTGCTTTTTTCACACATTCAGTGTACTTAAATTACAACTTTTCTGTGCATAGTTAATATGATTTATTCCTGTGTAATTTATGTACAAATTTTACATTTTTAATAAAACACAATTTTTGGTGAACAATTTCCTTATGATTTTTGATGCAACTTAACGATATTTTTTTTCCCTACATATTTTTGTCTGAATAGTTAAATTATTTATTTTGTGTGATTTATAAATTACGATTTTCATTGTGCACTTTTATAATGTATGCATCTCCTTCCCATAAGAAAATGCATATACACCCCTTAGCAAGACACCCTGTTTTCAGGGCTAAAAGTGACTTTATATAATTCCACCAGGGGAATAGTAGAATGAAAAGCATTCTTATAGAACCTCACCAGCTCAAACATCTTTTTAGAATAAGTCTCTAAATCTCTCAGCCCTTGCCCAGTATTAATTCTGATGAGCATGAGATTTTCTATTTTTAAATAAGTGCATATGTTAGTAGGAATAAAAACTATTTTGAAACAGAGGTGTGCTGTTTATGTTTTGTTATAGATGCTGTGCTATGTTGTGGGAGAGAAAATTCTCATGAATTGTGGTCTAAGTGTCTAAGTGATCCATTCATTAAAGCTTTCAATATTTCTTGACTGCTTCTATTACATGAATTTGATGGAAATTAATTATTGATGGTTTGCCCACCTTGCGTCATGGTGTTTCTGAACAAACAATGTTTACTTTTGAGTAAAGGTCTGTTCGACAACATTGTTTATTTTTCTGTAACTATTTGTTACGATTGAAGAGCAGCCCCTTATGCTCCTAGCATCACACCATAATTCATGTTTATTATCCGGATTTAGGACTATAAGTCTAGACAGCCGATACCTTTGAGGAATATAGCCTGGGTATACCTGTACTGAGACAGGATTTTTGAGTTATTGAATGCTATACTTACCTCATATGATTGAGGTTATGCTGAGTGAGTTGCCACTTATTGGGGCTCTGCTTTCTTCTTATATTTGTTTAATAAACTCATTACGCTATGAAGAGGTTCTGTGTGCGCTTCTTTTAGATCATTCTAAATTTCTACATTCGGATCCAGTGCCAGTTGATTATCCTGAGAAGCAGCCGTTCCTCTACATAGAAATGCATCTTACTGAACTGAAATTTGTTTATACAGATAAGACTTTAAAATATTTGTTTACAGGAGCATGCTTTTCATGTTTGCATTTCTATTTGTTTTACTAGATCTGTTTACATTTGTCAGTAATATATTATACTTTTGGGTAACTTTTGCACATAGGTTACACAATGTACATAGGTTACACAGTGTACATATTGTACTCACATATTAGTTTGATAGTTTTGCATCCTGACAACATAAAATATTAATTCAGATGGTTTAGCAGTGGTGCGGATGGAAATGTATTACAACAGGTTCCTATGAAAGTCGCAATTAAGTGATCTGTTTTAAAAACAAAGTTTTAAAAACACCAGTCCTGTTAGTCACAATCACAATAGTGCAAGTGAGACTTTTAATCAAATATTAAAAACAACAGATAAATACATGTAATTTTTAGATATTTATGTCCTAAAGTGACTAAAGAAGTATTCCCATCATGTCAAGATTCCTATGGCATTAACATCGTTAATGAGTTTTGAGAATGTATTCTGTTGACAGGTTAATATCAAACAAGCAAATATTTTCCTTGCATAGTGGACAAAGGGGTTACATGAAAAAACCTTTCATGTAACCTTAAGAAGTGAGAATGGGCTATTGTATAAGTCAGTTTCAAGAAACCTCCTGTTTCAATTTCAAAAAGAAGTGCTTAACACATACAAAGTTATTTTTTTGGAAGCTTTTCTATTGCAGTGGTGAGGTGTTAACAAACAAAACAATATAGAATTGTGATCACTCAAAAGCTTGGTGAGCAATTCCATCAGAGAGGAAAGATCTTTTTTTGTATTAAGCTGTACACAAACTTCCTGTAATTTTAAAATTAATTTAAACAGCATTAGCTTTACTGTTTTTAATACAAATATTTTAATAATGCTTTTTATATGCATGTTACTTCTTTGAAGCTTAATGCTCTTTTTAAAAACAGATTTTCTTATCCTTTATGACCATTTTCACAAGGTATGTAATTAGAAAATCTATAATACTAAATTGTGTATTAATTCACATCATACATAATCCTCTGAAATATACCTGTAGTGGGCTTATTAAAGTATTACTTTAGAAATATATGACTCATAAAAATGATTTAATTTATTTAAAATTAAGAATGTATGTCAGAGGACCTTTGTTCTCCATTGCAAAATGTAAAGGTCAACACACTGTTTCTATTACCTTAAAGAAACAATTAAGTTTTTATATATATATATATATATATATATATATATATATATATATATACATACATCTACATATACTGTATGTATATATTTATATATATTTATATATATATATATATATATATATATATATATATATATATATATATATATATAGTATTTACTACCAATTAGTTATGGTATTGCAAAAGATGTATATCATTATTCTGCATTTTTTACTGAAACAAATGCAGAAAATGGATCCTGACTGTACCTTTTGTAATCTAAATCTATCCTCACTACTGATTAACCATCTGAATGCCATTTGTATGTTGGCATGATTGTCACATCAACACCCCAAAATCTACAAATGGCACGTAGTATTCTCTTAATGTAAATGTTTGATTTAAAGTTACATTCACACTGTAATGTTTATCACTAACTGTACAGGCATCTTCATAACTGAGCTTTAAAACAGGATTACGCAATCCTCAGTTCCATAAAAACCTATTGCAATCCATTTCCATCCGCACCACTACTAAAACATTTGAATACCAATCCTACTGAACATTTTCCACACTCTTGGGCTGTGAAATACAGCCTTATTATGGATTTAATCTTACCTATTTAACTGCTCCTATAGTTGCTGTGTCTCTGGTATCAGCCCTCCTCTCATCCCTTTTACTTTTTCTGAATTAGCCTTTAATCAACAAAACCTGAAATATCCATAATTGTTGACTGCCATGGATTATTATTTGACCTTATTTACTCCCTACATGCAATCACTCGACAATGTATCTCAAAACATAATAAAAATGATTGACCATTAACTCATCATATCACATCTTGACTTCTACAATACCTTTCTATTTTATTTGGCACTCAGTAGACACACTTCATTCTATTCGACATGTTTCTAGGCTTATCCACCTCATCTACTGCTTCTCTGCTGTTGTCCTTCTGTGCAAGTCTCTGCTGTAGCTTCTTCAGTTCTTCAGAGCTAAATTAAAAAAATTCAACCCTCTCCTATTAATCTCTTCACAATACTAAATCTTGCTATATATCTTATCTAATCACAA
The DNA here is from genome assembly GCF_027579735.1 of Bombina bombina. Taxonomy (NCBI): domain Eukaryota; kingdom Metazoa; phylum Chordata; class Amphibia; order Anura; family Bombinatoridae; genus Bombina; species Bombina bombina. The sequence goes on along the minus strand of NC_069502.1, from coordinate 477,026,357 downwards.
ATGACTAATTGTATCTGCTTCTAAATTACTCATCTTAGTATGTTTTTACCAACTTCTAAGTTTGTCTTCAGTATATCTCTAATACTGCACCTTTTCTTGGGGAACTCTCTTCATGTTTCTGTTAGACACCCCCAGTGTTTAAAGCTGCAAATCCTCTCAAAATATATCACTTCCAAGAAGTGTTCAAGGTTTTCTCATAAATTACATGTTGCAGACCAACTGCTGAAAATGTCATCCTTATCTGACCATGTCCTTTAATCAGCACCCCAGCTTTTGTCTACAACTGCATCTTAGATTTTAATCTTTCTAGAAATATAGAAAGCAAAGGTTCTCTAGTCTGTCTGTCCAAGTCTGCTTTTTCCTGTGTTGTCTTTAATTTAATGTATCCCCTATATAGCACTGTGTAATGCTTGGGAATAATACTAATGATAATAGTAATAATACAAATAATTATAGATATATAGGGCTAGATTACAAGTGAAAGCGCTAATGTTGGCTTGGGTCACAATAACCAAGATCTCGCACATGCAAACTTGCACGCATATTACAAGTTGTAAGCAATTGCGTTCTCTAGAATCTAAACAAATTTAAGGCCAGATTACAAGTTATTGCGCTTATTACAACTTGAAAGCAAAATGAGCAATACCCAATGCGCTATAACTTCAGGACTTCTAATATCATGACTGCTAGGTCTCAGCTCGTGCAAACTCAATGCCCACAAAGTTTGTTTGTGCTAGAGCGAACGCATTTACATATAGACTTATCAAATGTAATAAAAGCTATATTTCCTGATAGTATTTTCTTATTGTGGATAACAGCTTCATATTCCTGGTTATCTTTTCTGACTTACAGCTGATAGCAATACTTTGTAACTGTTTACAATTAAATACATAAATAGCTCTGAATTCATGCAACACATCTAACTTTCTGAATATTTATAAAGAAATGTCTTACTTTTGTAAGTACTTTGAAAAAAGAAATTCTATCAATCAGTGAGCATTTTCCAAGAACATAAAGTAAGATTAAAAGAAAAATTTCAAGAATTTTTTTCACATTGTCTTAGAGATTAAGAGGTTTTAAAGTGATTTCTGCATTAGGTTATTCACTTAATGTGTTATTCTTCAAATACATAAATATATTTTTACATATCCTCTACATCTAACAGACTCTCAGCTTGAACCTACAATAGGTTAAAAACTATAAAGATAATCTTTGTGTTCCCGAAACTCATTTGAGGTTCAGAATACATTGACATTTGCAAGAAACCTTACAGAAGCACTTCAACATTTTTCAAATGATCAGGTCAACTTTTTTTACATTTGTTTACCACATTCAGTCATTTAGTTAAATGTTACAAACTGGAAATATAGATAATTAAGCATGAAAACGGAACTCTTAATTTCATAACCTCGTTCTTTTGATAGTTCAGTGTATTGACCAGGTTTCCTATTAATTAAAAGTATATAATAGAAGCATTAATTATATAAATCATAACAACACTAATGTTATAAAAACAATATAATTTTTTTATTTTGATCTGTACACCTGTTTTTCAGTTTGTCTATTTGTATTTTGTGCTGTAATTTTGATATTATCTTATGGATTTTTTATTTTTTTTGCATACTTAAAGGGACATTAAACACTTTGAGATGGTAACATAAAATGATAAATTGTATATATAAAAACAACTCTGCAATATACTTTCATTATTTATTTTGTCCTCTTTGCCTTTAATTCCATTCTGAAATTGTGAACTTTTCACTTCCTGTTAGAAATGGAAGTGCGGAACACTGTTAAATCCAGCACAACCATTGGCTGCACACTCTAATGACCTATGTATAACTGTCCCTAATTGGCCACAGAAGAGAAGGTAACACAAGTTACAACATGGCAGCTCCTAGTGTTTTATAGACACTAAAACTTTACTCTTATTTTGTCACTTTTTAAACAACTAATGAAACTTTAAAAAATACATCTACATGGTAGTCTTGGACTAGTCTTTTCTTTGAATGCATCATTCTACCTAGCATGCATTTAGTGTTTAATGTCCCTTTAAGTTTATTGTTTCCCTAAAGCATTTACAAACTATTTTATTTCTCAGAACAAATTATGTTGTTGGATAGATTACATTAGCGGGTTATATGCATTGTGGTTAGAAACAGAACAATCAGTACTCATAAATAATTGACCATATATAGAGGCTTTTAACAGAAGTCTGTAGCAGCATTTAACATCCACGTCCTATTAGCATGTGCTAGAGATGTTTCTGTGGTTATTTTATATTTCACTGATGTTTTAAAGTATTTGGCTCTTAAAAATATATGAATAGCTTTTGGAGGATCCATAAAGCAGCAACCACTGCATAACTTTGTATTGCTGAGTAATGGAATGGAGGCACTTAACAACATTGCAACATCAGAGTAAATCTATTTTATTTTTGTGTTTACCTTTGACTTAATTGAAGGATTGTTTTTAACAAGGGCTTAGTTTTGATTCTGAGAAATTCTGAGGTTGCAGAAAAGTTCCTTACTCCACCTCTGTGTCTAGTTTAAGACTGTGTTGTTCTTTTGACAGAAGCATGGATTTTTATGGCAGATAAAAAGCAAAATTCCAATCAAGAAGTCCAATCGATAAGTTTAATTCTTTTAATTTATCTTTATGCATATGTCATACATTCTTAAAGGAATTGTCTAGTCAAAATTAAAGTTTCATAATTCCGATAGAGCATGTAATTTTAAGCAACTTTCTAATTTACTCCTATTATCAATTTTTCTTTGTTCTCTTTGTATCTTTATTTGAATGTAAGCTTGGGAGCCGTCCCATTTTTGGTTCAGCACATGGGTAGTGCTTGCTGATTGGTGGTTATATTTAGACTCCAATTAGAAAGTGCTACCCAGGTTCTGAACCAAAAATAGGCTGGCTTGTATGCTTAAATTCCTGCTTTTCAAATAAAGATACCAAGTGAACAAAGAACATTTGATAATAGGAGTAAATTAGAAAGTTGCTTAAAATTGCATGTTCTATCGGAATCATAAAAGTTTAATTTTACCTAGACTATTCCTTTAAGCAGTATTTTCCGTATGACTTCTATTAGAAGTCTATTCCATGGAACAACAATCCTTTAAAAAAGTGATTTGAAAACCTGCTTTTGAAAGTACTACCTTCTACTTTGAGATTATGGGCCTGCTTCTTTAAAGATACTCAAGGGAGATTATCTAAAAAGATCCGTCAGTATTAAAGAATTCTGTAAATATAACTATTACATTTAGATCTGTGTATATCACTATATGGTGTTCCCTACATTACAGAAACAAATACATTACAATATAGTTATCCATTTATGAAGCATGAGTGAGGCTGCATTGCTAGTTAAATTGCAATAATATTAAATCCTCCTGGTCAGACCCAACCAGGATGACTGACAAGCCCTGCTTTTGTGCTTACATGGAACATGTCTGAATCTAACACTAAAGTGGGCACTTTCATGTTTTACAATGAAGAGCTCTTGAGATGTAAACACAAAAAATATTAAAGGTTTTTTCTTTGATGTATACAGTTTAGTACTGAGCCTCTCTACCAGAGTTCATTATTTTCTTAGAGACTGACTCTTATCCATTTGCTGTCACTTAATCTATATATCTAAAAAAGGTTTAGATATTGCTTCCTGAATGATCTTAAACAAGAAAAGTTATCTATGGGCAATATCAACATGAGGAGGAAATTAATAAAGTTAACTCCTTCTGTGTGTCAGAGCCATTACTAATAATATGAAGACTGCTGTGTATGGCTAGTCTATGCCCCCAAACACTAGCTAGGATTTGAACTTTAGTTGTGCCATTAGTTTATCCATTAGACGAGTATACTCTTGTGGACTGTTATCTTAGAATTGTTATATAAGCCTAAAATTAGTATTAGTTTTTGTTTAAATTTCATAAAAAAACAAAATATTTGTCTGGCAATTCATTTTTTTAAATTCCTATTAGTGGCAGGGGCTTCTGGGCAGTACTCTGAGCACTAAAACCCTCAATTTAAAATTAACTTTTTTTCCCAGCAGCTTTAAAATTTACAGAAACTGAATCCTATGGGGCTGATTTATCAATTGTCTGGTGGACATGATCCACTGTAGCGATCATGTCCGCCAGACATCGATAAATGCCAACAGCATACACTGTCGGTATTTATCATTGCACAAGCAGTTCTGGTGAACGGAAACAGGGCATTAGGCACAATGTGGGCCATAATAAATCGTCCTCAGATTAACCTTTTAATTGTTGATGTTAGCAACCTCAATGTTGAACTTTAAGTTTTACTGCCACCTGTTTTATGGAAAATAGTTTTTTAATTATGAACATCATAATAATAATAATAACCTCTGTTATTAAAACAGCTTTTGCCATTTACATGGGGCTTTCTGAGCATAAACCTTGCTGTTTTATTTTACACTTTTGCTTATAATAATACTTGCTGAATGTACTTAATTTTTACTAGGTGAGTATTAGTTATGTTATTCATGTTAAATATGTTATACTGATATACTGTATATATTGCTTTTGAGGCCTTGGTAAAAGCATTAATTTTTCATTTAATTTAGTCAATAGTATTTGTAAAATCAAGAGCTATAACTGTGTATACTTTTCTTTACATGCTTTTGTATGGACCTTAAGCCTTAAAATGGCATTTGCCCATATTTTATTCCCCTTTCTACAAGGCATATGCAAATGTTAGGCATTTGTTATTTGTTTGAGAAACTAATGGCAAAAATGGCCATGGTCTGCGGCATTTGGCTTATTTCAGTACTGTATTTATAAGAGTAAAAATGCAACACACAGTTACTTGTGTGTTGTACGTTTTCATTAATAAATCTAATGCTGTAATGAACTAAATGCGACATACCTACTTTTTACTTACGTTTATTTTTTTGTTTATAACAGAGGAGAAGCCCAAGACTGGCCTCAACTGACACAATGAATGACTATTTTATAAAGAAAATATATAAAATATTGGGTTTTTCTTTGTATTTTGGTACCTATGTAATGTGCCTCTTATTGAAAGGGACAGTAAAGTCAAAATTAAAATGTTATGCTTCAGATAGAGCATGTAATTTATCACCATTATTATTATTATTATTATTATTATTAATTTGTTAAGTTCTACAAAATTTCGTAGAGCTCAGTACAAAAATAGGGGTATAGAAAGACAATAATTGGGAGTAAGATACAAATAAAATTCAGAGTAAACAAAACAAGTTAGTACAGGAGGAGGAGGGCCCTGTTCCAAAAAAATGACAGTCTACATGTTGAGGGTGCACAGACATACACTGTTTGGGTAGCTTGTCACTTGGAAATGTAGTTGCAGCAGTGAGTAAAGACAGGTAAATAATTATTTTGGTTAGGATGAAAAACAGTTAGAGTTGGAAACCTTTTTAAAAGGGGCTGAACTACTGCAGGTGCAGCCTGTACCATGATCTGAGTGCTGGGGGGAGTCATAGCAGCCAGGGCTGTATTTTGCTGCAAAAACTGTGGCAGCATTCTTTACACTATTCCAACCAACGCTTAGCATTAAGCAAGTTTTTGTGAGACTTGTGTATGTATTGGGTACTTGTAAAGTGTGGCTAATCACCTGTAAGGGTCTCAAGGCACTGCTCATTTTATCGATCTCAGAAGGATGAAAGGCTGAGTGGACTTCGCCGGGGATCGAACCTGCAACCCTTGGATTGCTACAGAGCTCAGTCACAGTGCCTTAACATGCTGAGCTTTCTGTCCCGCTGGACCATGGAAACCTATTTCATGAAGCTCCTGGTGCACAGTTCTTATGCTGATGTTGTTTCCAGAGGTAGTTTGGAACTCTATGAGTGGTGCAATAGATTATGGGCTATTTTTATGTGCTACACTTTTCAGCACTTGGCGGCCCCACTTTGTGAGTTTGCGTGGTCTACCACTTTGTGATGGAGCTCTCGTTGCATTTAGATGCTCCCATTTCACAATAAAAGCACTTACTGTTGACTGGGGCAGATTTAGTAGGGCATACATTTCACTAACTGGCTTGTAAAAAATATTGCATTGTATGACAGTTAAACATTTATATTTACTAAGCTCTTCAGTGAGACCCATTGTCTAGGTGTTGTTTTTTATGCACCTATTAGCAATGGGTGTGACTGAAACACCTGAACTCAATAATTAGTAGTGAAGTCCAGATGCGTTTGGCAATATAGTGTATATGCCTTTTGTCTTTGGCTCACCTGTTCATTTAGCTCCCAGTAGTTCATAGCTGTTTCTTCAACAAAGGATACCAAGAGAGTGAAACAACATTGATAATATAAATAAATTGTAAAAAAAAAAAAAATGTTTTTAAAGCTTCTGTACATGATTTAGGTTATCAGTTATAACTATTTATATTGATATGATTTACATTTCTTTCTGATTCCCTTTAGTGTTTTATTAGAAGACATTTAGGGGCCTATTTATCAAGCCGTCAACCCGCAAATAAGCTGGAATTCCACAGCGTAATTGTGGCGAGCTTGATTCTCCTTATTTATCAAAGCCTACAGACCGGCAAAAGTAGAATTTTGTGAAGTATCATACGATCCACCAGTTTCAGTCCGACACAGATCAATGCTTACGTCACTACAGATGTTCCGAATGCAAATTCGGCACTATCTGACTACTTTTGCAAGTTATCAAATAACTACCAGGTACGCTCGCCACTATTCCGGCCCAGCGTACCTGGTTTTCAATCCGCCACCCTAGGATTCAATGGGAGTCTGAAAGCAGCGAAAGCTTATGTTTGCTGCTGCCCGATATCCCATTGATTCCTATGGTAGAATAAAATTTAAGTTTACACCTAACACCCTAACATAACCCCTGAGTCTAAACACCCAAAATCTGCTGCCCCCTACATCAACGCCACCTACATAATGTTATTAACTCCTAATCTGCCACCCCCTACACCGCCGCCACCTACATTATACTTATTAACTCCTAATCTGCCGCCCCCTACACCGCCGCCACCTACATTATACTTATTAAAGCCTTATCTGCCCCCCCGACACCGCCGCCACCTACATAAAGTTATTAACCCCTATCCTGCCTCTCCCAGACCCCACCGCAACTAAATAAATGTATTAACCCCCTAAACCCCTGGCCTCCCACATAACTAGCACTTACTAAACCTATTAACCCCTAAACCGCCAGTCCCCCACATAGCCATAAACTAAATTAAACTATTAACCCCTAAACCTAACAACCCGCTAACTTTATATTAAATATTAAGTCATCCCTATCTTATAATAAATTGAAACTTACCTTTAAATTTAAATTAAACTATATTAAACTAATAATTAATCTATCCTAACTTTTATACTAAAATTACAATAAACTATATTAAATTAATAATTAATCTACCCTAATTTGTATACTAAAATTACAATTAAATACAAATTAACTATATTATATATTTAAACACCTAACCCTACTGAAATAATTAAAAAAAAATAACAACTAAGTTACAAAAAATATCAAACACTAAGTTACACAAAAAAATAAAAACTAAGTTACAAAAAATAAAAAAGAAATTAGCAAAGATTTAAACTAATTACACCTATTCTAAGGGCACTATGAAAATAAAAAAGCCCCCCCCCCCCCAAATAAAAAAATCCTAACCTACAATAAACTACAAATAGCCCTTAAAAGGACCTTTTGCGGGGCATTGCCCAAAAGAAATCATGGATGAAGACTTCTGCCGGCTTCTTGGAGGATGGATGTCGGATCTTCAAAACTGTAAGTGAATCTTCTGGGGTTAGTGTTAGGATTTTTTAAGGGTGTATTGGGTGGGTTTTATTTTTAGGTCAGGGTTTGGGCTGCAATAGAGCTAAATGCCCTTTTAAAGGCAATGTCCATCCAAATGCCCTTTTCAGGGCAATGGGTAGCTTAGTTTTTTTTAGTTAGGCTTTTATTTGGGGGGTTGGTTGTGTGGGTGGTGGGTTTTATTGTTGGGGGGGTATTTGTATTTTTTATTTACAGGTAAAAGAGCTGATTTCTTTGGGGCAATGCCCTGCAAAAGGCCCTTTTAAGGGCTATTTGTAGTTTATTGTAGGTTCTGGGGTTTTTTTATTTTTGGGGGGCTTTTTTATTTCATAGGGCCCTTAGATTAGGTGTAATTAGTTTAAATCTTTGAAAATTTCTTTTTTATTTTTTGTAACTTAGTGTTTATTTTTTTGTGTTACTTAGTTGTTAGTTTTTTTGTAACTTTGTAAGTTTTTAGTGTAGATTTACATTATTTGAGTATGGTTAGGTGTTTAAATATATAATATAGTTCATTTAATTTGTAGTTTAATGTAATTTATTATAAAAGTTAGGGTAGATTAATTATTAATTTAATATAGTTTATAATAATTTTAGTATAAAAGTTACGTTAGATTAATTATTAATTTATTATAGTTTATTGTAATTTTAGTATAAAAGTTAGGGTAGGTTGATTATTAATTTAATATAGTTTAATGTAATTTTAAAGGTAAGTTTAAATTTATTATAAGATAGGGATGAGTTAATATTTAATTTAAAGTTAGCGGGTTGTTAGGTATAGGGGTTAATAGGTTAATTTAGTTTATGGCAATGTGGGGGGCTGGCGGTTTAGGGGGGTTAATAACTTTATTTAGTTACGGTGGGCTCTGGGAGTGGCGGGATAGGGGTTATTAACATAATGTAGGTGGCGGCAGTGTAGGGGGCAGCAGATTAGGGGTTAATAACATAATGTAGGTGGCGGTGGGCTCCGGGAGCGGAGGGATAGAGGTTAATACATTTATTAGAGTTGCGGTGGGTTCCGGGAGCGGCGGTTTAGGGGTTAATAACTTTATTTAGTTGCAGCGGGGTCGGGGAGTGCTGGGATAGGGGTTAATAACTTTATTAGAGTGGCGGTGGGCTCCGGGAGTGGCGGAATATGGGTTAATAACTTTGTTAGAGTTGCGGTGGGATAGGGGTTATTAGAGTGGCGGTTGGCTCCTGGAGCGGCGGGATAGGGGTTAAACAGTTTAGTATAGCGGCGGTGCTTAGTGACAGTATACAAATAAAGCTGGGAAAAAGCCGAGGAGCAGCAAGATCGATGACTGTTAGTTAACAACAGTCTGCTGCTCATCGCCCCGTACTTGATGCACGGCTTTTTGACAGCTTTTTTGTTAAATATGGAGAGCGTATTCAGGTCCGCGGCAGCGATGTCAGGCGAGCATATTGGTGCCGGCGAATGCAGCACAGTTGACGGCTTGATAAATAGGCCTCTCAGTAAAACTTTGCTTAAAAAAATAATAGCAACTGTTTACAATTAAATATATGTATATTTATAAGTACAGCAGAAACTATAATAACTGTGTATTTGTATATTAGTTGTTTTTAGAGATAATAAAAATGATCACATTTTCATGAATCATTTGCTTTGATCGACAAGTAATATTTTCATTAGTATTTTTCATAAACATACATTTTCATACTTTTGTTCTAGTTGTAGACAGTAGGGGAAAACATGCAGAGAATAGGTTATATAAAATGATAAATTAATGTTCAAACCTTACGGTGAATCAAAATATTATATTTTAAGTTCATTGTTTTTCATTTGTTGCATGGAATGAAATGTTCTGAATGTATCTACAGACACACAGGATGAATAGATGTTCTACTATACATTTCACAAATATGTTCGTCTTATAGAGTAAATCAAGTACCTTTGTCTATTCTTTATTCAGAACAAATATGTACAATCTTTATATAATATGATTGTATTCATAAATAGTTTAAGATTCCTATGACTAAATGTAGGAATACATGATCACTCTTGAGTAGAAATACAATGTTCTTGCGTTTTAGATTGCAGTATATTTTAAGGTTATATTTAAAATGTAAAGAAGGTAGCTAGTTTTTTTTATAATTAGGACAAACATATAAATAAGAAAAGAGCTGGGTCTGAGCAGCTACCCCAGCGCTATACTCTACTTGCACTATCCCTATCCACCAAGTGATACTAAGTTAAATGAAAAAAAACACAGACAGGAACCTAAATGATTTAAAGCAACAGGATGTTCACTCTATAATATATCAGCTGGGATGTTGACATTGCAAAAGTGTCATCAGGAATATGTTTTAGGTACACAAAAAAAGAGAAAGAAAGAGTTAGTGGTGTTTATGGGCTAATGCTTTTTTTCGAAAGTTGCTGGATCTAACTGTTAAGACCAGTACTTACAAACACTGTTTCAGCAAAGTCCTGGATAGCTCTATTGTAGATCAAAGCAGCCTTTGCTAGAGTGTAAAGAAAATATGTTCCGGGAATATCGTATAATCCCTCTGACTTGTCAATATGAAGTGAATTTAGCACTCAGCACAACATAGCAGCAACAGTTCTCGTTAAATGCTTAAGCTTCAGCAGGTATGCACTCACCACTTTGGTCCTCTTGTGTAGATCAACTGGTCTAGTGGAGCCAGTATCCCTGTTCCTCCATCTCACAAATGCAGCGTCTTTGCATAGGCGGTGATCCGTTTCCTCATGCAAGCTGCTTGTGGCGTACCACGTGACGAGGGATCGGCCTATCCTGGAGCAGACCAGGTCTTTCCTCGATGACTATGCAAGTGGGCGTGTCAATCACACCAAGCAGAGAGTGTATGTAGAGCTTCCCAGCAAAAAATACCCCAGTTAACTGCCGGATCCGGTGATCAGTATGCCAAACACAATATTGATAAAATGGCCATCCAGCATGGTTTTGGCAAATGTTAGGAATCCCAGGTCCGTTGGTGGGGGTGCATACCGCTAAAAAAGCATTGGAGTGTAGCAAGTTAGGAGAAATTATCCATAGAAGGCAAATAGTGAGCTTCGTAAATAAAGGAGTGGAATCCCAACATTCCACTATAAATGTAAAAAATATTTCCAAATCAAAGCAGCAGGTAAAAAAAACATATCCTTTATTCCTTTAAAAACATATGCAAAGGAAATACAGCAACATGGATTGGGTTCAGACAATAGAACTCTGACCGGTTTCGATCATATTGACCGTAATCATAGAAAAGCACCTGTTAGGGGGTGCTCCCTTTTATGCTGAACAATCCATATTCATTGGTTAAAAACATTTTGTGTATTGCTGATCACCTTAACCCCATAAATACCAAATTTCCCTTTGAACACAAGTTGAGAAATTAGCAATATAATATATACATAGATACATGAATACAAAAATAGCTGACAATAAAAATGAAGAAACAAATGAAGAGAGTACAGTCTAGAGAATTTTAACAATTTCACAGAGAACAATATGAGTTAAAATGTTGGAAACATTGGGACTTTTGAATTAAATAAGTTATTTAAATCAACGCCGGAAAGGAGATATACAAACATATTGTTTACAACACAAGCATTCATGTTTTGATCATTATGTATGGTAAACCCAAAAACAAAATTTCTTTAATATTGCTTGACCATCCTCATTGTTAATAGAGGAAGAGATAATATCTAACTGCCTCTTAGTGTATAGAAGAATGGCAAACACAATAAAGATGAACATGAACAAAGAAGCAAGCAAAATCAAGAGCACATATATATGGGCCTATAATAATTAAACAAGTTAACAATAACCTTATAGATAGATAACCAAAAACACTATCGAAACGTACATTAAGATAAAGATAAAGTGTGTGTTACTAAACTATGCGGTATGTATTGTTTTATCTATGTGTTTAACCCATATAAACTTATGGGTCAGTAGAATCTAAACACATAAACCTATTAGAAAGATGGCTCATATATTCGCTTTCCTTAGAATGAATTTCATATATGTCTAATCTCCCTATGTGATTATCTCTGCCAATAATTTATGATATCATATTCAGAGTTGTAGCCATATGGTAGTAGACATTTAGTTTTAAAAATCCAATATGTTTCTTGTTTGCATACTATAGATAGCTTATCGCCACCTCTGGGTGGTGTGGTTATCTGTTCTATAGCTTGCCATTTAAAGGATGTAACGTCCTGATGATGGAAATCTATGAAGTGGGTAGAAAGTGCTGAACAAGTACGTTTATTGGAGATGTAAGAAAGGTGTTCTCTTATGCGTTTACCTACTTTTCTAGTAGTTCTACCTGTATACTGTTTTTTTACAGATAGTGCATTCAATTATGTAAATTACAAATGTACTTTTGCGGTTGACACAGCCTTTGGTATTAAATACTTCTCCAGTTACATGGGACTTGAATGTTTGTGAAATATTTATATAATCACAAGAGGTACAAACTTTTTTACCACATTTAAATGTGCCATTATGTCTCAACCAGGATGACCCTGAATGTTTTTTACTCTTTAACATACTGGGGGCTAAGATGTTACCAAGGGTCACATTTCTTTTTGGGACAAACATACAGCCCTGTTCAACTGTGTCCCTTAAATCCTTATCCCCCCTTAGTATTGGTAAATTCTTTTCAATGATTTTGCAGACATCATTATATTGAGAGGAGTATGACGTGATGAATTTAAGATTCTGTTTTGAATTTGTGGAATTTCGTGTTGATTTTTCTAATGCACTTGCCCTATTGATAGCCTTAACTTCAAAAAATGCTTTGTCTATGACTCTAGTGGGATAACCCCTCTTTTGCATTCTCGTTTTTAAGTCTCTGCTCTCCATCCGAAAAGGCATTCTCATGCGTGCAGTTTCTCTTAGCCCGCAGGAATTGGCTTTTCGCAATTCCTTTGAACACATGTTTCGGATGACAACTGCGGGCATGTAGGAGACTATTGCCCGAAATAGGCAGAGAGAGAGAGCAGAGATAATGGTTCCTCCTTCTGGATTACCTGTAAGGGAGATGTCAAGAAAGTTAATGTTCTTTTTTTGCCAATCATAAGTGAATTGTAATCCTACCCTATTGTCATTTAGGGTGGTGACATACTCCTTAGCAGTTTCAGAGTCAGATGACCACAATATCAGTAGGTCATCAATGAACCTGACATATTTCACAATATGCTCAGATGGGGTGGTACCTCCTCCATAGACGTGGCCCCTCTCCCACCAACCCATATATAGGTTGGCATAGGAGGGGGCAAATTTAGCCCCCATGGCAGTGCCACATCTCTGGAGGTAGTAGCACCCCTGAAACATGAAGATATTGTGTTCTAGTAGAAACTTCACAATTCTTACAATCAGATTTTTAGATTTAGCTGGGAGATCAGTGAATAAATCCAAGAAAAAATTCACAGCTTGCAGACCCTGGGTGTGTGGGATGGAGGAGTACAGTGACACAGCATCAATGGTGAGCCAACTGTACTCCTCCCTCCAAGTCACCGTCTCCAGAACCTGCAGTGCATGGGAGGTATCTCATATGTAACTAGGTAACAACAGAACCATGGGCTGTAAAAAGTAATCTACCCACTTGGATAGAGGTTCCATTAAAGAACCTATACCCGCTACTATAGGCCTCCCTTTGACCTCACATATGCTTTTATGAACTTTTGGGAGGTGGTGGAAGATGGGTGTCACTGGATCTGTAACCATACAAAGGTTAGCTGTTTCTTGATCCATGAGACCCTCCTCCACCACCTCATCCAAAAGATGTGATAACTCTCTGGAGTATGTAGCAGTAGGATTCCTATATAAGATAGTGTAAGTTTCCAAATCTCCAAGTTGTCTCAAAGCTTCATTCACATAATCTAGCTTATCCATGACTACCACGCTCCCACCTTTATCGGACTGCCTAATCACAATCTCTTCATTCTTTTGTAGGTTAAGTAGTGCTTCTCGTTCCCTATTAGTCAGGTTAGAGGGACTGGATTGTGAGGAGTCACTGAGTTTAGTGAGATCCTCAACAACCCTCTCATGAAACACTTCCAGAATTTTTCCTCTAGCCTGAGTAGGATAGAATTGTGATTTACTTTTGAGTCTAGGTACAACCTTATGGACCTGTGAAGAACTTGTTTCATAGTTTTCCCTGCTTAAGTCTTCAAGTGTAACTAAGGCACATGTGTCTTCAAAGGAAGTGTGTTGGCTAACATTGGTATTATGTGTAGAAGAAACCATGACTTCTGGTGTTTGGTGTGCTTTGTCTCTATAGAATTTTCTCAGAGTTAAATCTCTGGTCAATTTGTTCAAATCTAATATGGTCTGAAAAAGATTAAACTTTCTAGAAGGGACAAAGCCCAAACCTAAATTGAGAAGTCTGGTTTCAGTTTCTGTAAGCTGATAGCTGGAGATATTAATCACCATATTCATTGGTATTTTTTGATCTTGGAGTTTTTCCCTCTGAGCGCATATCTCGGTTGCTCTGCTGTTTCCTTGCTGTTTTTGTTGCTACTATTGTGACACCACCTCCCCCCCCTTGGAATTGTTTGGGGACCTCTTGAAAAACCTGGGAGTTGGATTTTTGAGTTTGAGAATGGCTTTGTGTTTGGGCACTGGTTTTCAATCTAGCTCCCTGATCAGTGTGTGTCTTTAGGATGCTTTTTTGTGTATTAGTTTCTAAATTGGAAATTACAGAAGTATTAGCTGATTCATCTACTTCTGAAAAGGCCTCATCCCCTGATACACATTCAAAACTGGATGCAAATCGGTCCTCATCTGTGAGGTCATTCTCTGAATCAGAGAATGTTACCTTTTTAAGGTTACTTGCTGTATCCTGGTTTGCATCCTGTTTTGATTGGTTTTTATTTCATTTGTATCTGCGCCTTCTATTTTTATTCTTATTTTTCTTATTACTGTGTTGCAATTCTTCATTGTCTGCTTGGTTATACCATGACCTGTTTCGCTGTTTACGCCTCCATGCATAAACAATACCTAGAGAGTAATCCTTTTGATCCCTAAGGAATTTAGTATGTTTAGTTTGTATGACTCATTTTTTTGATTCCTCTATGGTTTGTTTGTAAATGTTATCAAACTTGGTATATACTTCACAGCTAGTAAATCTAGACATTTCTAATTCAATGTTTGCAATTTTGGTTTTGGTTTCACACAGTAATACATCCTTATACTCTATGAGGAGAGAAATAAGTTTCAAAGAACACTCTGTAAGTGTTTGGTTCCATCTATCTATATACTGCTGATCTTTAATATCATAGGTGGGAAACTTGTTGAGCCTAAGGCCCCTAGGGATCATTTTTAGACCTAGATATTTAGTTAGTATCCATTTGTCCATTTTAATCTTTGCTCTTTTAGTTTTAGATATTCAAAGTCCTGAAATAAATCTCCCAGTTTGATGTTAGGTGTGTCACAATTGAAGACATCCTCTAGATCTAGACAATCCAAATTGTCTTCATCAATGTCCTTGTATGTATGGGTATTATCCATGATGTGTCAGTCCTGATTGTTTAATGAAATATATTATGCACCAATGTCCACTATTATATAGACAAAATAACAATTTAGTGCATATAGAATAGAGTTATGCCTTTAGGATACATATGTAGAAATCATACGTATACAATATAATGCTCTTCTAAACCAAAATACATTTGGAATCTAGACACCACTATGTAGGGATGAGTAAACAAAAAAAGAGAAAGAAAGAGTTAGTGGTGTTTATGGGCTAATGCGTTTTTTCGAAAGTTGCTGGATCCAACTGTTAAGACCAGTACTTGCAAACACTGTTTCAGCAAAGTCCTGGATAGCTCTATTGTAGATCAAAGCAGCCTTTGCTAGAGTGTAAAGAAAATATGTTCCGGGAATATTGTATAACCCTCTGACTTGTCAATATGAAGTCAATTTAGCACTCAGCACAACATAGCAGCAACAGTTCTCGTTAAATGCTTAAGCTTCAGCAGGTATGCACTCACCACTTCGGTCCTCTTGTGTAGATCAACTGGTCTAGTGGAGCCGGTATCCCTGTTCCTCCGTCTCACAAATGCAGTGTCTTTGCATAGGCGGGGATCCGTTTCCTCATGCAAGCTGCTTGTGATGTATCACATGACGAGGGATCGGCCTATCCTGGAGCAGACCAGGTCTTTCCTTGATGACGATGCAAGTGGGCGTGTCAACCACGCCAAGCAGAGAGTGTATGTAGAGCTTCACAGCAAATAACACCCCAGTTAACTGCCGGATCCGGTGATCAGTATGCCAAACACAATATTGATAAAATGGCCATCCAGCATGGTTTTGGCAAATGTTAGGAATCCCAGGTCCGTTGGTGGGGGGGCATACCGCTAAAAAAGCATTGGAGTGTAGCAAGTTAGGAGAAATTATCCATAGAAGGCAAATAGTGAGCTTCGTAAATAAAGGAGTGGAATCCCCACATTCCACTATAAATGTAAAAAATATTTCCAAATCAAAGCAGCAGGTACAAAAAACCATATCCTTTATTCCTTTAAAAACATATGCAAAGGACATACAGCAACATGGATTGGATTCAGACAATAGAACTCTGACCGGTTTCGGTCATATTGACCGTAATCATAGAATAGCACCTGTTAGGGGGTGCTCCCTTTTATGCTGAACAATCCATATTCATTGGTTAAAAACATTTTGTGTATTGCTGATCACTTTAACCCCATAAATACCAAATTTCCCTTTGAACACAAGTTGAGAAATTAGCAATATAATATATACATAGATACATGAATACAAAAATAGCTGACAATAAAAATGAAGAAACAAATGAAGAGAATACAGTCTAGAGAAAGTTAACAATTTCACAGAGAACAATATGAGTTAAAATGTTGGAAACATTGGGACTTTTGAATTAAATAAGTTATTTAAATCAACGTCGGAAAGGAGATATACAAACATATTGTTTACAACACAAGCATTCATGTTTTGATCATTATGTATGGTAAACCCAAAAACGAAATTTCTTTAATATTGCTTGACCATCCTCATTGTTAATAGAGGAAGAGATAATATCTAACTGCCTCTTAGTGTTTAGAAGAATGGCAAACACAATAAAGATGAACATGAACAAAGAAGCAAGCAAAAGCAAGAGCACATATATATGGGCCTATAATAATTAAACAAGTTAACAATAACCTTATAGATAGATAACCAAAAACACTATCGAAACGTACATTAAGATAAAACAATACATACTGCGTAGTTTAGTAACACACACTTTATCTTTATCTTAATGTACGTTTCAATAGTGTTTTTGGTTATCTATCTATAAGGTTATTGTTAACTTGTTTAATTATTATAGGCCCATATATATGTGCTCTTGCTTTTGCTTGCTTCTTTGTTCATGTTCATCTTTATTGTGTTTGCCATTCTTCTATACACTAAGAGGCAGTTAGATATTATCTCTTCCTCTATTAACAATGAGGATGGTCAAGCAATATTAAAGAAATTTTGTTTGTGGGTTTACCATACATAATGATCAAAACATGAATGCTTGTGTTGTAAACAATATGTTTGTATATCTCCTTTCCGGCGTTGATTTAAATAACTTATTTAATTCAAAAGTCCCAATGTTTCCAACATTTTAACTCATATTGTTCTCTGTGAAATTGTTAAAATTCTCTGTACTCTCTTCATTTGTTTCTTCATTTTTATTGTCAGCTATTTTTGTATTCATGTATCTATGTATATATTATATTGCTAATTTCTCAACTTGTGTTCAAAGGGAAATTTGGTATTTATGGGGTTAAGGTGATCAGCAATACACAAAATGTTTTTAACCAATGAATATGGATTGTTCAGCATAAAAGGGAGCACCCCCTAACAGGTGCTATTCTATGATTACGGTCAATATGACCGAAACCGGTCAGAGTTCTATTATCTGAACCCAATCCATGTTGCTGTATGTCCTTTGCATATGTTTTTAAAGGAATAAAGGATATGTTTTTTTTACCTGCTGCTTCGATTTGGAAATATTTTTTATGTTTTAGGTACAGTTGTAATAATTCTAAAAAATTATCCTTTTTTTACTAATTTAATACCCAAACAATAAAATATCATTGCATGTTTTTTTAGAGTCCCATAAAAGAAAATCTCTGCATGGGTTTAGGCAATTTATGTGGATGCAATGCTAAGTGTATACTTTTAAGTGCTGTGTGTGGGGTGGTTTCTATATGTATGCTTGGGTGCAGTGAAAGTTGAACCTCTAATTGAAATTTACTCAATGGAACTTATTTCAGTATACCTTTGATTTCTGAGATTCAAATGTTTTATTTTTTTTTACATTTTATACGTCCTCCATTATTTTTGATGAAAGACTCAATTCTCCTTGGTATGGAGGATACCAGTGTTGCCCAAATTTCTGGAGAGATGTTCTGCCACTCTTCAGAGACTATTTTTCTTCAGCTGTTCTTTGCTGAAGTGATCATATTGCTCTATCTTTCTCTTTAAAATACCCTAAAGGTGTTCTATTGGATTCAAGTCAGACGACATAGGCCTCGCTTCCATTGAGTCGTAATTCAGTTTGCGTGCACTCGCAAACCGTTAAATATGCTGTCGAAAGCAATATAGTTTATCGACTGTTTCCAATGGCGCGTTATACCTCAATATCGGCAGCCGGACTTCGGCTGCCGAAAAGATCTTCGCATCCCATAGAAAGTAATAGAAGTCGTTAATCGATAAATTATACCAGGTTTCCTATGAAAGCGCTAACCGTTAATACACTGTCGGAGGCTGTCGATACATTGAGAAATATTACTCCCAGCTCAACTAGGTGTAAAAGAGGAAAATTGTGCTTTTTGAGACCTATTTTCTATTGAAATTATAAAACTTGCAAATAATGCAAGTGTTTTAATGTAGAAATAAATTGTTATAAGTAATATTTATTGTTGTCTCATGTATAGAAATAGTTGAACTTATATTCTAATAGAAATATCAGTATATATTTAAATATAATAATATATGCAAGAACATATCTACAGAATGCAAACTAGACCTATGCCTAGGGCAGCAATAAATATTACTTATATTTATGAAGTGTTAAATATAATTATATTAGAAAATAGTATTTGATTATTAAAAATATGGATAAGTGTTTCTTTATTTTTCTTGAGAGGTGATCACCGGTAAGGAGCACGAACGTTAAACGTAAATTCTATAGTGTAAGGTCGGGTTACCTTAGCAACTAATTGATTTTCAAGAAATCCGACATCAGATGGAAGCGTTAACACAACGTTAACTTACAGCTACATGAAAAGAGCGACTGCACGCTATCCGCAAAATATTTAAATGGAAACCTGGTACTAAAATGGAGCCGTAAATTACTTTTAGCTGTCGGCCGCTTCGGTAGCTTACGGCTCCATTTTTAACGACTCAATGGAAGCGAGGCCATAGTTGGCCAGGTCATAGTTTTCACTTTGTCTTCTCTTACATGATTTTGGAAGTATGCTTTAGATTGTTATCATGCTGAAATATTCCTCTTCTATCAATCTTCTGGAGACTTGGAGTCATCTTGTCAGGCAGTATTTTGGTATATCCACAGGTATTCATGGCGACATCTATAAATGTCATCTCCCCAACACCTTTTTCACTCATGCAGCCACATATCATTACACTCCCACCTCCGTGCTTCACTGTTGGGACTATGCATTCACTGTTGTAGTCTTGGCCAGGTTCACACCAATCATGCAAGGCCCCATCTTAGCTGAAGAACTTTATCTTGGACTTATCTGACTAAATAATGTGCTTCCAATATTCATCAGTATTCTTTTTATGTTCTTTAGTAAAGCTTATTCTTGCAGTTTTGCTCTGAAAAGCAAGCAAGGGTTTTTTTTCTTGAAGATTGATGTCATACAATGTCCTTCTCACTGTCTGCGCTTTCCAATTCCCATTGATAACTCCTGAGTCAAGTCTGAGGAACTTGCCCATTTGTTTTTCAAAGCTACATTTTTAAACTTCTTTGGCAACTCTGTTCTATGTGGAGCCATGGTGCAGATATGCAGATAGACACAGTTCAAAGGTCCAAAATTGAGAAAGTTCTGGTGTTCACATGTCATTTTATAAACATGTTCATGCAATTAGGCTAATTGGAAATCACGGGTACACTCAATTTTGTTTCAATGATCAGAGGTTTTCTAACTTGTGTCAGTGATCACAGGTGTATTCACTTTTATTGCATTGAGTTCATACTCTCTCTCTCTTTCAATAATTCAAAAATTAAGATTGGGTACCCCCAGGGGTTAATAATAGACTTCTCTCACTAAGACAGAAAGAGACCGATAGGATTTATAAATTGAAGAGTCTCACTCCATGTGGATTGAACATTGATCTTGATGTTCAGGCTTTTTTATAAGTACACTCCTTATCATATGATGCACCTACTGCTATTATATTATCACTGGGTTTACTGGGTTTAGACTTCAAATTAGGATGTTTTTCAGTATAAAATATATTCTGTTGGATAAAATTGACTTATTTAGTATGTTTTTAATTCATAAATTACATGGTAAACTTATGTACATATATGAATTTGATAAGTTGGTTTTTATAAATTTTGTATATACTGTGTTTTATATGAGAATCAACTGTAGCACATTTAATCTCATTTTTACATGTTTTCATTTCAGATTAATTTGACATGATTTTATGCAATCTACTGATGTATTTATGTCTTATTATATTAGTGTTGTTCCTTTTTTTAATTGTGTATTTACTATTTCATTCAAATATGGACATACTTAACCATTAATTGTGACTTATGTGTCCGCTTCAATCTCGGTTAACCAATACCCTTTGCGGTTCTCCTTTAAATAAAGGATGTTTAATGGTAAGGACTATTATACTCTTGACAAAGCCGGGGCGTTCAACCAGCGAAACGCTTTGAGTAATTTTGTCCATTGTAAGCACCCATAGGAGAGTGACGTTAGTGTGTATAGATGTGCCGAAATCCGGGAGTTTCATACAGAACAGTTCGGCAGGCTTAGAACACGGTCCAGATACAGACCCTATCTGAATATCCTGGGACTTATGTTATTGGGCTTCTTTTTATTCTACGTCTAGTAAATGTATTACTACTATTGTGCTGTTGTGTTTTAAATAAATTCTACTTTAAATCGAGATTGCGCTGTCTCCTATTCTCTTTATATATATATATATGTATATGTATATATATATATATATATATGTATGTATGTATGTATGTATATATATATATATATATATATGTGTATGTATATATATATATATATAATGGTGGGGAATATATGTGTACCAAACCCTATTTTAAAGTGTGAACTATTTGCTTTTAAATAAAACATTGCATTTTTTGTTTTGTTACTCACACAAACCAGAACATTCAGTATCCAATGATTAATAATCCATTAAGGCACATTACTACCTAAAATATGTATTTTAAAGTCTATTTTTTAGAGAGCATGAGTAATTATTTCCTCAACTTTGTATTCAAACACTGCACAGTTTCCAAATTAAAGTGTATGCTTTTAGACCTCGTTTTAAGTTTATGCATAAAATAAATAGTAATATTTATGACCGTACAATAGGTGCAAAATGTTATATAAAGTATAAGATACGTTTTAAAACACAAATGTAATAGTGATGCTAGTAGGAGAGTAATTATGTTACTATAGTAACAGCTGAATCAATATCACTATGAAATAATGTTTTTACAATACCTTTTTTCTCCTTTGAGCCTGTTTATCAGGATAATAGAAAAATATTAATGCATTTCTAACCGGAAAAGTGCAAAATCAAAAAATGGCCTGGTGAGATTAATTTATCTACCATCTATCTATCTATCTATCTATCTATCTATCTATCTATCTATCTATCTAATTTATACAAATGTTAACGTAAAGAGTTATCCCTTATTTTAATCTGTCTATGCATCTCTCCATTCACAATTTATTGAGTTGAAATTTAACCATAAAATGCACAAATTTTCTCATTTTTTCTCACAGTCTTTTACAAATGTCACAGCTGTCTGTAGAAAATATTTAAATTAATGGGCAAAAAAAAAATATAATAAAAAAAAAATTCTCACTCTGCAATGGACTAAAGTGTGATCAGTTTGCCTCCATGACATTACATAATATATAAACATATGAAACAATTGCAGCAACAAGGTAATAATCTAATGTGAAAGGTTTCACAGCATTATTGAAACATTACAAAAAAGTCTTGTGATTATTCACTTATATCTCTTTAAATAAAACAAAAATGTTGGATATAAAAAAAATCTTCAAATGAATGTACATTTGTTGTGGAGAACATTTTGTCAAGTCTTGTTTACAGAAATAACCTTATGAATTTAATATTACAGTATATGGAATTTGGTAAAGACCAGAAAGGGAAGTAAAGTTGAAAATGACATAATGTAGATTTACATATCACCTTGTTATTTGTTACTATATTGTTAATTACTCTACACTTAATTGACATGAACAATAATATTAATGCCAAAAGGTGATAGGTTGATTTAAATGGCATTACATCAAGTCATGATCAAGTTAGTTGATATTCTATTTTTCATTCAAAATGCAAATGTGAGGCATCATCTACCTTTGATTCATCTTGTCTTTACTTTCCATGTGTAGGATGCTCAAACTTTATACTTCAAAGGCGTAGATATATTAATTATTTATAATTAAGCTTCATGCAAGAAAGACTCAATTTACTTTTCATTAGCACTGATATTTGATTACCCAAATTGCCTTCAAATGTCATAGTCATTAGCGTCACATACACTTTATAATAAAAAACTATTGCATTGGAAGTTAGGATTCCAACTACTAAATAAAACTTAGCTAAAATAACAGAGAAAACAACAAAAGCTATATTTATCTGTGTGATAAAGATTAAACAGTGGTAACATACGGCCAGATTACGAGTTTTGCGGTAAGAGGGGTGCGTTGCTAACTTGCACGTTATTGTCACCGCTCACTTAACTACAGCGCTGTTATTACCGGTTTTTATAAACCGGTCATTAACAGGCAAGAAGCGAGCGTAGAGCAAAATTGAGCTCCATACCGCACTCCAATACCAGCGCTGCTTAAGTCAGCGGTGAGCTGGTTGTACGTGCTCATGCACAAAATTTATGTTTACACCTAACACCCTAACATGAACCCCAAGTCTAAACACCCCTAATCTTACACTTTTTAACCCCTAATCTGTCACCCCCGACATCGCCGACACCTTCATTATACTTATTAACCCCTAATCTGCCGCTCCGGACATCGCCGCCACTATAATAAACATATTAACCCCTAAACCTCCTCACTCCCGCCAAGCAAACACTAGTTAAATATTATTAACCCCTAATTTGCTGTCCCTAACATCACAGCCACCTACTTACATTTATTAACCCCTAATCTGCCACCCCCAACATCGCCGCCACTATACTATATGTATTAACCCCTAAACCTAGTCTAACCCTAACACCCCCTAACTTAAATATAATTAAAATAAATCTAAATAAAACCTTCTATTAATAACTGAATAATTCCTTTTTAAAACTAAATACTTACCTGTAAAATAAACCCTAAGCTAGCTACAATATAACTAATAGTTACATTGTATCTAGCTTAGGGTTTATTTTTATTTTACAGGCAAGTTTGTATTTATTTTAACTAGGTAGAATAGTTACTAAATAGTTATTAACTATTTAATAACTACCTAACTAAAATAAATACAAATTTTCCTGTAAAATAAAACCTAACCTGTCTTACACTAACACCTAACCTTACACTACAATTAAATAAATGACCTAAATTAAATACAATTAACTAAATTAAATACAATTACCTAAATAACAAAAAAAAAACACACTAAATTACACAAAATAAAAAACAAATTACAAGATATTTAAACTAATTACACCTAATCTAATAGCCCTATCAAAATAAAAAAAGCCCCCCCAAAATAAAAATAAAAAACCCTAGCCTAAACTAAACTACCAATAGCCCTTAAAAGGGCCTTTTGTGGGGCATTGCCCCAAATAAATCAGCTCTTTTACCTGTAAAAAAAATACAAACAACCCCCCAACAGTAAAACCCACCACCCACACAACCAACCTCCCAAATAAAACCCTAACTAAAAAAACTTAAGCTCCCCATTGCCCTTAAAGGGCATTTGGATGGGCATTGCCCTTAAAAGGGCATTTAGCTCTATTGCAGCCCAAAGCCCTAACCTAAAAATAAAACCCACCCAATAAACCCTTAAAAAAAACTAACACTAACCCCTGAAGATCCACTTACAGTTTTGAAGAGCCGACATCCATCCTCAACGAAGCCGGGAGAAGTCCTCAGCAATAGGATTGCATCAGCCAATAGGATTTTTTTCAACCTTAATTCCGATTGGCTGATTTCTGAATTCTGTGAGCCAATCGGAATCTAAGGGACGCCATCTTGGATGATGTCACTTAAAGGAACCTTCATTCATCGGGTATTCGTCGGAAGAAGAGGATGCTCCGTGCCGGATGTCTTGAAGATGGAGCCGCTCCGCGCCTGATGGATGAAGATAGAAGATGCCGTCTGGGTGAAGACTTCTGCCCGTCTGGAGGACCATTTCTCCCGGCTTGGATGAAGACTTCTCCCAGCTTTGTTGAGGACTTCTTGCCACTTCGCTGAGGACTTCTCCCGGCTTTATTGAGGATGGATGTCGGCTCTTCAAAACTGTAAGTGGATCTTCAGGGGTTAGTGTTAGGTTTTTTTAAGGCTTTATTGGGTGGGTTTTATTTTTAGGTTAGGGCTTTGGGCTGCAATAGAGTGGGTTTTATTTGGGGGGTTGGTTGTGTGGGTGGTGGGTTTTACTGTTGGGGGTTGTTTGTATTTTTTTTACAGGTAAAAGAGCTGATTTCTTTGGGGCAATGCCCCACAAAAGGCCCTTTTAAGGGCTATTGGTAGTTTAGTTTAGGCTAGAGTTTTTTTTTTATTTGGGGGGGCTTTTTATTTTGATAGGGCTATTAGATTAGGTGTAATTAGTTTAAATATCTTGTAATTTGTTTTTTATTTTGTGTAATTTAGTGTTTGTTGACCTACAAAGCCTACAAAGCCCTCACCAATGCTGCCTCACCCTACCTGTCCTATACTCCTGCCCGTCCCCTAAGATCCAACAACGACCTGCTTCTTGCATCCTCTACCATCACCTCCTCTCATTCTAGACTACAGGACTTCTCTCGTGCAGCACCAACCCTCTGGAACGCACTTCCTCAAGATGTCAGACTTGCCCCTAACCTCTCCTCCTTTAAACGTTCCCTAAAGACCTTTCTGTTCAGGGAAGCTTATCACCCAACTTATCAACAAACTAACTTCACTTAACTAACAGTTGCCCTCTATCTCCACTAATATCATTCTCACCTCTGCAGTCCCCACCTCCTGTTTCCAATCCTCCTACCAGTTTAGATTGTAAGGTCCCACAGGAATAGGGCCCTCAATTCCCCCTGTATTTGTCTGTAAAATGTTGTGTCTTATCGTATTGTTTCTCAACTGTACTGTTATCCTTGTACCCATGGGCAACGATGCGGAATCTGTCGGCGCTTTATAAAAAAAGAATAATAATAATAATTTGTATTTAATTTAGTTAATTGTATTTAATTTAGGTAATTGATTTAATTGTAGTGTAATGTTAGGTGTTAGTGTAAGACAGGTTAGGTTTTATTTTACAGGTAAATTTGTATTTATTTTAGCTAGGTAGTTAGTAAATAGTTAGTAACGATTTAGTAACTATTCTACCTAGTTAAAATAAATACAAACTTGCCTGTAAAATAAAAATAAACCCTAAGCTAGATACAATGTAACTATTAGTTATATTGTAGCTAGCTTAGGGTTTATTTTATAGGTAGGTATTTAGTTTTAAATAGGAATTATTTAGTTATTAATAGTAGGTTTTATTTAGATTTTTTTTTAATTATATTTAAGTTAGTGGGTATTAGGGTTAGACTTAGGTTTAGGGGTTAATAACTTGAGTATAGTGGCGGCAGATTAGGGGTTCATAAATGTAGAAAGGTGGCGGTGATGTTCGGAGCGGCAGATTAGGGGTTAATAATTTTATTTTAGTGTTTGCGATGCGGGAGGGCCTCGGTTTAGGGGTTAATAGGTAGTTTATGGGTGTTAGTGTACTTTTAAGCACTTTAGTTATGAGTTTTATGCTACAGCTTTGTAGTGTAAAACTCATAACTACTGACTTTAAAATGCATTACGAATCTTGCGGGATAGGCTGTACCGCTCACTTTTTGGCCTAAAAAAAAGCTTGTAATATCGGCACTATGGAAGTCCAATTGAAAATAAAGTTTACGCAAATTGCGTAAGTTAATTTGCGGTACGGCCAAAAAAGTGTGCAGGACAGCTGTACCTACAAACTCAAAATAGCAGCGGTAGTAAAAAAGCATAACGCCAAACTTGTAATCTAGCTGATAGATTGGAAAACAATAACAAAAAAGCATATGAAAGTGATTTATTTTTACTTTTTCATTGTAATGCATATGGAAACCGTTAAGGTGGTTTTTTTTGGTTATTATTATAATTGTTATTATTTCATTATGAACTTTTGCACAGATTCATAATTTATTTCTTAATTTATTTTATAAAGACAGTTATAACTCAGAATAGACAGACAAAGACTATGGGGTAGATTTATCATATTGCGAGCGGACATGATACAATGTAGCGTATCATGTCCGTTGCACATCGATATATGATGACAGCATACACTGTTGGAATTTATCATTGCACCAGTAGTTCTTGTGAATTGCTGGTACAATGCCTCCCCCTGCAGATTTGCGGCCAATCGGCTGCTAGCAGGGGGTGTTAATCAACCCGATCATATTTGATCGGGTTGATTTCTGTCCGCGGCCTCAGAGCAGGCGGACAAATTATGGAGCAGCGGTCTTTAGACCACTACTTCATAACTTCTGTTTCCGGCGAGCCATACGGAGATGGATAAATTGGCCCCTATGTGTATTATAATTTGTCTTTATACCATTTATAAAAAATTTTTTTTCATAAAGTGCATTTTTATCATTTACACAAAATTTGATTTCGTAGCACACCTCACTGGTTGCAAAAAGTGTGATTGTCTTCCCAGTGGACAGAATTAGTTCTAGTCCAGAAATCCCAATACTTTTGAAATTGTCTCTCAGAAGAATTCCATAGTATTCATAGGTTTTCAGAATTTAATTTAAATATTTCCAGGAAGTCAGAACAATAATTTGAGATTTTAATTACATATTATTCACTATTGCATTTAAAAAATATAATATATATGCATATATATATATATATATATAATAGATTTAGTAAAAATGTGTTGTTAATATTGAAAATCAAAACAACTAACAATCAAGACATTTAATATTAATTTGCTTATTATTATTACTTACATAATACATAAAATATGCCCCATCTCTTAACATTTCGTTATTATGTGCCAATAAGGCAGGTTAACATTTTAATTGCAAATAATATGTGCTTAAGGGATAGTAAACCCATTTTTTTTTCTTTCATGATTCAGTTAGAGCATTCAATTTTAAGCAACTTTCTAATTTACTCCTATCAAATTTTCTTCGTTCTCTTGCTATCTTTATTTGAAAAGCAAGAATGTAAGCTTAGAAGCCGGCCCATTTTTTGTTCAGAAGCTGGGTTGCACTTGCTAATTGTAACAGTTAGCCACCAATCAGCAAGTGCAACCCAGGTGCTGAACCTAAAATGGGCCGGCTCCTTAGCTTAGATTCCTGCATTTTAAAAAAAAGATAGCAAGTGAATGAAGAAAAATGTATAAAAGGAGTAAATTAGAAAGTTGCTTAAAATCCCATGCTCTATCTGAATCATGAAATTAAAAAATTGGGTTTACTATCCCTTTAAGTATATTTTTTGCTGGACAGAAATCTCAAATAAGAACTACCTAAAGATATGGGTGATGTAAAATGGCCACATATTGTGTGAACTAGACAATTGCATTCACATTTACATGAATCTTCAGTAAAACCATTTCTTAAATACAACACTGGCTGTTTTGGAGGTGGGAAGGCCTTCTAAAGTTCAAAATTACACAATTTAGACAGTAAAGGCTTTAACCATTCAAATTTACTTTATTGAGTAAGATTGTACAATGTCCTTGTCAGCTGATGAATTCCTTTATTTATAAAATATTTTACCAAGAAGGATATATTGAGATTTCTCTCATTTTCAAGCATGTCCTGGGTCCACAAAACATTGCA
The DNA here is from genome assembly GCF_027579735.1 of Bombina bombina. NCBI lineage: Eukaryota > Metazoa > Chordata > Amphibia > Anura > Bombinatoridae > Bombina > Bombina bombina. Next base: position 476,998,299 of record NC_069502.1, on the reverse strand, counting down.
TTGATACAATAGGGTACAATAAAATACAAAAACAATAATAATACACAATATATGCAAAAATGTAACATAGAACAGGTAGGAAATATATAATCAACCATGACAGGTGCATTCTGTTTTGAGATATGTAGAGAGGGATCTCTTAAAGGATATTAGGCTTGGTGAAGGTTTGAAAGTGTGCGGGAGGTCATTCTATAATTGTGGGCTCTGTAGGAAATGGAGGATCGAGCTGCTTTTTTTGTATTGAGGCAAGTTAAATAATGTGCTGGTATTGGATCGGAGGTTATAGGAGTTGGGAATAGCTGGGGAGAGCATTCTGCTCAGGTAGGGTGGGAGCTTCCCAAAAAGGCTCTTAAACACAAGGCAGGAAAGATGAAGGGTGTGTCTGGATTCCAGCGACAGCCAGTTTAGTATGTCACAATGGTGGGTCCTGTAGTTACATTGTAGCACAAAGTGGCAGAACGAGTTATACAATGTATTAAGTTTATTAAGGTGAGTTTGCGGTGCAGGTGCATATACTACATCCCCGTAATCCATGATAGGCATCAGCATTTGCTGTACAATCTTTTCCTTTACTGTAGGGCTGAGGCAGGATTTGTTTCTGTACAGGGCACCTAGTTTTGGATAAAGTTTAGATGCAAGTTTTTCTATGTGAGGCCAAAAGATAGATTGGGGTCTAACAACATACCCAAGTATTTGAAAGAGTGGACTGCAGTCAGTGTGCAATTGGATTTTGTTTTGATGCGTATAAGGGAATTTTGTAATTTGTGTAATTTAGGTCCCGTTCCAAAGATCATTGTGATAGTTTTGTCAGTGTTTAGGAAGAGTTTGGTTTTTGAGATCTACTTTTCTACCTCTGTGAACTGGTCTTGGAGCACTGCTTCAAGCTGCGGCAGATTGGAATTGTTTGCATAGATTACTGTGTCATCTGCATACATGTGTACAGTTGAGGATTTGCAGAGATTAGGCAGATCATTTATAAATAATGTGAACAGTAGGGGACCGAGAATGGAACCTTGGGGAACACCACACGTGACTGAGAGAGGGAGGGAGTCGCTGTCAGAAATGGAGACACATTGTGATCGATCCGATACATATGATCGAAACCAGGTTAACGGACGATCAGCAATACCAGAGTTTTTTAGTTTGAGCAGTAGTATGTTGTGGTCTACTGTGTCAAAGGCCTTTGCAAAACAAGGAAAATAGCTCCAGTTAGGTCTCTTGTTCCATGCCAGTTTGGATGTTGTTGCAAACTTTTAGGAGGGCAGTTGTAGTGGAGTGATTTGGGCAAAAACCTGATTGATCAGGGGTCAGATAGTTAGATTGTTGGTAATACTCACATAGTTACGTATGGACGCATTTTTCTAAGATTTTTGACAATACTGGGAGCAATGATATAGGGTGATGGTTAGAAACCAAGGTTAACTCCCCACTTTCATGGATAGGCACTACTCTTGCATTTTCCAAAGTTTGGGTATATATCCAGACACCAAGTATTCGTTAATTAGGGTTGTGACAGGTTTAGCAATTGCCAGCGCACTGAGCTTCAATAGCATTGCTGGGATTTGATCAGGTCCAGACTGGTTTTTCATTTTTAGATTATTAAGGTGTTTCTTAATGGCATTGATGGGTACAGGTCTAAAATTGAACTTCTCTATATTGGGTCTTTGTTCATTTAGTGGGGGGGCCCTGATCCACATTTGTAGTTTCAGGATGCGTGTCATTTATTAGTTTGTTAATCAGGGTGGTGGAGCATCCGACAAAATAACTATTAAAGGCATTTGCTACTTCTAAGGGGAGTTGCAGGGTTTGGTTGTCCACATTGACAGTGGAGGGTTGGGAGTAGATTGGTGGATTTTGTAAGTTATTTATGAGTTTCCAAAACTTTCTAGGGTTTGATATCTTATTGTTCAAATTTTCACAGAAATATTGGGCCTTGGCCAATTTTGTTTGTTTAGTGCATATATTTCGCCATTGTCTATATCGTTCATAGAGCCTGTATGCTTGAACTTTGACCACAATGAATCCCGAAACTGGGACATTTGAATGAGGTCATCTGTGATCCAATTCAAGTGTGCTCCTTTTACTCTCACCTTACGTAGTGGGGCATGTAAATTCCAAACTTGTAGGAGTTCAGACTGAAAGAATTCAACTGCAGAGTCTAGATCTGGGATTAGGTTCAATCTGTGCCAGGGGAGGTTCTTGATGTATTTTAGAAATGATCGAAGATTACATTTTTTGATGGACCTGGTGATTTTAACCTTGGGAGAGGATTTAGTTGCCTTTATTTTGCGTACACAGTACACTAAGCAGTGGTCACTGAAATAGTTAGAGAGAACACCTGCCTCCTGGATTTGGTCGGGAGAAGTGGAGAGAATCCAGTCGAGCAGGGTGTGATTATGGCTTTTGATGTTTATGCAAGTTGGGGAGGAGATTAATTGAGTTAGCTGCAAAGATTTAAATAGCGAGCAACAACTATTATTTTTTTGGATTCAGCCAATCAATATTAAAATCTCCAGAAACCAAAATTTCACTTTTTGGGTTTTGAGCTATGGTTTCACTAAGGAGATGTGCTATGTTAGAAAGGGAATGCACAGGGCAGCTAGGTGGGTGGTATATTCCTGCAACAATGATTGATTTACTGCATGGGATCTCAATTGTGCCAGAAAGGAATCAAAGGTGGCAGGAGAGCTAGATTTTTGTAAGGGGGTGTACTTTGTGGAATTGTCAACATAAATTACAATGCCGCCTCCTCTCTTTGCTCTATCCTTTCTATGGCATGAATACCCATGTATTGCAATGGCAGAGTCAGGTATTTTTGCGGTTAGCCATGATTCAGAGATCACAATGATTTTTGGCTTGTATTGTAAACACCATGCTTGCAGTGCATCAATTTTTGGTAGCAAGCTGCAGATATTACAGTGCACAAAGGAGAGGCCTTTTTTAGCTGGAAGGCTAGGAATGGAATTTGTTGGTGGACCAGGGTAAGACTCTACATCATTTGCAAAGGCAAGTAACATAAGGAATAAGAATTTGGAAATAGTTTTTGTTTGGCCACATAGTGAATGTGATACTTTATAATTTTGTGAGGTGGGGGTAGAAGGTTTTTTTTTTTATAATCCTCCACCAGCACTCAGCAGATAAGTTACAGCAACAGAGCAGGCCATGGTGTATGATAATTTGTTTTCCAGTTAGGTGTGTGCTTATGGCGGTAATGATGTGAACAAAATTGGAGTGAGAAAAGGGTTATCACGAATAACAGTATGGTCATATTTGGATTCATTTTAGCCAATATGTATGATAGCCAATATGTATTTATGCTTTACTTTCACTCTTGGCAAGTCCTTAAACCATTTTTTTGGAAAAATTAAATATAATAAAAAAAATAAATGTTTTTTGCTCTGTAGCTGGCTTGTATCTTTAGCATTAGCAACTTTATGCTGCTGCCCAGCTACTCCTCTGCCCTAAAGATGTTCCCTAAATTAAATAGTGGCCAAATGGGTTCTCATTAACAAATAAATTCAAACAACCCATTTAACAGATATTCTAAACCTATTTTTGTATATTCACATTTTTATTTTAATTTACATTGCAACATGAAAGGTATTTATAGAAACATGCAGGGAAATTAAAGTTAGTGTTTTTTTTCTTTTAAAATGTATTAAATATATTGCATTTTTTAAATTAATGTTCCTATATCAAGAAAAACAAACAGTTTTTTTTTCCGTGTCCACTACCCACTTTATTTTTTAAATCAAAATATTTCGTTTTAACTTAACTTATTCAGCCAAAAAAATATATATATGTATATTTATATATCAGTGTTTTTTCATATATGTAATAGGTATTTTTAGAGTTTTAATTTCATTTAATTCTGATTATCATATGGAAGAAAGGACAACACATTTAATACATGCTATTCAAGTCACCAAAGTCTTCATATATATATCTTGTGCACAACCAATAAGAATATTTTTCTTAGAATATTTTTCTAATAAAGCCATTTAAATAATTTAAGACTGCATCACAATGGTATCTATCTGCGTACTTTAATGGAAAAATCTGTTTACTTTGCTATATGAGCTGTACATGTTTCAGAAGGTTTATAACATTCATAGATTATAATTTTAGTGAGATGTTAGATGCAGATGCTGCCCTCTTGCCGCAAGGCTGCGCAGATAAACTTCATGGTAGTGAACCCCCTCTGCTCAGCACATGAAAAATGGGGCCCATGTAAATGTTAACTACTCCATGTTTTTTTTTTTTTTTATCCATTAAAGCATATCTTTTATCTGATAGCTGTAAATTTTATTGAGAAAAAAAAATAAAACTTTTCCTAAATATAAATTTATTTTATAGCAGGTGCATGAGCAAAAAGTCTGTCCTTTAGTAAAAGTTCTTTCAATTTCCAGAAGTTTACTCTTAAAATGTATTTTTTGGGGCCAATCTATCAAGCACCGAAAGGAGCTTGAGGGCCCGTGTTTCTGGCGAGTCTTCAGACTCGCCAGAAACAGCAGTTATGAAGCAGCGGTCACAAAAAACGCTGCTCCATAACCCTGTCCACCTGCTCTGAGCAGGCGGACAAGAATCGCCACAATTCAACCCGATCAAGTACGATCGGGTAGATTGACGCCTCCCTGATGGCGGCCGATTGGCCGCGAGTCTGCAGGGGGCAGCGTTGCACCAGCAGCTCTTGTAAGCTGCTGGTGCAATGCTGAATACGGAGAGCGTATTGCTCTCCGCATTCAGTGAGGTCTTGCGGACCTGATCCGCACTGACAGATCAGGTCCGCAAGACCTTTGTTAAATAGGGGCCTTTATGTTAATAAAAAGTAAAACTTCACAATCTATCTCCCTATCTCCCTTCTAAAGTAAATCTGTTCAGTGCATTTAGCTGCAGGCTCACAAAACCATATTGTGCAATTTTGAAAAACTGCAGTTAAAGGATTATTAAAGTAATAAGCACTGCATCTTAAAGATATGAACAGCAAATGCATGTTCTGAATTAATTAAAGTTATAATTTTGTTAGATAAAATGTTTTGTTTTGTTTTCCAATCCAGGAATATTGTTTTTTTTATCATTGTTTCTCATATCACCTTTGAATTGGCATATTCAGTACACATGTTATTGAGCTCCTAAACTGGTTAAACAATCACTGTGTAGAATTGATTAAGAAACTGCAACCAGTATTTGTCTACAACTAAGTTAATAAACGATAATAACAGCATTATTTAATTTCATTACAGGACAGAATTGTGGTGGCTTAGTACAAGGTCCAAATGGTACAATAGAAAGCCCAGGATTTCCTCATGGGTATCCAAATTATGCCAATTGCACATGGATAATAATCACTGGAGAGCGAAACCGGATACAACTGTCTTTTCAAATCTTTGCTCTGGAAGAGGATTTTGATATTTTATCAATATATGATGGACAACCACTTCAAGGCAATTTAAAAGTCAGGTAAGATAATTTTTTATCTTATCTTTCAAAATCTCAAGATTCAAGACACAAAAACAGTTTCATTCATAGAAAGTGTATTTTTTAGCAATGTAAAGCCTTATCATGGAAACTATATAGTCCTTTTTTACCTTGACGCTGTAAAGCACGAAACACGCAGTTTAGAAAGTGTATAGTTTATGTACACTGTCTCTGTGGTTATCAAAAGGTTTGTATTATCTAAGCTGTTTAGCGTAGGATATGTTGAAGACCAGAATTTGACATCAGAATTTATATTTCAGCGATTGTTACTAAAGACGCGTCTGACTCATCCTTTTGGTTTTATTCTTGACCTATTGTTTTATATTTTAATCCAAACAAACTAATAAATGATTTTTTATTATTATTTAATTCAACTTTTCAATAAAACTAATTAATATTTTGTATGTGTTATGTGTGGCTCTGATTTTTTAATCCAAAGGACATTTGTAATACCCTCTTTTTCATACTGTCAGGTTTGGGGTTATAAGTAATGATTTTACAACCCTTTACTAATTACAAAATTAGTGGGAATTTTTTGGTACAGGAGTTTATGAATATGATAGATAGGTGGCGATATATGGATTTATCCTTTTTATCCAATGCAATGTTGCATTTTGTAAGCTTATAATTGATTTTTGTTTTTATATTTAAATGTAATGTTGCCAGTTAGCAAATAGCTTCCCAAAAATGGAAAGTGAGGGGTGTATAGCTATTATGAAATATTATATAACAGCACACTCTCACCCTTGGTTTATTAAAGGGAAACTCAGGTTAAATTACATTTTCATGATTCAGATACAGCATGTAATTTTAAACAACTTTCCAATTTACTTCTATTAAAAGAAATGTGCACAGTCTTTTATATTTACACTTTTTGAGTCACCAGATCCTACTGAGCATGTGCAAGAATTCACAGACTATACGTATATGCATTTGTGATTGGCTGATTGCTATCACATGGTACAAGGGGAGTGGAAATATACATAACTTTTAAATTTGTTATAAAAAAATCTACTACTCATTTGAAGTTCAGACTAAGTGCTATTGCATTGTCTGTTATCTTGCATTTGTTGATTATGCAAATCTAATGTGCTGACTGGTCCTTTAAGCTCTAAGGAAGTAGTGACTTATGAAAACAGTCTCAATGGTGTTTGTGGTTTTCCTTTTGACTTCACACTTTCCTTTGTTTAACTATAAGTGGAATACAGCTTGACATTGTTTTTTTAATCTTAATGTTTTAAGCACAGAATCATTAGTAATGTTTAGAATTGGAAAATGAATGTTTAAAATCAAAATTGTACCTTCAGAATATTTTAATTACATTTATTTTATAAGAACCATGCAATATGGAAATGTTCTGCATTTTGCAATACACTTGCATATGGATTATACAGTGGGTTTTTTTTGAGAATATGTAGTCATTACATTTATGTTAGTGTAAAAGAATGAGAATCTATAATAAAATAAGCTATTTCTTTAAAAAATCATGAACAAAGTTGATACTAGTCACATTTTTACACCATACCGAGTGTACTATATTTTTTTGTACCTTGGATTTTTGCTATCAAAAATAACTTTGAAATAAGAAGGTGACTTAGTTTCACAGAAAATAATTTGCTTTCCGATCACCAACAAGGGATAAACAAATTCATTCAGACATTTTTCTATGTGGATTATCTCTAGCTGAAGTATAGATCCCTGAGGAAAAATCTACTTTATACCTTTACAAAAATATGGATCTCAAACAAAGGAGAGGATTGTGAGCAAATCTTTAAAAGCCACCTGTAGAAAACAGTGAGAGATTACTTGAGTAGTGGAAATAGGGTCTAAAAGAAATGCATGGTGATTTATTGTTTCATTGTGTTTCAGCTTTATTGCAGATATCAGTCTATGTGTTCAATTTGTTAAAAAAATAATAAGAAAGCAGAGCTATTTAGTTTTTCTCCGAGTGCTTTGTGATGTAGTTTTCGAAGGTAAATTGTTGTGTTAAATAAATATAGAACCATTCATGGGTTATTGTTTTTTAAAAAAGGACAATTTACAGAATAAAAGTCACTCATTTATTTACCTGCGTTTTTAAAGCTTCATTCAATTTTTTTTTTTGTTATCCAATATGGTGCTTTGACGCATTTTTTTTAAGTATATACGTTTTTTTCTTAAAGAGATTTTATAGCTCCCAGTTTAATATGCTTTATAAAATGTATATGCTGTAATAGCCATGTTAGCTCAGTGATTCAGATGCCAAATATTGCACATTAAAATACATATTTTTGATGTTTACTCTCTTCCCCCTGTATAAAGCTATATTGAGCTATGTAAGGAATAGACAACTGGAAGCCTATGCACCACATTTGACCCTCTGTGCTAATGTTTATGAACCTCAAGATAAGTGGAACTAAGAATGCGTGTCATAGTTTTTGTGGCCCCAGAAAAATATGGAACTAAACTAAAATGAGACATTTGAAGGGAAGAACAGCAGAACAGTAGATAGTAGTTTCTATCTTTTCCAAAATCTGTACCACTGGACTTTTTTTGGTAATATATTGTTATTTGTGTGCTTCATAGCAATATCACTCACTGATGAATGTAATAATAATGTAATAATAACAACATTAACAACATTAATAATAATATACAGAATGTAAGTTAAAACTCGGTGAAGTATTTAGAGGGCAGAAAGTGATAAAGTGATGTCAATACAGATAGTGGGTGAAGTGCCATAAAATGATGAGTGGGTCCTTTGAGGGAAATGTGAAAAGGGTTTGGGAATAGTAAACAGCATCAGAAAAAAATATAATTAGAAGATTCAAATCAGCCAATAGGAATGTAAGGGTACCTCTATCTAAATGGGGTACCTTGCAATTCACTATTCAGTGTGCGGCTGGAGACTACATTAAGAGGGAGCTCTATGTTGAAGATCTGAAGAGGACACCAACATCGTCGCTACCATCTCCGCTGACCCTGCCACTGCCACCAAAGTTAGAAGATGGACCTCCTCCGGGATGAAGATGGAAGAAGATAGATCCGCGACAAAGAGCCGCCCATCATCATCGGTGAGTGCCAACTTTGGGGTTATGTTAGTTTTTTGTTTTTTTGGGGGGTGTTTTTTTTTAAAGATTAGGGGAGGTTGGGCAGCAAAAGAGCTGAATGCCATTTTAAGGGTAATGTCCATCCAAATGCCCTTTTGGAGTTTTTTTTTATTATTTTGGAGGTTGAAGGGTTGGGAGGTTGTAATATTAGGGGGTTAGTGTTTTTAAAACCAAAAGAGCTGTTCACTTTAGGGCAATGCCTTACAAAAGTCCCTTTTAAGGGCTATTGGTAGTTTATTTTTAGAATAGGGTTTTTTTATTTGGGGTTGTGCTTTTTTAAGGGTTATTCGAATAGGGTTTGTTTTTGGTAATTTTGTTTTTTTTATTTTCTGTAATGTTATTTTTTTTTAATTTTTTTTTTAAATAGTAAGTTTTTTTGTAAGTGATAGGGTTTTTTGTGTAATGCAGGTTTGTTTGTTTTACAGGTAAGATTATGTTTCTATTTAATTTTACAGGTAAGTTTTTTTATTTTAAAGTAGTTAGGCTTTTTTAAATTAGTTTAGTGCCATTTTAATTTGGGTTAAGTTAGGGGATGTTAGGTTAGGGGGTTTAGATAATAGTTTATAAGTTTACGATGTGGGGTGCTTGCGGTTTATGGGTTTATAGTTTATTTAGGTACTTTGCGATGTGGGGGATGGATACTATATTTAGCGCTGTGAAATATGTTGGCGCTCTACAAATACCTAGTATTAAAAATATTATAAGAATTGCTATTATAGCTTAATGGCACAATAAAATCGTATTTTTATCTTAGTTCTTTGGACTTTTTTAAATTTTCATTAAAAAGTTTTCAAGCTCATTTAAAGGACAAGTTTTTTTTCTGTAATGTTTTGAAAGCATTTCTGTGTCGCTGGTATCCTTCATTGTGGAATTTTTTTGTATGAATACAGGTGGACAGTTACAAGATAGATGCTTCTTCATTAATTATAATGGAGAGTGACTTGCAACACATGTAAAGAGGCAGGGGATAACTTAAGACTGGGACCAGACATCTAGGGAGTGGGACCCAATAAGTAGTCATTGCTGCAGTAGGGCTGGTGGGCTAAGACTCCAGCTAAATCCTGTCTGGTTCCACTGTGTGTCAACCTCCCTGCAAAATAGGGTTCACAATGTACTGACAGCATATGTATTTGCATTTGCCACCATTTTTTGTACAGAAAGGCTGTGCAAGTGCATATCTTCTGGCATGGACCGAAAGGGAGTAATTGAAATGGGGGCCCTCAACAACTTGTGCCCTGGGGACTAGCAAGGTCTTATTATGCCCCTTGAAGAATGTACACATTTTTATTGCTTGCAATGTTTCACAAAGTTTATTGTTTTGTATGATATGAGTTATACACATGGGGTTTATTGAATTAGATCATTGACCATTCCATGTATGAGTCAATTTTGCCATACCTATAGCAAAAAAAAGAGATTTGATTGATATGTGCTACGATGATGAGTTCTAAAACAACTTATAGTGACTTTACAAAAGGTAACTTTGTTCCATTGCTATCAAAACATATATATATATATATATATATATATATATATATATATATATATATATATATATATATATATATATACATACATATATATATTCAGTTAAGATTTTTAAATAAACCACAGTGATGTAGAGAAGGGTGGCTAAAGTACGATAATGCATTAGATTAAAGAATACATTCTTTTGTAAAAAAAATAAGAGAAGTTATGTGAAGATTTCACCTTTTATAGCCTACTAATAGAGAACACAGTTCAAACCTTTCAGGACACTAAGAATATTGATATTATAGACCGAGACTCTACTGCCCTTTGATTATGAGATTACAGTTTCATGAGCAAACCATAAAATAAGATTGTAGACATTAATGTAAGCTTTTACAAACTGTTAAATGGTCTTGTAAAAACTTTCTAGTTTGCTAACAGCTAAATTCTTAAAACCCATCATAAAGAATGTTCTATGTATGCATAGTAAATATGAACAATTAAGCACAGATTTGCAGAAGATACATTTTGTTAGTTACGAATTGCATGTTTTGTACATCATATATACACACCTTGAAAAATATATAGGATATGTTTATCCTCTATCCTTTGCTGTGGCCAGAGACAAACATAAATAAATTCATACACTGACCAGTCAACAGTTGTGCAGAATGTTACAGAGCTAGGGTTCTAAAACACGCAAGGTGATATATAAATATTTAACCTGGAGAATTTAAAAGTTCTAAACGTAAACCTGGAAAACCATAACTTTAGAACTTTAAAAAAGGAGCTGTCTCAGAATGCACAAATATAATATTATTTAATATATTCATTTATATTAGAAAGAAATAATTAGATACTCTAATAAACTGCAGAAAACTTAAAAAAAAAAATCAGAGAAAATATCTGGCTCGAAATTTAGAGGGATTTTAAAAGGGATTTTACCATTACTACCTTTAATCTCAATTAACAAGAGATAAATATTATAAAGATGAAGAAATAGAAAAAAGAGGAGGGAGACACTTTTTAAATATTTATTTTTTTGTTGCTTTAAAAGGACATTAAACTTAAAATATGCAACATACAGTCATTTATTTTTCCTGATTTTCCTAAATTTTAGATCTGAATTGTTCCACTGCCCCAAGAGAGACTAGTGCAATCTACAATCTAAAATGTAAAAGGTTCTAAATTAATTAACCCCTTAATGACCGCAGCACTTTTCCATTTTCTGTCCGTTTGGGACCAAGGCTATTTTTACATTTCTGCGGTGTTTGTGTTTAGCTGTAATTTTCCTCTTACTCATTTACTGTACCCACACATATTATATACCGTTTTTCTCGCCATTAAATGGACTTTCTAAAGATACCATTATTTTCATCATATCTTATAATTTACTATAAAAAAATTTATAAAATATGAGGAAAAAATTGAAAAAAAACACACTTTTTTAACTTTGACCCTCAAAATCTCCTACACTTCAACAACTACCAAAAAACTCCCATGCTAAATAGTTTCTAAATTTTGTCCTGAGTTTAGAAATACTCAATGTTTACATGTTCTTTGCTTTTTTTGCAAGTTATAGGGCAATAAGTACAAGTAGCACTTTGCTATTTCCAAAAAATTTTTAAAAAAATTAGCGATAGTTACATTGGAACACTGATATCTGTCAGGAATCCCTGATTAACCCTTCACATATATATATTTTTTAAAAGAACACAACCTAAGGTATTAAACATGGAGTATTTTGACTCTTTCCATGCAACTATTTTACCACCAATCTATGCCAAAGTTTGAAAAAAAAAAAAAAAATGGTGATTTTTTGACAAAATAGCAATTCAAGAATACATTTACTGAGAACGTTAAGGGTTACTGCCAAATAACACCCCAATATGTCTTCAGCAGCATCTCCTGAGTACAGTGATACCACCCATGTATAGGTCTGTTGGGTTCTCTGGGGGCTAAAAGGCCTTATTTTTAGGGGGCGCATTCCAGTTTTTTAATTTGGAATTTTCACATCTGTCGTCATGCACCCATGTCCTATTTGGGACATTTCTGAAGCCGGACAATGCAAATTACCCCCATCAAACCATATATTTTTAAAAAGTAGACACCCTAGGGTATTTCAAATGCTGGTATTTTAACACTTTGCATGCACTAATTCAACCACCAGTCTTTGTCAAACTTTTGGGTAGTCATTTTGGTGTGTTATTTTTCACACGCATTGTACTTTAGGCATGGATTCTCAGTTCCTGTTATATGTTACTGACCAAAAACACCTCAATATGTGTTCAACAACAACTTCTGAGTACAGTGATACCCCCCATGTATAGGTGTGTCGGGTTCTCTGGGGGCTAAAAGGCCTTAATTTTAGGGGGCGCATTCCAGTTTTTCAACTTGGAATTTTCATATCTGTCATCATGCACCCATGTCCTATTTGGGACATTTCTGAAGCCGGCCAATGTAAATTACCCCCATCAAACCATATATTTTTGAAAAGTAGACACCCTAGGGTATTTCAAATGCTGGTATTTTAACACTTTCCATGCACTAATTCAACCACTAGTCTTTGTCAAACTTTTAGGTAGTCATTTTTTTGCATTATTTTTCACACACATTGTACTTTAGGCATATATTCTCAGTCCCTGTTATGTGTTACTGCCAAAAAAAACCTCAATATGTATTCAACAACATCTCCTGAGTACAGTGATACCCCCCATGTATAGGTGTGTTGGGTTCTCTGGGGGCTAAAAGGCCTTAATTTTAGGGGGGGCATTCCAGTTTTTCAACTTGGAATTTTCACATCTGTCATCATGCACCCATGTCCTATTTGGGACATTTCTGAAGCCGGACAATGCAAATTACCCCCATCAAACCATATATTTTTGAAAAGTAGACACCCTAGGGTATTTCAAATGCTGGTATTTTAACACTTTCCATGCACTAATTCAACCACTAGTCTTTGTCAAACTTTTAGGTAGTCATTTTTTTTGCATTATTTTTCACACACATTGTACTTTAGGCATATATTCTCAGTCCCTGTTATGTGTTACTGCCAAAAAAAACCTCAATATGTATTCAACAACATCTCCTGAGTACAGTGATACCCCCCATGTATAGGTGTGTCGGGTTCTCTGGGGGCTAAAAGGCCTTAATTTTAGGGGGCGCATTCCAGTTTTTCAACTTGGAATTTTCACATCTGTCATCATGCACCCATGTCCTATTTGGGACATTTCTGAAGCCGGCCAATGTAAATTACCCCCATCAAACCATATATTTTTGAAAAGTAGACACCCTAGGGTATTTCAAATGCTGGTATTTTAACACTTTCCATGCACTAATTCAACCACTAGTCTTTGTCAAACTTTTAGGTAGTCATTTTTTTGCATTATTTTTCACACACATTGTACTTTAGGCATATATTCTCAGTCCCTGTTATGTGTTACTGCCAAAAAAAACCTCAATATGTATTCAACAACATCTCCTGAGTACAGTGATACCCCCCATGTATAGGTGTGTCGGGTTCTCTGGGGGCTAAAAGGCCTTAATTTTAGGGGGCGCATTCCAGTTTTTCAACTTGGAATTTTCACATCTGTCATCATGCACCCATGTCCTATTTGGGACATTTCTGAAGCCGGCCAATGTAAATTACCCCCATCAAACCATATATTTTTGAAAAGTAGACACCCTAGGGTATTTCAAATGCTGGTATTTTAACACTTTCCATGCACTAATTCAACCACTAGTCTTTGTCAAACTTTTAGGTAGTCATTTTTTTGCATTATTTTTCACACACATTGTACTTTAGGCATATATTCTCAGTCCCTGTTATGTGTTACTGCCAAAAAAAACCTCAATATGTATTCAACAACATCTCCTGAGTACAGTGATACCCCCCATGTATAGGTGTGTCGGGTTCTCTGGGGGCTAAAAGGCCTTAATTTTAGGGGGCGCATTCCAGTTTTTCAACTTGGAATTTTCACATCTGTCATCATGCACCCATGTCCTATTTGGGACATTTCTGAAGCCGGCCAATGTAAATTACCCCCATCAAACCATATATTTTTGAAAAGTAGACACCCTAGGGTATTTCAAATGCTGGTATTTTAACACTTTCCATGCACTAATTCAACCACTAGTCTTTGTCAAACTTTTAGGTAGTCATTTTTTTGCATTATTTTTCACACACATTGTACTTTAGGCATATATTCTCAGTCCCTGTTATGTGTTACTGCCAAAAAAAACCTCAATATGTATTCAACAACATCTCCTGAGTACAGTGATACCCCCCATTTATAGGTGTGTCGGGTTCTCTGGGGGCTAAAAGGCCTTAATTTTAGGGGGCGCATTCCAGTTTTTCAACTTGGAATTTTCACATCTGTCATCATGCACCCATGTCCTATTTGGGACATTTCTGAAGCCGGCCAATGTAAATTACCCCCATCAAACCATATATTTTTGAAAAGTAGACACCCTAGGGTATTTCAAATGCTGGTATTTTAACACTTTCCATGCACTAATTCAACCACTAGTCTTTGTCAAACTTTTAGGTAGTCATTTTTTTGCATTATTTTTCACACACATTGTACTTTAGGCATATATTCTCAGTCCCTGTTATGTGTTACTGCCAAAAAAAACCTCAATATGTATTCAACAACATCTCCTGAGTACAGTGATACCCCCCATGTATAGGTGTGTCGGGTTCTCTGGGGGCTAAAAGGCCTTAATTTTAGGGGGCGCATTACAGTTTTTCAACTTGGAATTTTCACATCTGTCATCATGCACCCATGTCCTATTTGGGACATTTCTGAAGCCGGCCAATGTAAATTACCCCCATCAAACCATATATTTTTGAAAAGTAGACACCCTAGGGTATTTCAAATGCTGGTATTTTAACACTTTCCATGCACTAATTCAACCACTAGTCTTTGTCAAACTTTTAGGTAGTCATTTTTTTGCATTATTTTTCACACACATTGTACTTTAGGCATATATTCTCAGTCCCTGTTATGTGTTACTGCCAAAAAAAACCTCAATATGTATTCAACAACATCTCCTGAGTACAGTGATACCCCCCATGTATAGGTGTGTCGGGTTCTCTGGGGGCTAAAAGGCCTTAATTTTAGGGGGCGCATTCCAGTTTTTCAACTTGGAATTTTCACATCTGTCATCATGCACCCATGTCCTATTTGGGACATTTCTGAAGCCGGCCAATGTAAATTACCCCCATCAAACCATATATTTTTGAAAAGTAGACACCCTAGGGTATTTCAAATGCTGGTATTTTAACACTTTCCATGCACTAATTCAACCACTAGTCTTTGTCAAACTTTTAGGTAGTCATTTTTTTGCATTATTTTTCACACACATTGTACTTTAGGCATATATTCTCAGTCCCTGTTATGTGTTACTGCCAAAAAAAACCTCAATATGTATTCAACAACATCTCCTGAGTACAGTGATACCCCCCATTTATAGGTGTGTCGGGTTCTCTGGGGGCTAAAAGGCCTTAATTTTAGGGGGCGCATTCCAGTTTTTCAACTTGGAATTTTCACATCTGTCATCATGCACCCATGTCCTATTTGGGACATTTCTGAAGCCGGCCAATGTAAATTACCCCCATCAAACCATATATTTTTGAAAAGTAGACACCCTAGGGTATTTCAAATGCTGGTATTTTAACACTTTCCATGCACTAATTCAACCACTAGTCTTTGTCAAACTTTTAGGTAGTCATTTTTTTGCATTATTTTTCACACACATTGTACTTTAGGCATATATTCTCAGTCCCTGTTATGTGTTACTGCCAAAAAAAACCTCAATATGTATTCAACAACATCTCCTGAGTACAGTGATACCCCCCATGTATAGGTGTGTCGGGTTCTCTGGGGGCTAAAAGGCCTTAATTTTAGGGGGCGCATTACAGTTTTTCAACTTGGAATTTTCACATCTGTCATCATGCACCCATGTCCTATTTGGGACATTTCTGAAGCCGGCCAATGTAAATTACCCCCATCAAACCATATATTTTTGAAAAGTAGACACCCTAGGGTATTTCAAATGCTGGTATTTTAACACTTTCCATGCACTAATTCAACCACTAGTCTTTGTCAAACTTTTAGGTAGTCATTTTTTTGCATTATTTTTCACACACATTGTACTTTAGGCATATATTCTCAGTCCCTGTTATGTGTTACTGCCAAAAAAAAACTCAATATGTATTCAACAACATCTCCTGAGTACAGTGATACCCCCCATGTATAGGTGTGTCGGGTTCTCTGGGGACTAAAAGGCCTTAATTTTAGGGGGCGCATTCCAGTTTTTCAACTTGGAATTTTCACATCTGTCATCATGCACCCATGTCCTATTTGGGACATTTCTGAAGCCGGCCAATGTAAATTACCCCCATCAAACCATATATTTTTGAAAAGTAGACACCCTAGGGTATTTCAAATGCTGGTATTTTAACACTTTCCATGCACTAATTCAACCACTAGTCTTTGTCAAACTTTTAGGTAGTCATTTTTTTGCATTATTTTTCACACACATTGTACTTTAGGCATATATTCTCAGTCCCTGTTATGTGTTACTTCCAAAAAAAACCTCAATATGTATTCAACAACATCTCCTGAGTACAGTGATACCACCCATGTATAGGTGTGTTGGGTTCTCTGGGGGCTAAAAGGCCTTATTTTTAGGGGGCGCATTCCAGTTTTTCAACTTGGAATTTTCACATCCCATGCACCCATGTCCTATGTAGGACATTTCTGAAGCCGGCCAATGTAATTTATCCCCATCAAACCATATATTTTTGAAAAGTAGACACCCTAGGGTATTTCAAATGCTGGTATTTTAACACTTTCCATGCACTAATTCTTTGTCAAACTATTAGGCAGTCATTTTTTGTGTGTTATTTTTCACACACATTGTACTTTAGACATGAATTCTCAGCTCCTGTTATGTGTTACTGCCAAAGAAGACCCCAATATGTGTTCACCAACATCTCTTGAGTACAGTGATACCACCTATGCATAAGTTTCTTGGCTTGTTCGGGGGGTGTAATGCCAAATGTCCAACATGCGTTTGTGATTTTTTTTTCACATTTAACATATTTTCTTTGCCTATTGTCTTTTTGGGGGTATTTTAATATACCCCAATTTATTTGTTTCCATGAATGTGCATATTTTTGAAATGTTGACACCCCAAGGTATTGTATATGGTGTGCTTTGATGCATTTGAAGTAACTGTTTTAGCTAAAAAAATTGGAGAAAGTGTATGGTGGCATTTTTTCAATTTTCATTTTTACACACACATTGCTTTTTGACTATGATTTAGGAGAGACTGTTGTAAGTTAGTGCAAAAAAATATTTCAGGTTGTTTTCTGCTAGGCACCCTGAGTACACCTATGCCCCCCATGCATAGGTTTGCCAGGATTTTGGGAAGGTTATGTTACAATTTTATGACTTGTGATTTTAGTTATTAAGTGAGAGTATTTCTTCTGATAGGCCTATCTTTAGTTTGGGGCCTATTGTAAACCCCACTTTTATTTATTGCCATGAATGTGCATATTTTTGAAATGTTGACACCCCAAGGTATTGTATATGGTGTGCTTTGATGCATTTGAAGTAACTGTTTTAGCTAAAAAAAATTGGAGAAAGTGTATGGTGGCATTTTTTCAATTTTCATTTTTACACACACATTGCTTTTTGACTATGATTTAGGAGAGACTGTTGTAAGTTAGTGCAAAAAAAATACTACAGGTTGTTTTCTGCTAGGCACCCTGAGTACACCTATGTCCCCATGCATAGGTTTGACAGGGGTTTTTGTAAAAAAAAAAAAAAGAACAGCCCCATTTTAGAAAAAAAAATATATTAGTGAAATGTAAAAATCTGGCACATTAAAAGTAAAAAAATAACAAAAAATTTAACAGTAAACATAACAAAAAAAAAATAACAGCAAATTTATTTATTTTTTAAAAATTGACCATTGTATGGTACCGCTTGAAGCAGTCCCCAATGCAGAGTCCAGGCTGTCCAGGGCAATCAGGACAGTGATATACAGTGTCCCTTCTCTGCCCCCTCTTGGTACAGACTCTGCATTTTTTTGTGGTCTCTGCTTTGCGGCAGTAGGGGGGATTTTAAAAATAAAATGAGTAGCCCCAACTCTGCTCTCTCCCATCACCGCCCGGGGAGCAGGTGCATCATGGTACAAAATCCCCGAAATGATCTGGAGCTGAAATTGTAAAAAAGTCAGTTTCATTCCGGGGTTTGCTTTTTTGAACAACAAAAAAGCGTTGTGGGTTGCAATCTGCATTAGGTAAATTGCAACCTTTTTGTACCAGGCCCTTGTCTTCCGCATAATTAGGTAGGGCTGCAGCAGCTGATCTGCCAGATCAACCCCACCCATATGCCGGTTATAAGATTTGATGCACACTGGCTTCCTTATGATCTCAGCTCTGCCACGTACAGAGACCGCCACCGTCCTCTCTGTGTGGATGGTGGTAAGAAGGTATACATCCTTCTTGTCTCTGTACTTCAGTGCCAACAGCTCCTCTTGGCGCAGAGCAGAGGTCTCCCCCCTTCGTAGCCGGGTGCGTACAAGTTGTCCTGGGAAACCTTTGCGGTTCTTTTTAATAGTACCGCAAGCTACTGTATCAAAGCAATACAGTAGCTTGAACAAAAGGACACTTGTATAAAAATTGTCTAAGTACAAGTGATACCCTTTGTTCATTAGGGGTAATATCAGGTCCCAGACAATCTTGCCAGTGGTTCCCATATGTTCTGGGCAACCTGGAGGGTCAAGGTGGCTATCCTTTCCCTCATACACCCGGAAGGCCTGAGTATACCCAGTCTCGCTCTCACAGAGCTTATACACCTTTA
Source organism: Bombina bombina (assembly GCF_027579735.1). Lineage (NCBI taxonomy): Eukaryota > Metazoa > Chordata > Amphibia > Anura > Bombinatoridae > Bombina > Bombina bombina. Next base: position 476,979,386 of record NC_069502.1, on the reverse strand, counting down.
CCCCATACCTGGAGCGCTTGGAAGGAATATACTGCTTGAATCCCAGCCTTCCCTTATACTTCATCAGGGATTCATCAACGCATATATTCCTTCCAGGTGTATAAGCCTCTGCAAACCTGGCAGAAAAGTGGGTAATCAGGGGGCGGATTTTATACAGCCTGTCAAATTGGGGATGCTCCCTAGGGGGGCACAGGCTGTTGTCGCTGAAGTGCATGAAATGAAGAATCATTTCATATCTCTGCCTCGACATACTCTGGGAGAAAATGGGGGTAGAGCAGATGGGGCTACTGCTCCAGTAGGAGCGAACGGAGGGTTTCTTTATGATGCCCATCAGCATAGTCAATGCCCAGAATTTTTTAAATTCTGGCACATTGATGGGGGCCCATTGCTGCTTTGCCAAATATGTTTCAGGCTTTGCAGCACGGTACTGATGGGCATATAAATTAGTTTGGGCGACAATGTTCCCCAATACATCATCACCCAGAAACACCTCCAGAAACTGTTGGGGGCTAAAACCTGCCACATCTATATTTATGCCAGCATTTGCTGTGAAGGGTGGGATATCTGGCCTCTGGAGATGAGGCGTTACCCACTCTTCAGCGGCAATGGCAGCAACACGCCTCCTTCTAGCAGGGGGGCTGGCAGGGGGGCTAGCAGGGGGGCTGGCAGGGGGGCTAGCAGCCACAGATACATCACTATCAGTTGAGACTGCATCTAATGATGTATCTGAGCATATGGCAGGGTCAAAATTGGGGTCTGAGTCAGACATAGAGGCATCTGACTCTGACGCAAGGATGGCATACGCCTCCTCAACACTATATCTTTTCTGTGACATTTTTGTATCTGTCACAGAAAACCAAAATTAATTAATTAACTAAATGGCCTTTGGGTTTTTTTTAAAAAAAGTACAGCTATGCTAATGCCAGTGATTTATAGCGATCACTGGCAAGCTAGGGGTTAAATACTCTTTAAATTAAATTAACTAAATGGCCTTTGGGTTTTTTTTAAAAAAAGTACAGCTATGCTAATGCCAGTGATTTATAGTGATCACTGGCAAGCTAGGGGTTAAATACTCTTTAAATTAAATTAACTAAATGGCCTTTGGGTTTTTTTAAAAAAAAGTACAGCTATGCTAATGCCAGTGATTTATAGCGATCACTGGCAAGCTAGGGGTTAAATACTCTTTAAATCAAATTAAATTAGCTAAATGGCTCTGAAAGGAGCGTTTAGGTTTTTAAAAAATTACAACAACAAAAATTAACCCCTAAAAAAATGCACAGACAGCAAAAATGTAGAGCTATGCTAATGCCAGTGATTTATAGCGATCACTGGCAAGCTAGGGGTTAAATACTCTTTAAATTAAATTAAATTAGCTAAATGGCTCTGAAAGGAGCCTTTGGTTTTTTAAAAAATTACAACAACACAAATTAACCCCTAAAAAAATTCACAGACAGCAAAAAAGTACAGCTATGCTAATGCCAGTGATGTATAGCGATCACTGGCAAGCTAGGGGTTAAATACTATTTAAATTAAATTAAATTAGCTAAATGGCTCTGAAAGGAGCGTTTAGGTTTTTAAAAAATTACAACAACAAAAATTAACCCCTAAAAAATGCACAGACAGAAAAAAAAGTACAGCTATGCTAATGCCAGTGATGTATAGCGATCACTGGCAAGCTAGGGGTTAAATAGTCTTTAAATTAAATTAAATTAGCTAAATGGCTCTGAAAGGAGCCTTTGAGTTTTTAAAAAAAAATACAACAACAAAAATTAACCCCTAAAAAAATGCACAGACAGCAAAAAAAAGTGCAGCTGTGCTACTGCCAGTGATTTATCGTGATCACTGGCAAGCTAGGGGTTAATGGCTCTGAAAAGAGCCTTTGGATTTTAAATTTTTTAACAAATAAAAGAAATAAATCTCTCTCTGCTAAAATACAGGTCTCTCTCTTTCTCCAACAAAATGGCAAGTGAGGAGAGGGAGGGAGATCCACACTGATCAGAGTCAATATTTACAAATATTGACATGATCAGACAAATGGGGTATTTTATTATTATTATTTTTTTTTTCTAAGAAGGCTCAGATTGGGTGACCCTAGCTTGCCCCTATGGTGAGACAGGCTAGGGACACCCCCAGATGCCCCATGATGCACCGGGCATCGCCATTTTGGAAGCCTCATGGGGGAGGGGGGGGGGCGCTATATGTGGGGCTTTTTAATTTTATATATTATTTTTTTTTTTACATTTTTTATTTTATTTATATACTAACTAAGTGCCTCGACCCACCGAGGCACTTAGCACACTAGCAGAGCATCGGAAGCGTGTCCGATCGCTTCCGATGCTCTGCTGCACTGCCGGGCTCCACGTGGAGCAAAACCGGAAGTGATCACTCAAGGGGGAGTGATCGCTCCGGTCCCGGCACTCCGTAACAGCACTGCAGGGATGCCCAGACATCGAGGCATCCCTGCAGTACTGTAATAGTGCCTGGAAGCGATCTTGATCGCTTCCAGCACTCACTTTAGCCGAGGACGTGCAGGGTACGTCGTCAGGCGTTAACTGCCTTTTTTTTTCAGACGTACCCTGCACGTCCTCGGTCACTAAGGGGTTAATGGGACACTCAAGTCAAAATTAAACTTTCATTATTCAGATAGAGCATGCAATTTTAAACAACTTTCCAATTTACTTCCATTAACAAAATGTGCATAGTCTTTTTATATTTAAACGTTTTGTGTCACCAGATCCTACTGAGCATGTGCAAGAATTCACAGTATAATCATGTATGCATTTGTGATTGGCTGATAGCTGACACATGTTACATGTATGCATTTATGATTGGCTGATGGCTGTCACATGGTACAGGGGGATTGGAAATAGACGTAACCTTTAAAATTGTCAGAAAAAACATCTACTACTTATTTGCAGTTCAGACTATTACATTGTCTTGTTATCTTGCATTTGTTGATTATGGATGTAACGGTACCAACAAGATACCAAGGGTTAACACCAGGGAACTATGTCCTGCATAGGGAATCAGCAATTCACAACCCAGCCAGTTTTCAGGTTTAAAACAGAATGACATTTATTAAAAGGCTATGCCTAGTATTTATGCAGGTCTGACCCCCCAGATGGGGGTTGAAAGAATGTTGTACATTAGATGGAGGGACCACACCCTTGGACAGGCCACCATAGAATCACATTACTTTACTTAGGCAGATAACAACTTAACCACAAGACACATTTGGCTTTTCTTATCACCGTCTGCTCTCTGAGGGTGATTAAACAATGGACTGTTTATCACTAACTTTAATGACAGTACACAATAGCTTCTTAAAGTTGAACACAGTTAACTCCTTCAGTACTGACAGAAGGGTCTGTCACATCTACATAGCACACAATGCAGTCTATAGACAACCTTTCTTACATTATAGTACAGAAGTGGCTAGGTTTGCCACAATGCTCCCCCAGAACCAAGCCGGCATACACAGTCTGATCCCAACGGATCGGCTTGGGGATGTCCGAGAAAGTACTCACAGATCACTTTTCAAGTTCAGTTTGTCTGGACAACCCGTCGGCGTTACCATTTTGTTTCCCTGGGCGGTAATGGATTGTAAAGTCGAAGGGCTGCAGCGCCAAACTCCAGCGCAGCAGCCTGGCATTGTCCCCGGTGTTAGGGAATTACAGGAACTGTTTAATTCTTCAACAAAGGTTAATGTTCCTGTGAGATTAGAAAAGGTTTAGGTGTTGGCTACGTGTTCCTGAAGGAATCCCTTAGGAATACCTAGCACTTTAATATGTGCCAAGTGATTAGATTAGAGTGAAATACTTTCTGAACAATGCACTCTAACTGGAAAACATATAAATAGTCTTAAGTATTGAATCGATAATCACAACTCAAATAAATGATAAGATTTACAATACAGTTTGTAGCGGTAACCAACAAATAATCTGACCTGTATCGAAGTTCCAGAGAAGGTCAGATTGTTAGCACTGAAGTTCAGGTATCATCCGGTGAAGTTTCCTTAGAGAAAGCAGCTGGAGCGTGGAGAGCGGTCAGAGCTGACAGGCAGTGAGATGTGCAGTCGACTGCGCCTGATGACGTCACCGTCAGCGTGTACCGCACAGACACAGCAGAGCTCCAGCAAGTTGAAACCTTCCAGCAGGTATCCGATGGAAGGAAAAGCAAATGAAAAGGTTAGTGCAAAGTTATCACTCCTATCAGCAAGGAGGATTACGGCTGGTTTACAATGGTTCTGAGGATTAGCCTCAAAGCAGGATCAGAGTGTACACGAAGTAGGTAGTATACTCTTCAATAAAGCAGCATTGGTTCTAAGTAGGAGGTGCCTTAAATAGGCAATATGCTTAAAGGGACAGGGAGAAAACATTAACCCTTACAGAGCCCCCCCACTAAAGAACCACAGCGTGGGTCAAGGTCTGGGGCGGTCTGGGTTTCGCCGATGAAAAAGGGACACAAGTCGTGGAGCAGAAACATTGGAGGCTGGCTCCCAGGAATCCTCCTCATGTCCAAAACCCTTCCAATGAATGAGATAAAATAAAACCCCTTTGCGAATACGCGAATCCAAGATGCTATGTACCACAAATTCTTGATCGGAGGAAGGTATCGGAACAGGATCAGGAACAACAGGAGTTGGTGTGGATGCAGAACAGGGTTTAACCAATGAAATGTGGAAAGTTGGATGAACCTTGAAGCTGGATGGGAGCTGCAGGGTAACAGTTGATGGATTATTGATCCGAAGTATGGGATAAGGACCAATAAACAGCTTCCCTAACTTTTTGCTAGGATATGATAGTCTGAGATTTTTCGTGGAGAGCCAAACCTTTTGACCCACAGTATAAGTAGGACTAGTCCTATGACAGAGGTTGTAGTATTTGCTCTGATATGCTTGAGCTTGGAGTATGTTGTCATGGATAATAGGGAACAGACTGGAGATGTCGTTGACTAGATCATTAAGCATAGGAAATGACGTTTCTACCTTAGGTAGTAGAGTGAAACGAGGGTGTAAGCCATAGTTGACAAAGAAAGGAGAGAAACCAGTAGAGGCATTTTTGTTATTATTGTAAGCGAATTCAGCTAAAGGGAGAAATGAAGCCCATGACTCCTGCTGATCCGCACAGTAACATCTCAAATACTGCTCTAACCACTGGTTTACTCTCTCTTTCTGACCGTTAGTCTGTGGATGATAAGCGGTGGTAAGTTTTTGTTCCATGTGCAGAGACTTACATAAGGATCTCCAAAATCTGGAGGTGAACTGGGTTCCACGATCACTGATCACTGTTAAAGGTATACCATGCAACCGGACAATATTTTGTATGAAAAGGTCACATGTAATCTTGGAAGTAGGTAACGAGGTTATGGGGATGAAATGGGACATTTTCGAAAATAGATCTGTAACCACCATGATTGTGGTGAACTCGTTGGATAGAGGTAGGTCAACAATGAAGTCCATAGATACAGTCTGCCATGGAGCATAGGGAACTGGCAAGGGTTGTAGAAGTCCGACAGGTAGTTGTCTAGAGGGTTTGGAGGTAGCACAGATGAGACATTGATCCAAATGATCTTTGAGATCCTTCCGTAGAGAAGGCCACCAGTAAGATCTAGTGAGTAGATCCATAGATTTATCCCTGCCCATATGCACAGCCAAAGGAGATTGGTGTACAGAATTCAATATCTCCTTACGGAGGTTCAATGGTACATACAGCTTATGGTCTTTTCGTAATACTCCAGTGGAGTCGGGTAGTAAGTCCTGATAAGGAACTGAAGTGTCAGTTTCAAGGGCTTTTTTAAATAGAGGTTCAAGACCTGTTAGAATCCCTACTATACAATCCTTAGGTATAATAGTAGTTGGGATGGTGGATTGGAGAGGTTTAGTGGTTTGTCTGGAAAGGGCGTCTGCTTTGCCATTCCTTGTACCTGGTCTGTAAGTGATGATATAGTGGAAGCGAGAAAAATAGAGACTCCATCTCACTTGTCTGGAGGACAGAGTACGATTTGATTGTAGGTACTGCAGGTTTTTGTGATCTGTGTAAATAACTGTAGGTTGAGTAGCTCCTTCCAGTAGATGTCTCCAATGATCAAATGAACATTTTATAGCGAGCAGTTATTTTTCTCCTACTGGATAATTCAACTTGGCAGGTTGTAGGACTCTAGAGAAGTATGCTACCGGATGTAAAGGATCCTTGAAGGATTTCCTCTGTGAGAGGATTGCCCCAATGGCAAAATCGGAAGCATCGACCTCTAGTATGAATTGTTTCTGCATATCTGGATACTGTAGGATGGGAGCTGTAGTGAATTGAGACTTGAGATGGTCAAAGACAAGCTGGGTCTGATGGTTCCAGACAAACGGCTGATTGAGTTTAGTGAGTTCAGTCAAAGGTTTCGTAAGAGCTGCAAAACCAGGAATAAACCTCCTGTAATAATTAGAAAATCCTAGAAAGCGCTGAACATCTTTTTTTGTTTGGGGTATAGGCCAATCTAGAATTGCCTGTACTTTGTCATTTTGCATCTTAATGCCTTTAGGGGAGATCTCATATCCAAGGAAGGATATATCTTGAGACTCAAATATGCATTTTTCCAGTTTAGCATATAGACTATTCTTCCTAAGTCTGGAAAGAATCTCCCTAACATGTAGTCTATGTTGATCTAGGTCTTGTGAAAAGATGAGAATATCGTCCAAATAGACTACAACATACACATCCAAGATGTCTCTGAACAGATCATTGATAAGACATTGGAATGTTGCTGGAGCGTTGCATAATCCGAATGGCATCACTGTATATTTGAATAGACCGTATCTAGTTCGAAACGCAGTGAGCCATTCGTCTCCAGCTCTCATTCGTATCAGATTATAGGCACCACGAAGATCCAACTTGGTGAAAATCGTGGCTCCCCTCAATCTTTCTATCAATTCCGGGATTAAAGGGAGAGGGTACCTGTTTTTACGAGTACGTTTATTCAATTCTCGGTAATCAATGATAGGTCTCAAAGTACCGTCTTTGTTTGTAACAAAGAATATCCTGGCTCCAGCAGGGGAAGTACTGGGTCTGATGAACCCTTTTCTAAGGTTGTCATCAATATAGTTATTTAAATGATCCAGCTCTGGCTTAGAGAGCGGATAAATATGGCCGTAAGGGATGGAGACCCCAGGAAGTAAGTCAATTGGGCAATCATAAGCCCTATGGGGAGGAAGAACCTCAGCTTCCTTTTTGTCGAACACATCGGCAAAATCTGCATACTGAGTGGGTAGATTATTAACTTCAGTATGACAGACAATAGGTATATCAGTGTCTGCTGGGGAGGTGTTAGGATTAGGGAAAGTTAAGCTCCGATTATCCCAATTTATTACTGGTTTATGGGTACACAACCATTCCATACCGAGTATGATGTCGAAAATTGGGGAAGTTATAACATCAAATACACAAGAATGAGGTACCAAACTATTAACCGTTACCTGTATAGGGTCAGTTTGGTGTAGTACAGGCCCAGAAGCAAGTAAAGACCCATCAATAACCTTCACAGAGACTGGATTGCTTTTACACACAAAGGGAATTTTATTAGATTTCACAAAACCCAGATGAATGAAATTTCTACATGAGCCTGTATCTATCAGTGCTTCAGTGGATGTCTGGAAGTGGTCCCACTGTAAAAGAATTGGGATAGTATTCTCATAGAATGAGTCAGCCCAAGCCCTGGGCTCCCCTCTTAAGTAGGAAATGACCGTAAGAACTCTGACCCTTTCGGTAGGATAGGTGCATGGTTTTAGGTCAAATAACAATAAGCAGGAATTCCTGAATTCCCTGAAACGAGCTCTGTCTCCAGAGAATTTCTCAGGCGGGGAGACCAAGGGCTCAGGTGTTTGTTCCGGAGGATTTGGCTTGGGGGCCAGTACCTCCCTTAAACAGGCTTTTAAGGCCTGATTCTCAACTTGGAGTTCATGGAAGGAGCCTGACAGAGCATCTAGTCTATCAGACAACACTTGAACTCTGTCAGCAAGTGGATCCGGTTCCATAGTTCAAATAATAATAGAATGTAGTACTTCAGAACACTACTACCCAAACCTTTCTAATCTTTTTTCTGGCTGCTTTATTATGTTAGGGAATTACAGGAACTGTTTAATTCTTCAACAAAGGTTAATGTTCCTGTGAGATTAGAAAATGTTTAGGTGTTGGCTACGTGTTCCTGAAGGAATCCCTTAGGAATACCTAGCACTTTAATATGTGCCAAGTGATTAGATTAGAGTGAAATACTTTCTGAACAATGCACTCTAACCAACATGAGGCAGTATCACATGTAACTGGAAAACATATACATAGTCTTAAGTATTGAATCGATAGTCACAACTCAAATAAATGATAAGATTTACAATACAGCTTGTAGCGGTAACCAACAAATAATCTGACCTGTATTGAAGTTCCAGAGAAGGTCAGCTTGTTAGCACTGAAGTTCAGGTATCATCCGGTGAAGTTTCCTTAGAGAAAGCAGCTGGAGCGTGGAGAGCGGTCAGAGCTGACAGGCAGTGAGATGTGCAGTCGACTGCGCCTGATGACGTCACCGTCAGCGTGTACCGCACAGACACAGCAGAGCTCCAGCAAGTTGAAACCTTCCAGCAGGTATCCGATGGAAGGAAAAGCAAATGAAAAGGTTAGTGCAAAGTTATCACTCCTATCAGCAAGGAGGATTACGGCTGGTTTACAATGGTTCTGAGGATTAGCCTCAAAGCAGGATCAAAGTGTACACGAAGTAGGTAGTATACTCTTCAATAAAGCAGCATTGGTTCTAAGTAGGAGGTGCCTTAAATAGGCAATATGCTTAAAGGGACAGGGAGAAAACATTATCCCTTACACCCGGCCACACGGTTCAGCCACACCAACGGGTTGTGATCTGTGAGTAAGGAAAAAGGTTGTCCATACAGGTACGGCTGCAACTTTCTGAGGGCCCTGATTAAAATATAAAAGGTAACAGCAACTTGTAAGTAAACCAAACTAGGTTGTAGCTCCTCAAATAGGGCTTCAGCTACCGTCTCTGCATGGATGTTGGAGAGAGCAATGGCCTCGGGGTACCTAGTGGCGTAGTCCACCGCAGTTAAAATGTACCTCTTCCCGAAGGGACTGGGCTTGGGTAGTCACAGGGTTAACATCAGCGGGACCCATGGGAGCATAGGCAGAAACAAGGGGGGCCAAGTCATTTCCAAGGAGAACATCAGCAGGTAAATCCTTCTTGACCCCCACATTCACAGGTCTAGCGCCCACTCCCCAATCCAAATGTACCCTGGCAACAGGTAGGCGGAACACAGTGCCCCCTGCTACCCTCACAGCCACAGTGTCTCCAGTGTGCTGTTTCTCAGACACCAAGTTCACTTGAAGCAAAGTCATGGTAGCACCAGTATCCCGTAGACCACTGACCTCCTTCCCATTCACTTTAACCCGTTGCCGGTTATTCCGGTGGGCAGCTTGCACGGGGTCTGCTTCATGTAGGCTGCCCCAGCATACTGGCGCCTCTACGTAGCGGGCCGCAGGCTGAGGATTATGTGGGATTCCGCCAGCGGGTCTTCTCCAGGACTGTACTTGATTCGCTGCGTTTAGGGGAGACTCTGGTCTTTTTTGACCTAGTTGCTTACATCCAAAACACCGAATAGGTTGTGAGTAGCCCCGCGAATTGAACCGGGCTCTCTGAGGGTAGTTCGTGACCGGAGGCCGTGTGGTATAGCGGTGCGCCGGGGGCTGGTAACTGGCAGCTGCTGGGGTGACTGGGGGTCTGTACTCCACTCTAGCAGTGGGCAATCGGTATATCGCTCCCCCTGCCCCTCGTACTGCCACGGATCCGCCAGTGTGTGCTGTATCCGGCACCAAATGGGGAGCTATCAGGGTTAAAGTAGCTCCCGAATCCCGAAGTCCCTGGACCTCCTTCCCCTCTACGGTCATCAGCTGGCGGTGATGTTGCCGGTTATCGGTGGCCCGGACCGACATCACCTCATGCAGAATTCCCAGGGGTTCCTCGGCTTGGGTGCTCAACACCTCATGAGCGGCTGGCTCCGTTTGGTAATGGTGAGCAGCCGCCCTTGGGGCCAGGTTCTGTCTGACCTGGTTCCAAGCTTGTCTGCTCCGATTTTGGGTGCACTCACGTGCCATATGTTCCCACTGCTTGCAGGTGTGGCATTGTATATTCGCCCGTCTGTTGTATCGTGAGGGGGGTGGTGGATTCCCTGGGGCTGGGCGAAAAGGTGCCGCTGTGGGGTTGTCAGGCTGTAGTCCATGGTGCCTCCTGGCATCAAAATGCTGGTCTGCTAATCTGGCTGCTTCGGTTAAGGTGAGGTGTTTTCGATCTCTCACCCATTCTTGGGCTTCTGGGGACAAGCCGTTAAAGAATTGCTCCAACAGCATCAGTTGTCGCAATTCTTCCATGGTGGTAGCTTGGCTGGCCTGTATCCACCCTTGAGATGCTTGATCCAGCTTGTGGGCCCACTCTGCATGTGAATCTCTTTCTGGCTTGCGCAGTCCTCTAAACTTGCGCCGGTATGCCTCTGGGGTAATGGCATATCTTTCCCAGATCGCTCTCTTCACTTTAGCGTAATCCTTGCTGTCCTCCCTGGGTACAGTGCGATACGCTTCCGCTGCCCTACCGGCTAGTTTGCCTGCTAGCACCGGCACCCATACGGACTGCTCCAAATCATGTAACTCGCACAGTCTCTCAAAATCCTGTAAATACCCATCGATCTCATCCTTCTCCTCACAAAACATTTTAAATGCATGGTATGGGATTTTGGGTCTTACTCGGTTGCTGAGTGCGTCCAAAATGGATTCTGCTCGGGAGGATGCATTCCGCGGACTGTGTGCCATCACGTACTCCTGCACATCTGCCATTACCATGGATAGCATATCCCGTGGTACAGGTTGGGGTAAAAATTCCAGCCTGGTCCTCATTTCCCTGTGGTATAGGGTCTCCTCCATGGCTGCTGGAGGCGTAGCGCTGCGAGCTCTGTCCCCCTCCATCAGCTCGGCAATTAATATAGCCTTGGGTTTGCTGCTGCCTATCTTTCCCCTGGCTTCTAGCAGTTCCTTTAACGTTTGTCTCTTTAGCTTAGAATAATCCATCGCCATTCACTTCGGTCCCCGGTACTCCTTCCATCTTAGTCAGTATTGTAGTAATCCCCCTCTTCCTGAGGTTACTGGCTTGTGTAGTTGCTCTTCTGGGCGATAAGGTTCATTCCGTCGCTTGCCACCAATTGTAACGGTACCAACAAGATACCAAGGGTTAACACCAGGGAACTATGTCCTGCATAGGGAATCAGCAATTCACAACCCAGCCAGTTTCCAGGTTTAAAACAGAATGACATTTATTAAAAGGCTATGCCTAGTATTTATGCAGGTCTGACCCCCCAGATGGGGGTTGAAAGAATGTTGTACATTAGATGGAGGGACCACACCCTTGGACAGGCCACCATAGAATCACATTACTTTACTTAGGCAGATAACAACTTAACCACAAGACACATTTGGCTTTTCTTATCACCGTCTGCTCTCTGAGGGTGATTAAACTGAGGGTGATTAAACTGTTTATCACTAACTTTAATGACAGTACACAATAGCTTCTTAAAGTTGAACACAGTTAACTCCTTCAGTACTGACAGAAGGGTCTGTCACATCTACATAGCACACAATGCAGTCTATAGACAACCTTTCTTACATTATAGTCCAGAAGTGGCTAGGTTTGCCACAATGGAAATCTACTGTGTTGACTGGTCCTTTAATTGCATGATTATTGATAATATTCAAATATGTACTGTGGTTTTAAATGTAAAGAATTGTATGCATTTATTGCTTTCATTACATGATAATGAGAATGGTAGCTTTGTATTTGGGAATAAAATACATTTTAGTGCACTGTTCCACTTCTGATGTCTAAAAATGTATAATAATATGATATAAAATTTAATTCACAAGGGAAGCTTTGCTTGATATGAACTTCTACAAAAACTGTCCTATGAATAATAACCAGTTTCTTTTAATACTCAGTCTCTTTTAAAATTTAATTAATCTGAATATACATATATTAAACTAATGTTTCAATCTGCATTATTTAAAAGTTAGTTATTTAAAAATATAACCTAAATAATTAAGTGCTGACATAAACTAGATCTAATTGATTTTTCAGTCTGTACGTTCAAGGATGATAAAAAAAAAAAATTTGGAAGTTGAAAGCCCAAAATATCATAAAATTTATAGGCTCTGGAGGCAAAATGGAAATTATAAAGTTCACTTGTCAAGAACACTTTGAAGCTCCATTATGCATAATACATTTCAGTAGACATGACACAAGTTTGGGAAGCAGAAATTATGTTACGGTTGTTCTTTGTGACCCTGTAAAGTCAGTTAAGCTGTCATTTCCAAATATGTTAGGAACAAAATGAAACAGTACAAAATTGAGACTAAAATTAATGTAATCTGTATTTAGTCCAGTTAATCTGTATTCAGAATAGAGTACAAACGCTGGCATGAAAATACTTTAAATCAGTCAAATCTGTATTGCATGTCCAAATGCATTTCTAAACAGTTCCAAACATAGCAGAAGTTTAGTGTCTACCTTTAAGAACCATTTCTTATTTTTATTATTTTTTTATTTTAAAAAAATGTTCGTTATTTGTGTCAGATTAAAAAGCTCCTAATACACATCTAAAGTTACTTTTTACTGCCCAATTGATAATATAGGACATGGGTTGGGTGCACTTAATCAGCCAATTGCGCATGAGAAGGGACTGTCAATCATCCCGATTGGATCAGATCTTGACGATTTAAGTAGTGGAGAGACTAAGGGCAAAATTTATCAAGCCCGAAAAAATGCACCTAAAGTCACATTTATTTCCGCAATAGTTCTCAATGTGTGAAGTAAAACATGTTGCCAGTATTTATCAAAATTCTAGAGACATTTTTGGGGCAATTTTTTTTTTGTGATGTAAGGCGAATGGCTGATCCGAGTTTTCTTGCAAAAATATAATTTTCATTTTATTTATAAATCTTAACTTTAGACACCAGTAAATGGTTTATTGTTTTAATAAAGTGATCATTTGTAAGAATGTTATTTCTTATATATTAAAGTAAATTTTTATTTTGCCCCTTCTTTGGATCTCATTGAGGAAGGTAACCCGTTTTTTGGAGCTTATCTTTGTTCTTTTTAATACATTTATTTCAATTGCACTTAAATTATTTTACTTTTTTATAAATTTGTTTATATCTTTTTGTTATTTAATTATTATTACTATTCAGGTTCTGCGTCTTGTTGTGGGAAATTTCTAACCCTAGATACAGCAAGAAAATGACATATTTCCATTTTCCCTCCAGACAAACAACAATATCGCATTTTATTTTTCACTCCTCGCAAACTACAAATTGGTGAGATTAAAAACAGTGAATATTGCATGCACCACTTTTCATAAATATATGAGATTTGCAAATATATACAGGCATTTTAAAATGCCAAAAGAGATTAATACAAGAATTAGGCATTTCCAGACAACTGATTTGCATATATTTAAGACTTGAGAATGGTTATGAGTCAATTTTGTTCTAATATATGAAAAGTTGCGACTTTATTGGCGCATAAATATGGTGATATCATTTGTGAGGTTTTTTTATGATAAACGTGAGAGTTTCACTTTGATAAATGTTGCCCAATGTAGTTGAGGTCTTAATAACCTGAATCACTGAGGCCCAAAGCTGCTCTGCAGGTTAATAAATAGGACCCAAATACGTGAAGACAGTATTCTAACAAATTAGACTTTTGCAACATGAAAGCATGCATTGCATATCAGTTTTTCTTATTTTATATTGATACAATTGGTAATATTGTTCTATGTTATTTTAGAACACATAGATGAACTATTATAATCACTTTTATTGAGTATCAGTTATTCAATATCTTTCCTGGTAAAAAAGCCACTAACTCATTCCAGGCCATGTTTAAAAAAATGAATTATTAAATAAATAGATTGAAACTTATATTAAACATTGAATAATCACTATATACCAAAGTAGAAAACACATAACTATTGATTGTATTTTATTTTTTTAAAATATTTTTTTTTTTATTGAGGTTTGCACAAGAGATTAACAATCTTCCTCTTAATTATAGAAATATAATAGGTTGAAATATATAATACACAAATAGAACATGGCAAACAGGGTAGTATCAAAATTGGTACAAAAAGTAGTAGTCTATTATAATGTTAAGCCTATGTAAATTGAACCTCATTTTCTGTAATATATATTGCATTGGGGTAACTACTGCTCAGGTCTCTTATGGACCAGTTAGTTCATAACGCTAATTTTAATTGGTAGCTACATAGTCACTTTTGGACTAATTGATAAACAGAAAATCCAATGAAAGCTTCAAAGTAATTGTATGGTGAGCTGAGTAATTAAGTGGGGTGTTGGGTGAAAGGGTACAGCGGGCAAGAGACGCTCTAATATTAAAGGGGGAGGGAATTAGCATCTAATAATTGGTGATGAAAAGATAAAGGGCTGGTGAGTTGACAAATATAGCTTTAGAGTCTAGTCCAGAGGGTAAGTTTCAATTATAGGAGAAATACTTATATAAGCTCAAAGATAATAATGGGTGCAATCTTTCTAACCTCGAAGTGGGAGACTGATATCCAACTGTCATATAGGAGTGTGATCAAGTGGGATTCTAGGGATTATATTTTCACAGGAGGGTACTCTAACTTTACTGATAGGGGGCAGTGGGTGACTATTAGATGTGTGATAAAGGTACTAATTTTATTGGCAAAATAATGGGCGATAGTAATCTATAGGGTTGCCTTTGACTATGCATTGCTGGAGAATTAAGGGATAGTAGTATAGGGTATAGAACCTTCTAAAAGTAGATGATATTATCACACTACAAAAACTAGCTTTAAGAGTCTGTATGGTTCCCTGTCCACAAGTCAAAACTATGTAATTTGGTTGGTTAAACATAGCAAGTAGATCTCTATATTCAGAAAGAATGTATGACAGGATTGAGCACATATAGCATATATAATCCTGGGAGGTTAACTATTGTAAACCTTCCAGTAATCAGCCAGATAATCATATAAGTTTTGGAGTGTACTTAATAACATAGAAAACAACATAAGTAAAAACATAAGTATAGCCATTTACAATGGTACAGATGAGAGAGAAACAAAAGGTCCATGGTATCATTTCAGTATAAGGTCATAACGGCTAATATTTATGCTAAGACAGTGGGACCTAAGTAGGTGGGTAACTGCGGACCTCGTAAACTGCCTTTACTAGTGGTGATACAGTCAGCCAACACCTCTCCTGGATAACGGGGCCAAGCTGAACAAACGGCATGAGAGGGATTCAGACAAATGGTAGGGAAGCTGTATGTCATGGAGGGATGACTGGTTACGGAACAATGCGAATTGTAAATGGGTACTTAAACCGTATTTTGTGGCTGTCAGGGCATCAGCTCTTCTTGTATGGTGTGAAGTGTCTCTTTGTTGCCTCTGTGTGGTGAGATCTTGGCTGATGCATTTCCATGCTCCAACCGGTGTCCCGTTACATACCCGGAGGCCAGCCGCTCCATCACGGGTTGTGGCTGAGGAGGATTCTGCATGAAGATCATTAGCGCAAACAGAGGTGTTAGAGCTGAGCCTCATCTGGGAAATCAAAGGCTCTCTAGAAAGGGAGACAATTCCCAGTTTCTCTGGTAACTCTCTTGTCCCTAGCTTAAGATCCGCATTAGAATGTAAGTAGCTTCCATTAGTTGTCAAGGCTTCATGTAGCAGATCGTTGCGCTTGCTGTTGGCCATCTTGGGCACATCATCATCTCCCTTTTCCCTCATGGCTCTTAATGTATGAGAGATATCTTCATAGTTGTTGCACATCCAATGCTCTATGTTTCCCAAAAGAGCTTGTATCTGTAAGTATAGGTCCTCCTCCATTTGTAGGCAGATAAATGAATAACGGATCAATAGTTGTTCCACCCTGGATTAGACTCAACAAACAGGTGCATCTCTACCCGGTTAGCCCTTAAACCAGGGGGGGGGGTAGTTCGTATTGTGAGATGGTCTGCAGCGTTCAGTCTTAAGCAGTCTGGCTTGGATCTTCTGTTTGAGGGATCTCAATAAAAGTAGTATCTTCTGAGTTAGAAATAACTCCTTGATAAGTAGGTTGGATTAATGTGCAGAAAGCTGTAGATATAGTGAGATAGCCTACTAGATATTGAAATTGAAATCGGAGCTACATAGTTATGTGTCTGATCATGGCTATGGCTTGGTCACTCCCTTCTATTGATTATATTTTAATATGGAGCATTTTAAATATTTGAAACACCTGATGGAGCCTAATAACTTCAGAGATCAGGTGATTCTCTTCGGCTTAATGAGATATTAAAATCAAAATGAAAATCTCCATAAAATGTTTCATTCCTTTTAGTTATTTAAATCTGATAATTATACTTTTTTACCTGTCCTCTGAGGCTGGTGTGCATACTGCTGTTTATAATTGAATTCACCCTTCAGCAAAGTGATTACAGAGTGGCTTTTAAGATCTGTGCAGGCATTCATTAACCATCTCCATGCAAATAGCAAGAACAGATCTTCATGCAGATCTCTGCATGATGACCTGTTCTCATCATGAAGGGGAGTTGCTCATCTGAGGCAGTGATCAGCAATCTCCTGCACTATAGGCCCAATTGATGTCGGTGATTGTGGGCGGCTCTCCCAGAGCTACAGGAGAGTGCAAGTGATGTCACCACAATGTATGTGGTGACATCACAGAGGGAAAATAACCATAAACTGACAGCCAGGTAAGGGAGCTGGATACCACAAACTGACAGGCAGGTAAGGGAGCTGGATGAGAGAGGTTATTCAAATGCCTTGATTTCTGCTGCCTAAATAGCCACTAATAATTTGAAAGAGAATAGTGGTAGTCTTGTAAATACACAACACCCATATATATTTTTTTTTTTTTAAAGTATGAAATCTACACATGAGGTTTTGCTGGTGTTTCGTACTTTATAGGCTCAATAATAAAAGCAAATCTTTTATATCTTGTAATTCCTAATACCATATATTTTAGTAGATAAGTCCCTATCTTTAAAGAATATATGAATTTTGTTGGTATAGCCAGGTGAACACTGTAGTAGCAGTGATCACCTTCCAAAAAAAGTACCTTTCACTATTGGCAACTAAGGCACCTCTCTAGTTTATATTATAAACCCAAAAGCACATATGGGCCCTATTTCACATGTAGCTACCCTTGATGAAAATTGATTAACATGATCACAGGAACAGTGGTCACCTGGCCATTTTCATTTCTAATATTATTATTCAAGAAAAAATCCAATTTTAACATCTTTAACATCGTCGGTTTTTGAGATATAGGTATCCTCATAAGTCAGCCCCCCCCTTTTGACCCCCCATAAGTGGATTCTTTGGAAATGGTAAAACATGTATTTCTTTATTTTTCACGGAGAATCTAAATACTAATTTTCACATCAGTAACATTGTCAATTTTGAAATATAGGTATCCTCATAAATCAGCCCCCCCCCTTTTGACCCCCCTTAAGTGGATTTTTTGGAAATGGTAAAACGTGTTTATTTTTAAAGGAGAATCTAAATACAAATTTTCCTGTCTGTAACATTGTTAGTTTATGAGATATAGGTATCCTCATATATCAGCCCCCTTCTTTTGACCCCCCTTAAGTGGATTTGGGGAAAATGGTAAAACACAAGTTTCTTGGTTTTTCAAGGAGAATCTAAATACCAATTTTCATGTCCATAATATTGTCAGGTTTTGAGAAAAAGGTATCCTCATAAATCAACCCCAGTCAGTCATTCAGTCAGGACTTCTTTTATATATATATATATATATATATATATATATATATATATATATATATATATATATATATATATATAGTAAATATACTGTATATATTCAGGTAGAAAACCCTTTATCCAAACTGCTTCAGACCGGAAATGGTTTGGATTTTGGAATATTTAGATTTTGGAATATTTGCATCTTTAAAATTGGACAGTTGGGGAAGGGCATGGGAACAAGTATAAACAACAATATGTTATGTCATTTAGGCAATATTTAAATGTCATAATACAGCTTATTCATGCAACTAAAGGTAGTTTCATGTAATTTGCTTAATACTTTTGTGACTTACATGCAGGGAAAGTAGTAACTTTTGAAAAGCATATGAAAGTACACCCTCTTTGAATTCTATGCTTTTACATACCAGGACATAATAAAAATCATCTGGTCTTTAGCAGGTCTTAAAATTAGTTAAACACAACCTCAGATGAACTACAACACATATTACCCTGGGTCATGCTTTATTTAACAAAAATGAAGCCGAAATGGAGAAGCTATTTGTGAAAAACGAAGTGCACCTTATGATTTAATAGCTTGTAGAATCACCTTTAGCGGCAATAACTTTACCAGTCTCTCACATCATTGTGGATGAGCAGTGTAGGCAGTACTCCATGATCCCACCCCGGCCTTCAAATCACGCGATTGCATCAACAATCATTTGATTTTATTTTTACTAATAATGTCTACATCAAAATTTTGTTCAGAAGGGAACACTATTGTTCTGCCACAAAGGGGTTAATACTGTGCATGTGGTGTATTTTTGTTGCATGCAGTGTGTTTGTAGACTCCATGTAGTGTGTTGTGTTTGTAGTGTGTTTGTAGTGTGTGTGTGTGTACCTCAGCAACCACTGGTCATCTTTTCAAAAAGCAGCTACTGAAAAAGATAAGTGCATCAACTTTGCTATAGTTTGTAGAAAAGAAAGATAGCCCTCCAAATCATAATTAGTTCAAATAAAATAAAAACGGAAGAGATTTGTCCCATTGGATTGCTCTATCGACTTCTTTGCATAACGTTGTCACCTCCAGCTCAGAAAAAGATGGAGTTAACATTTCAGGTATTTAGATAAATAGAGGCACTATGGTAGCGGAGAAAAATATGGTGTAAAATGCAAGCATTTAAGACCACTTTGGTGCCTTCTTCCGGCATGTTATGAAGCAAAAGCTGAAATTACTTCTCTAAGTGCAGGAAGATAAAACACATGAATACACTGATGGGGCCAGGAATACTTTTTGACATTGTTAAAACAGTATGGAAAGCTTTGCATTTAGAGTATACTAGTTTGTCTAATCTCTGTTTATCTCCCAGAAAAAAATATATATATTTATTTACTACACCTAAATTAAGACTTTTTTCCATTTTTGCTCTCTATATATATATTAGCCTCCAGATTTTTTATAGTACCTAGTGTTCTCATTTATTGCTTAGCTTTCTGACAAATATACTTTACAAGGTTCTACGTTATTAACTCTTCTATTACCCTCTAGGGTTAAATGGCTATATTATTGAAAAAAAAGTGCATGCTCTTTTATCTTAACGCATGTAATTTTATCACTATTGACCCAGGAAAATTTTTGTGTTTAACCCTCACAAATAGGTTAAACACATAGGAAAATTACCTTTCAAGAGCCACAGAGAACTGCTATTCTCAAGCTGAAACTTCCACTGGACCAATCAGCAGAGTTAGTATCACAACCCAGCTGTGTAACAAGCATTACTGATTAATTCACCTGCAGTTTTATTTTCTACACAACTTTATATCAGTCAAAAGTACCAATTTCCAAACCTAATTACAAAATAAGTAATACATTCTAGCTATATATTTTACATTTATATACATAAATAGATAGTGATCTTGCATTAAAGTTATTCTTTACTAATTAATTAACAAAAAGCTATTCAACAGAAAACATTTAAAAACTCTTGCTAAATTAACTCATAGTGGGGCGTTATTCAAAATGTAGGATGCACTATCAATATTGAGTGAAGAACAAAACTATTTATATTTTTAAAGTACCTTCACTATAGTGCATCTTAGGTTTAATGCACCTTTGGGGTGAAAGTCAGGACCTGAGTTTTGTAGCGTGGCCCATAGAAGTTTAATAGTTTAAGTATTTAGTGTGGCCGCTCTAGCAAACTTCTAGATGCTAGTGCGTTTGAGGATTTTACTCAAGCACTAACATATTACTTTGATTAATATGTGTGCAAGAATAAGAACACTAATAATCTAACTTGAGCAGTGATTTTGCGCTCCACTTGTAATCTACGCTAAAGTATTCAAATGTGATAAACTTTATATGCATCTGAAATGAATTTATACATACCTTTAAATCATTATTTCTTAAAATGTACTCAGTTAACCAATGTGTTTATAGTATCAATGATGAATGAAGTATTACTTCATAATTAATGTAATTACACACACATACAGGCCCACCCTGCACTATCATCTCTGCTGCAAGACAGGTTCTGCCACTGTACCTTCAACTCGCAGGCACATTCTTAGTGCAGGCAGGGGGAGTAATTTACTTGCAGGCTCAATCTACATTGCAGTGCAACTGCTATCACAGAGACAGCAAACAGCACCAAGAGGCAGGCAGGGTGTAGGCTAAATTGTTAAGCCCCTGAATGATTGCAATAGAGATTTGAAAGAAGCTTCTTTTAGAGGCCAGCATGAAGCGCTGTTACAAGAAGTGTTAATTTATTCAGAATTGCTGTTCTCTATGCACCAACCTGAGGTACTGCTTGCCATGTTGGGTTGACATGAAGGTTTTGTGCCATTGATTTATTAGCTGAGTTGGCAGGGTTATATTTGGGTTGGCTGTTCTCTTGGGTGTAGGGTTAGGTACAGTATGGGTATAGATGTGTAGCAGCCTGTGTGTATATCATTTGGTTTGTGTATGTGTGACAGTGTGTATTTGTAATATAGATTATGTATATGTTGCAGCATGTGTGCATATGTTTTTTGTATGTATGTGTGACATATTGTATATGTGTATGTGTATATTTTATGTATGTGATACTGTGTTAGGCTGTGTTAGTGTGTTGTATGCATCATCCATAGTACTTAGCATGCAACCATGACAGACAGTTATGATGTTTGTCTTCCTTTACAGGCACTAAAGCCAAGTACAATGAAGATAGTAAATAGTTTAATGCAAAGTTATGCTTGTTATTAGTTATAGTACTTGGGTTTGATTTAGTAATTTGTATATATGTTACAATAACAACCAGAAATGTTTTACATATACATACATGCACTGTATAAATATGGGTTCTCTTGACAGAGGTTTGTTTGAGTGCACGTGTGTGTTAGGCAGATTTTGTCCATAATTTCATGTACATGGTTAAGTTTGTTTTTTTATTTCTGCCTGTGCAGTCATTCTTGTTGGTTTTGAGCAAAGGGACAGAGATCTCTGAAACCAATAAATAGTTTAAATTTTACACTTCATACGTATTATAAAAAAAAATACTCCAATGAACCATGCTATGTGTGACTGTGATCACAGGTACAGTACTTTAAGGCTAGAAGGGGGTAGTGGAAGGCCTTTGGGGCAGGGGAAGGCTGGATCTCACAAACTCAGAAGCACTATGAGGGGAGACACTGCATGAAAGAGTGGATTTGCAAGCAGGGCACCAGTTGTTAGGGATGTGTGGGGTGACCACAGGAAAGAAAACCGATATATGTCGGAGGAGCTCTTCGATGAACGTAAAGCATAGGTGAGGGGAGGGGAGAAGTGGTTTAAGCAGAAGGGAAAGTATAGGGTGCAGGGAGTGGGAAAAGAGAAGCAGGCTGGGGAAAGGAAAAGTGAAGCAGGAGAGGCTGGGGTAGAGAAAAGAGAAGCAGAAGGAGAGACTGGGAGAGAGCAAAGTGAAGCAAGAGAAGAGGCTGGGAAGAAAAGGGAAGCAGGAGAGGCTGAGGGAGAGAAACAAGAAGCAGGAGGATAGGCAGAGGGAGAGAAACAAGTAGCAGGAGGATAGGCAGAGGGAGAGAAACAAGAAACAGGAGGATAGGCAGAGGGAGAGAAACAAGAAGCAGGAGGAGAGGCTGGGGAGAGAAACAAGTAGCAGGAGGAGAGGCTGGGGAGAGAAACAAGAAGCCGGATGATATGCAGAGGGAGAGAAACAAGAAGCAGGAGGATAGGCAGAGGGAGAGAAACAAGTAGCAGGAGGAGAGGCTGGGGAGAGAAACAAGTAGCAGGAGGAGAGGCTGGGGAGAGAAACAAGAAGCCGGATGATATGCAGAGGGAGAGAAACAAGAAGCAGGAGGAGAGGCTGGGGAGAGAAACAAGAAGCAGGATGATAGGCAGAGGGAGAGAAACAAGAAGCAGGAGGAGAGGCAGCGGGAGAGATACAAGGAGTAGGATGATAGGCAGAGGGAGAGAAACAAGAAGCAGGAGGAGAGGCAGAGGGAGAGAAACACGAAGCAGGAGGAGAGGCAGAGGGAGAGAAACAAGAAGCAGGATGATAGGCAGAGGGAGAGAAACAAGTAGCAGGATAGGCAGAGGGAGAGAAACAAGAAACAGGAGGATAGGCAGAGTGAGAGAAACAAGAAGCAGAAGGGTAGGCGGAGGGAGAGAAACAAGAAACAGGAGGATAGGCAGAGGGACAGAAGCAAAAAGCAGGAGGATAGGCAGAGGGAGAGAAACAAGAAGCAGGAGGGATAGGCTGAGGGAGAGAAACAAGAAGCAGGAGTATAGGCAGAGGGAGAGATACAAGAAGCAGGAGGAGAGGCAGAGGGAGAGAAACAAGAAGCAGGAGGATAGGCGGAGGGAGAGAAACAAGAAGCAGGAGGATAGGCGGAGGGAGAGAAACAAGAAGCAGGAGGATAGGCAGAGGGAGAGAAACAAGAAGCAGGAGGAGAGGCAGAGGAAGAGAAACAAGAAGCAGGAATATAGGAAGAGGAAGAGAAACAAGAAGCAGGAGGATAGACAGAGGGAGAGATACAAGAAGCAGGAGGAGACGCAGAGGGAGAGAAACAAGAAGCAGGAGGATAGGCGGAGGGAGAGAAACAAGAAGCAGGAGGATAGGCAGAGGGAGAGAAACAAGAAACAGGAGGAGAGGCAGAGGGAGAGAAACAAGAAGCAAGAATATAGGCAGAGGGAGAGAAACAAGTTGCAGGAGGATAGGAAGAGGAAGAGAAACAAGAAGCAGGAGGATAATCAGAGGTAGAGAAACAAGAAGCAGGAGGAGAGACAGAGGGAGAGAAACAAGAAGCAGGGGCATAGGCAGAGGGAGAGAAACAAGAAGCAGGAGGAGAGGCAGAGGGAGAGAAACAAGAAGCAGGAGGAGATGCAGAGTGAGAGAAACAAGAAGCAGGAGGATAGGCAGAGGGAGAGAAACAAGAAACAGGAGGATTGGCAGAGGGATAGAAGCAAGAAGCAGGAGGATAGGCAGAGGGAGAGAAACAAGAAGCTGGAGGATAGGCGGAGGTAGAGAAACAAGAAGCAGGAGGAGAGGGAGAGAAACAAGAAGCAGGAGGAGAGGGAGAGAAACAAGAAGCAGGAGGATAGGCAGAGGGAGAGAAACAAGAAGCAGGAGGATAGGCAGAGGGAGAGATAGAAGAAGCAGGAGGAGAGGCAGAGGGAGGGAAACAAGAAGGAGGAGGAGAGGCTGGGGAGAGAAACAAGAAGCAGGAGGATAGGCAGAGGGAGAGAAACAAGAAGCAGGAGGAGAGGCAGAAGGAGAGAAACAAGAAGCAGGAGGATAGGCATAGGGAGAGAAACAAGAAGGAGGAGGAGAGGCTGGAGAGAGAAACAAGAAGCAGGAGCATAGGCAGAGGGAGAGAAACAAGAAGCAGGAGGATAGGCAGAGGGAGAGAAACAAGAAGCAGGAGGATAGGCAGAGGGAGAGATACAAGAAGCAGGAGGAGAGGCAGAGGGAGAGAAACCAGAAGCAGGAGGATAGGCAGAGGGAGAGAAACAAGAAGGAGGAGGAGAGGCTGGGGAGGGAAACAAGAAGCAGGAGGAGAGGCAGAGGGAGAGAAACAAGAAGCAGGAGGATAGGCAGAGGGAGAGAAACAAGAAGCAGGAGGATAGGCAGAGGGAGAGAAACAAGAAGGAGGAGGAGAGGCTGGGGAGAGAAACAAGAAGCAGGAGGAGAGGCAGAGGGAGAGAAACAAGAAGCAGGAGGAGAGGCAGAGGGAGAGAAACAAGAAGCAGGAGGATAGGCAGAGGGAGAGAAACAAGAAGCAGGAGGATAGGCAGAGGGAGAGATAGAAGAAGCAGGAGGAGAGGCAGAGGGAGAGAAACAAGAAGCAGGAGGAGAGGCAGAGGGAGAGAAACAAGAAGCAGGAGGATAGGCATAGGGAGAGAAACAAGAAGGAGGAGAGGCTGGAGAGAGAAACAAGAAGCAGGAGCATTGGCAGAGGGAGAGAAATAAGAAGCAGGAGGATAGGCAGAGGGAGAGAAACAAGAAGCAGGAGGGTTAGGCAGAGGGAGAGATACAAGAAGCAGGAGGAGAGGCAGAGGGAGAGAAACAAGAAGCAGGAGGATAGGCAGAGGGAGAGAAACCAAAAGCAGGAGAATAGGCAGAGGGAGAGAAACAAGAAGGAGGAGGAGAGGCTGGGGAGAGAAACGAGAAGCAGGAGGAGAGGCAGAGGGAGAGAAACAAGAAGCAGGAGGATAGGCAGAGGGAGAGAAACAAGAAGCAGGAGGATAGGCATAGGGAGAGAAACAAGAAGGAGGAGGAGAGGCTGGGGAGAGAAACAAGAAGCAGGAGGAGAGGCAGAGGGAGAGAAATAAGAAGCAGGAGGATAGGAAGAGGGAGAGAAACAAGAAGCAGGAGGATAGGCATAAGTAGAGAAACAAGAAGCAGGAGGAGAAGCTGGGGATAGAAACAAGAATAAAAGGACACGTATGGTTCAAGCACAGTACAACTTCTGTGCTAACCAAATAAAAAACCGAGGTGCGCCAGTCAACAAAACCACAGGAAAAAATGTGAAAATACCTAATGTATACAAATATCAGCGTTAGTTGTACTCAATGAAATATAATTAAAAAAGATGTTATTATATAGTAATGATAAAGGTAACTTCCAACAAAGGAAGAGGAAAAACAAGTGTAAACACATCAAATACTTATGGAAAGTCCCTCAGGTCGATACTCAGACCAATATTGATGAATAAAAAGTCTGTCTGTCTGTAAGCAAAGCAACTTTTAAGTGTTTTTAATAAAATAGAAATTTTACCACTCTTCCTTGCTCTGGATAATCGTTTGTTACCCATAGCAGTCTGTGAACTCCACGTTCATCTACCAGCTGATCACTCCAGGTTGCCACGGAGGTTGTCACGGAGGATCGGATTCCTGTATGCACTATCTAGTGTGATATTGTTGCTCGGCGGGGTTGCCACTAAGGAGTCAACCGAACGGCTCTGAAGTTTCGGTCCGCCCACTATTGCACTGCATGTGCATATTTGTTTGTGAGTATTCTACCTACTTTACGGATTACGGGTTGTTGTGCTGATTGGAACTTGCTGCACCAAGAGCGCCTCTTTTTCTTTTGTCTTCTAGGACATTTATTATAGAAACAAGAAGCAGGAGGAGAGGCTGGGGAGAGAAACAAGAAGCAGGAGGAGAGGCTGGGGAGAGAAACAAAAAGCAGGAGGAGAGGCTGGGGAGAGAAACAAGAAGCAGGAGGATAGGCAGAGGGAGAGAAACAAGAAGCAGGAGGAGAGGCAGAGGGAGAGAAACAAGAAGCAGGAGGATAGGCATAGGGAGAGAAACAAGAAGGAGGAGAGGCTGGAGAGAGAAACAAGAAGCAGGAGCATTGGCAGAGGGAGAGAAATAAGAAGCAGGAGGATAGGCAGAGGGAGAGAAACAAGAAGCAGGAGGATAGGCAGAGGGAGAGATACAAGAAGCAGGAGGAGAGGCAGAGGGAGAGAAACAAGAAGCAGGAGGATAGGCAGAGGGAGAGAAACCAAAAGCAGGAGAATAGGCAGAGGGAGAGAAACAAGAAGGAGGAGGAGAGGCTGGGGAGAGAAACAAGAAGCAGGAGGAGAGGCAGAGGGAGAGAAACAAGAAGGAGGAGGAGAGGCTGGGGAGAGAAACAAGAAGCAGGAGGAGAGACAGAAGGAGAGAAACAAGAAGCAGGAGGATAGGAAGAGGGAGAGAAACAAGAAGCAGGAGGATAGGCATAAGGAGAGAAACAAGAAGCAGGAGGAGAAGCTGGGGATAGAAACAAGAATAAAAGGACACGTATGGTTCAAGCACAGTACAACTTCTGTGCTAACCAAATAAAAAACCGAGGTGCGCCAGTCAACAAAACCACAGGAAAAAATGTGAAAATACCTAATGTATACAAATATCAGCGTTAGTTGTACTCAATGAAATATAATTAAAAAAGATGTTATTATATAGTAATGATAAAGGTAACTTCCAACAAAGGAAGAGGAAAAACAAGTGTAAACACATCAAATACTTATGGAAAGTCCCTCAGGTCGATACTCAGACCAATATTGATGAATAAAAAGTCTGTCTGTCTGTAAGCAAAGCAACTTTTAAGTGTTTTTAATAAAATAGAAATTTTACCACTCTTCCTTGCTCTGGATAATCGTTTGTTACCCATAGCAGTCTGTGAACTCCACGTTCATCTACCAGCTGATCACTCCAGGTTGCCACGGAGGTTGTCACGGAGGATCGGATTCCTGTATGCACTATCTAGTGTGATATTGTTGCTAGGCGGGGTTGCCACTAAGGAGTCAACCGAACGGCTCTGAAGTTTCGGTCCGCCCACTATTGCACTGCATGTGCATATTTGTTTGTGAGTATTCTACCTACTTTATGGATTACGGGTTGTTGTGCTGATTGGAACTTGCTGAACCAAGAGCGCCTCTTTTTCTTTTGTCTTCTAGGACATTTATTATAGAAACAAGAAGCAGGAGGAGAGGCTGGGGAGAGAAACAAGAAGCAGGAGGAGAGGCTGGGGAGAGAAACAAGAAGCAGGAGGAGAGGCTGGGGAGAGAAACAAGAAGCAGGAGGAGAGGCTGGGGAGAAAAACAAGAAGCAGGATGATAGGCAGAGGGAGAGAAACAAGAAGCAGGAGGAGAGGCTGGGGAGAGAAACAAGAAGCAGGAGGAGAGGCTGGGGAGAGAAACAAGAAGCAGGATGATAGACAGAGGGAGAGAAACAAGAAGCAGGAGGAGAGGCTGGGGAGAGAAACAAGAAGCAGGAGGAGAGGCTGGGGATAGAAACAAGAAGCAGGAGGAGAGGCTGGGGAGAGAAACAAGAAGCAGGATGATAGGCAGAGGGAGAGAAACAAGAAGCAGGAGGAGAGGCTGGGGAGAGAAACAAGAAGCAGGAGGAGAGGCTGGGGAGAGAAACAAGAAGCAGGAGGAGAGGCAGAGGGAGAGAAACAAGAAGGAGAGGCGGGGGGATTAGTGTCCTCTCTAGGGGAAGGAGACAGTAGGTAACTCCCTATATCTAAACCTGTCACTTTAGAGTGAAGAAAATAACATTATATTCACATTCTTTATTGACATTGAGCACAAAACTAAAGAGTCATGGGTGTCTTTGCTTATAAATGTTAGCATAATAAATGTAAACTAATAGTCTGTCTTGAAGTAAACCAACATTAAGTCCAGCATTTATAAGCTGCTGTATGTACAGTGTTTGCTCATGCGATCCTACCCACCTGGGATTGCAGAATGCGGGCAGCGTATTACAGCAATACGCTGCCCATATTTAACATTGCACAAGAATTTGCATGTGCAGTGCTGCTCCCTACTATCCCAATTGCACGTGAGTAGGGGGTTGTCAATCAACCCAGGGTGAATGTACCTGGGGTGATTTCATACGTCAGCTAATAGCTGGCATACTGGTTAGGAAGCCTCGGTATGATGACCACTGCTTCCTAACTTTAGGATTGCCCTCAGAGCTGCATACACAGCTTGATAAATAGGGGCCTTATTGTTGAAATTTTTATTATAACATATATTTTATATGTTTTCCTGGGTTTTATTTGTCCCTATTTTAGGACCAATCTCACACCTGTGATTTCCACTGTAAAGGGAAAACCTTAGGTTGGGACAGTAGTGGGCAATAAGGTGCTAAGCTGGGCCCCCCACAAATGCTAAGGATAATCCTATGAAGATACTAGTTGGTAGACATATAAAGGTAATTTTCTTGCCTACAGATATTATCCAGAGTAGCATCTGACCTATTTCCACACAGTAATTTCAATTAGAACATAATTGGTTTGTGTATAAATTCTTAATTCATCAGATTAACCAACATATAATTTAAAGTCTGTTAAAAGTGATTTATTTTTATATTATTAATAATTATTTGTAGAACATCCTTGTTATTAATGGCTAGTTTTAAAATGATGTAACGAGTTCAGTATCTCAGCTAAACAATCATTCTATTTGTTGCTTGGGTAAATGTACACTTCACAGATTTGCAAATCAATGTCACTACTCCTCCTTTACAACACCCTGACCACTGATTATCAAGGCTTTTTTATAATGTATGTATGTATGTTTTCCCTTAATAATTAGCTACATTTTCCAAAAAAATTATCAGAGGTATACAAAGCAAAAAAAAAAAAAAAAAGCCTTAGTTTATGGATGATTCTGCTTCTCTTAAAGGGACACTGAACCCAAAAAAATTATTTCGTGATTCAGATAGAGCATGCAATTTTAAGCAACTTTCTAATTTACTCCTATTATCAATGTTTCTTCATTCTCTTGCTATCTTTATATAAAAAAGAAGGCATCTAAGCTTTTTTCTTGGTTCAGAACTCTGGACAGTAGTTTTTGATTGGTGGATGAATTTATCCACCAATCAGCAAGGACAACCTAGGTTGTTCACCAAAAATGGGGCGGCATCTAAACTTACATTCTTGCATTTCAAATAAAGATACCAAGAGAATAAAGAACATTTGATAATAGGAGTAAATTAGAAAGGTGCTTAAAATTCCATGCTCTATCTAAATCACAAAAGAAAAAATTTGGGTTCAGTGTCCCTTTAAGTTATTTGCAAGTAACAATGCAGCTAATCAGGATCCAGTATCACCAGCTGTGTCACCCATATTGACAGTTTTACTGTATAGTACATTTTGCAGATTATTATAATTATAGCTACAATTTACATACCACAAATTTAAATAATTTAGGGCACATTAAAATCTGTCTATACTATACCTAGCTTATTTTTTTCTAATTTACACATATGCATCTATATTTTTCAGCATATATGATACACCTGCATATAATATGTACCAAACATGTCATTACAAAAGTTAAGTAAAGAAAAAGTGCAGCTCTCTAACATCTTATTATCATATGCCTCTCATCTCTCTAATATTTATCCAGTCTTCTAGATCTCTTGGTCCCAGCACTTTATTGATAATTATCTATTATATTAAAGATATACTGAACCCAATTTTTTTTCTGTCATGGTTCAGATAGAGCATGCAATTTTAAGCACTTTCTAATTTACTCCTATTATCAGTTTTTCTTCATTCTCTTAGTATCTTTATTTGAAAAAGCAGGAATGTAACCTTATGAGCCGGCCCATCTTTTGTTCTGCACCTGGGTAGCACTTGCTGATTGGACAGCTACATTTAGCCACCAATCAGTAAGTGCTACCCAGGTGCTGAACCAAAGATGGGTCTGCTCGTAAGCTTACATTACTGCTTTTTCAAATAAAGATACTAAGAGAAAGAAGAAAAATTGATAATAGGAGTAAATTAGAAAGTTGCTTAAAATTGCATGATCTATCTGAATCATGAAATAAAAAAAACAGGTTCAGTAACCCTTTAATTCTCTCTTTATATCTATTTGTCGCAAACTTTTTTGACACATATTGAATAGAAAGAACCTTGAATTCATTGCACACATTCATAATTGGACCACAATTTTTTTCTTTCATCTTGGGAATGTCTATGGAAGATTATGATGTATATGGGTTATGTATGTGTACTTTTAGGGTCTATTTAAATTAATTAAATCTACGTGATTGTATTGATCATATATGCTTTGAGGAGGATAACGAGAGTATGGGGGCCTCTTTATGATGTTGCGAGTGGACATGATCCGATATAGCGGATCATGTCCGCTGCATATCGATAAATGCCAACAGCATACGCTGTCGGCATTGATCAATGCACCAGCAGTTCTTGTGAACTGCTGGTGCAATACCGCCCCCCTGCAGATTTGCAGCCAATCGGACGCTAGCAGGGGGTGTCAATCAACCCAATCGTATTCTGCTGCTTCATAACTTCTGTTTGCGGCAAGCTTGATAAATATGCCCCTATGTGGTCAATGGTACTAGGAAACAACTGTGTACCATGTTCTAATGGTTTACTTTATAAGCACAACACTGAATATTCAGCCTATAAGAAGATGTGAAAAGTAAAAAAATGAATGTCATCTGCAGAAAATGCTATAATATATAGCTTGTCCTAAACCACAAATTATTTTGTGTCCCTATGAGATAAGAATATGTCTCATAAGAATAAAAATAACTCAGGCTCTAGATTTTGATGATTTTTAACAGGCATATGGAACCCAAGAAGGAGGATTCCATTCTCAGAGGGTATTTGCCATGCAATAGGTTTAAAGTACTTTATAATTCAGGCATACAATGCAAAGCATTCTGGTTGGAATGAAAATAAAATTTAAAAATATAACATCCTCGTTAATTTGCTTTCCAGATAGAAGTTAAATTGTGCCAACATCCTGCAATTATCTCAAAGCCATGAGGCAATCTGTTCATTGTTAGTGTGCCTGGTAGAGCAATATCAGTAAATGATTAGAAGGGTAAATATGAATTCCTTTTTAGATAAATCAATTTTATCACACACGCATGAATGAGGGCTGAGCAAGCATAGGTGCCTGCTATTTTATTATGTATACTATGTCCCCTCAATAAAGGAACTTTTTAAACAAAAAAAGCAGTGCTGTTACAGGATTGTTTTTTGCATACATGTATGGTAGGAGTTGCAGGACTCGAAGAAGTAACGTGCACATTATATATATATATTTAAATTTCACCAAATGTTTATTAATTTTAAAACATTTATTTTGCAATGAAGTAGTTATTTGCTCACATACACTACATACACATTACAAGTGACACATTAACATTAGCACACTCATGATATTAAAATAGCACTCCCACACTAGCTTGAATGTATATTACAAATTGAAACTAAAAACGATTGCATGAGAGCAAACTACATTTGCGCACATCGAGGTAAGTGAGACTGAAGTCCTTGCATAAAGGGTTAGGACTAAAAAAAAATTTGCAAACAAAGTTAAAACCAATCAATTAAATAATTAGTTATAGGTCACTAAAGGACCTGCCAAGGCACATTTTAAAAGTATGGAATTTGGTTAAGGAATTATCTGTTGTTCATTTCCCTCTTTTTTTTTTAGAATTTCCCTTTAAATTTAATAACCTATTAATTATCCTCCTCTAAGCATGTAAATCTTGACATAAAGGCTGGAACAATAGGTGGTGCCACAGTATGTAGGCCACTATCATAGATCCAGATGGTCAGCTGCTAGTTTGGCAAGTCAGTAGTTTGTTAAAGGGCTAATCCTTTACTCATGGGATTTCTGCCTTTGCAACAACTTTCACATATGTCAGATTTTTCTCTCCCTTACACAATCCCTTGTACAGTTCTAAAGAGAAAGGTAGCAATGTTCTTTGGGTGGGAGAAGCAGCTAAGTATACAGTAAGATTACTTTTTGAGGTTTTTTTTTATCCTGGCACATAGGATCTGCAAAGAGTATGTGTAGTATGGATTTATGATGTGGGCATATATAATAAAGGGTCTTCAGGGACTTATGCATCTAGAATAGGTTCTTGATGAGTGATACAGTGTAATGATTAGCAGGCTGAAGTTAGTATACATCTGGTTTGGAGACTTAGGAGAGCTCATCTGCAACATTGTGTACAGTTCTAGAGGCCATGGGGCGAATTTATCATGTTTCGGGTGGACATGATACACTGTAGCGGATCATGTCCGCCCGACATCGATAAATGCTGACAGCATACGTTGTTGGCATTTATCATTGCGCAAGCATTTTGTGTGAAATACCGCCCCCTTCACATTTGTGGCCACTAGCAGGTGGTGTCAATCATCGTATCTGATCGGGATGATTGCTGTCTGCCACCTTAACTTATGTTTCAGGGGAACCTGAAACTATTGGGGTAGATTACAGCATCCGCTGCTTGATAAATCTACCCCATATCTCCAAAACTGTATTAATAAAATGGAATACATTCAAATGAGGGCTACCAAAATGGTACATGGTCTAAAGAATAAAACTAATAAAGAAAGGGTCAATGTATAGCTTAGTGGAGAGAAATAGGTGATAATAGAAACTTTCAAGTATAATAAGGACCTTATTAAAGTGCAGGCTGTAAACATTTTTCACAAAAATAGAAACTCTAGAACAAGGGGCTATGATCTCAAGTTAAAGGGACAGTCTAGTATAAATTAAACTTTCATTATTCAGATAAGACTTTTAATTTTAATCAACTTTCCAATTTACTTTTATCATCAAACTTGCTTTTTTCCTCTTGGTATTCTTAGTTTAAAGTAAACATAGGTAGGCTCATATGCTAATTTCTAAGCCTCTGAGGGCTGCCACTTATCACTAGCTTTTTAAATCTCTTTTCAAATAAAAAGACAGAAAGTACACGTGGGCCATATAGATAACACTGTGTTCAGGCACAGGGGGTTATTTAAGATTTAGAAGAAAACAATGCTAAATTTAAGACAATAGTTAATAAACAGTCACAGTCATGTGATCAGGGGGCTGGAAGAAGGTTCCTAGATACAAGGTAATCACAGAGGTAAAAAGTATATTAATATAACTGAGTTGGTTATGCAAAACTGGGGAATGGGTAATAAAGGGATTATCTATCTTTTAAAACAATAACAATTCTATGGTAGACTGTCCCTTTAAAGGGCAGCTAGTTCAAGAGTAATTTGCAGAAGTAATTCTTACAAAAAGGGGTAAACACTGTGGGGGGACTTCAAGAATGTTTTGGACAAGCATAAATTTTATCCTATGAACTAATCAAGCTTACACTTTACAGGGCATGTAGATAGACTTGTTTGGACTATCTGCCATCAAAATCGATGCTTCTGTATTTCTACATGTCAATGTTCATGTGGCATAATCCAGAGTTTGACAACTTTTTTTAAAATCTAGTATCTGTCCCAAAAAGTTGGAAGACATAACGTTTATTTATTTATTTTTCTTTTCTTGGGAAAGGTCAAGATGAGCATATGAGACAACAGTCAGCACTTCATTCACATTGCACTGCATCTTTTTCCCTCACTACCCCGCTTGTAACTCTGAACTGTAACCAAAGGGCAAAAGAGGAGAGTAAATATAATATAATAAGATAATAAGCCTCTTTAGTGAATTCTAAACTAATCTTTTCTGGCTTATACTAATTTCCTTTTTCTGTTGTTTTGTCAAACTACTACTACACATCAGATATCCTCAAAAATTCAAATTCATAAAAAAGAAATAAAGCTACTTATCTATTTCTTACAGAACTTAGGTATTATCTTATTATATCTGAGAAAATGTGTGATATGCTAAGTCTGAACCACACCCTGGTCTGCTTAAAAGGACAGTTCACCCAAAAATGTTCTCTCCTTTAAATTGTTCCCACTATTCCATTTTACCTACTGGAGTGTATTACATTTTTACAAGACACTCGTTTACCCTTATTTTGGCATTTGAAATAGCTGATTTAGCCTGTGGTATCCCCACCTATACTGAAAGTTTTTATACTGGAGCCTAGGCTATTGATAAGCCTATGTAAAACACAGCCAGCAGACTAAATTACACTCCCAGTGGGGTGCAGGATAGTTAAGTAATAAAATGATAATTTGGCTTTCCAGACAAATGTAAGATAAGGAAGCAAGTGTGTGAACACAAAGTGATAACATAATGAGATATAATATTATCGGTAAGCTCGACCCATTGTAATAGGCTGTGGTTTAAAAGCACAAAACCAGCTACTTCATATGCACAAATAAGCCTGAAAATGCAATTTCTCATACATTTTATTCTCTGCTGCTGGTATAACAAGTCATTGAAAATACATTAATATAAAAACTATTTTACAGTTTACTGTCCCTTTAATGCTCAACAATTGTTATTACTTTTCCACAAATTGTTCTCTTTTTATCTTCATAATAGTTACTCCCGTAGCTTTACTCCTCTTGGCTCAGAGCTGTGACCTCCGTCTGTGTCCCATGTGACTCTTTAAATCACAAGCAACGTATTAAACACAGACATCAGGGCACCCAATGAGAATATGAGGGAGCATATGTAAGATCCACAGGTGACACAGTTAATTGAGTGTATGATTAAAGCCGTCAAAACCCAAACGCGTCAGACAAGCCTGGCATGTCTGTGTAACTTTTAACTTTATCATGTAAGTCATTTTTAATGTTTAAAGAAATAAAGTATTACGATTTTAGCAGTACCTTTCTTGTTTTTCACTCATGCAAGCCTGCAACCAAAAGTTAAGAAGCACTAGGTGAACAACCGCTACTTCTTAATGTGTCAACAACTTCAGAGGTTTAGGACTTCAGACAATATGGGCTTGTTAATCCGGAATGACTGACAAGCACTGCTCTTGTGCCACTGGTCGCATGAGAGAAGGGGGCAGGATTTCATTAGCGATTAAATTCTAGCAGTCAATGCTGCTCTCAAGACCCTGAAGGCTTTATGGGCAGGTTCATGCTATGAGAACCTTGTCCGCATGCATAACAATAAATCTCGCCCATAGACTTTGATATATTGAAACAATTAAATGTTCAAATGTCATTGTTAAAAATACAGGTCTAGATTACAAGTGAAGTGAAAAATATTAGCTGTATTTTTTATTAGTATCACTGGAGCACAATCATTATCTCTTCTATTTTTGCACTCATATTAAAAGTCAAAAGTTATTGGTTAACACTTGAGCGATATTCTAGGGAAGTTATGACAACCTTCACACCCCTGATGGTTCAGAACTACATAATGCTCAACTAGACTGCAGAGTGCCTAAGCATCATGGGAAATGTAGTTTTAAAACATCTGTGGAGCCAATGTTAGGATGAGGTATATACTAATTCCCATTTCTATAATTTATTGAATTCACACTAGGAAGAACTACAATTAAAATCTCAAAAAATCTTCCTTGACATTCAGATACAAGATATCAAAAATAGCTTTAAGTTGATTTATAAATCTTGGGTCCCAACTACTTGGCAGGAATCCCACTTAAAGCTAATTAATCAAGCTTACATCACCCCAGAGAAATTTTCTAAATGGTATAAAAGAACTATAGCCTGCACAAAGTAATCTCGACCATGCAGATATCTTCCATTATTTCTGGTCATGTCCTAAAATTTTACAGTTGTGGATTCAGATTAATCATTAGCTAAATCAAGTGATATGTTTAGATTTTACTATCTTTACTATTCAAAAGATCAAGACAAATCTAGAAATATGGACAGCTTTCCCCTTATCTATAACAGCTAGAGTTAGTCTATTAAAAACAATTATCTTTCCACAACTATTATATCCCCTGCAGAATCTACCGTTACTTTTAAAGAAATCAGATATTAATAAATTAAATACCATGTTTAGCAAGTTCATATGGCATGGTAAGAAAGCACGCATGTCTCTCAACAAATTGACTCAAAAATGTGACACTGCGGGTCTTGCGTTACCCAATATTAGTCTTTGTAACTTGGCCGCTTTGGTCAAAATTGCATTTGACTGGTTAGCAGAAACCAATTGGTTTTCTGCAACTGATCTGGAGAGCTATATGATCTACCCCTATTCACTTAAAGCTATTCTACATAATTCTCCAGGTGAAATCCCGATGAGTATACGTAACTTAATATCTTTTAGTAATATATTGACAGCATGTCGTAAATTCTGTCATTTAATTGGAGCAAACTATTTGTTTTCCGAATATCTCCCAATAAGAGGCAATGCGGAATTCATACCTGGAAATACCCAGGTAATATTTAAAACCTGGGAAGAAAAAGGTTTGAAATATGTTCATCAATTACTACTAGACTCTGGTCAGCTACTCTCATTTGAATCACTTGTAAGGCAATTTGGACTTCCCAGAAATAGTCTCTTTGCTTATCTACAAGCACGGCACTTTATTGGTAGTAAAGATTGGATTTTAGATAGATGTGGTGCATGGTCCGATATTAGAACATATATACAAAAATTTTCAGGCGGAACATCGTCAATCTCACTAATATACAACATAATGTTGGCTAAACAAAGTCAAATTCTTTTAGATAAAATATCCGATACTTGGATACCCTATTTTCCGGATATAAACCATGAAAAAATAAAGATAAGCTTTCTAGCCCTGAGCAAATGTAAGATTTCAATGAATTGGAAAGAATCACACATGAAATTGCTAAATAACTATTACTATACTCCATCTAGATTAAGAAGAATGTTTACATCACGAATATTCCCCTGCCCTCGTTGTATGCATTTAGAAGCAGATATCCTACATATGTTTGGACATTGCCCTAAGATTAATCAATTTTGGAAAAAGATTATTTTTTGGCTTAATAAAACTTTCAGGGTTGACATTACTATCGGGTTAGAAGAGATTATATTTCTTAAAAATCATACAAATAACCAAGCTCTACATGAAAATATACTTAACACAATAATACTATTGACTAGACATTTAATATTGAAAACATGGAAAAGAAAAACAGCCCCTAGCTTTTCACTCTTTATTAAGAAATACAAAACCAAATTATATTTGAATCTTTTCATACGCAATTAGCAGGGGAAAAGAAAATTAAAACATTTCTCATAAGATGGCTTCCCATAATTAAAACATATCCTGCCCAAGTCCAAAGATGTATATTGAACCCCTTTTTGAGCTCTGATAGCTTTGCAGATTTAGTATTACATGGTGAATTTCCAGTATCCTGGATCTCACTCTACAGAGAAGTCTACTAAGGGTCATTAAACATCTTAAAGGTTATTGCTCTTGAATTATGATTCTTATGGACCTGGGACTGGGCTCACGGGAGACAGGGGGGAATCTGTGTCTTTTTTTTTTCTTTTTTTCCCCTCTCTTTCTTGTTAATTTTAGGTATAAAAAAAAAAAAAAAAAAACTGTTAATCCAAAAGATTATGTTTAAATAAGAAGGCATCTTCTGAATCTTTGAGTTTAAAGAGTTTATAGACAAAATATGCAAATGTGTCTATTGTGTACCGTCTATTTTTTCTTTTTCTTTTTTGTTGTTATTATGTCTTCTGCTGTACCTGTATATTGGATTGCAACCAATAAAAAAATATATCAAAAAAAAAAAAAAACACTTGAGCGATATTCTAGGGAAGTTATGACAACCTTCACACCCCTGATGGTTCAGAACTACATGATGCTCAACTAGACTGCAGAGTGCCTAAGCATCATGGGAAATGTAGTTTTAAAACATCTGTGGAGCCAATGTTAGGATGAGGTATATACTAATTCCCATTTCTATAATTTATTGAATTCACACTGGGAAGAACTACAATTAAAATCTCAAAAAATCTTCCTTGACATTCAGATACAAGATATCAAAAATAGCTTTAAGTTGATTTATAAATCTTGGGTCCCAACTACTTGGCAGGAATCCCACTTAAAGCTAATTAATCAAGCTTACATCACCCCAGAGAAATTTTCTAAATGGTATAAAAGAACTATAGCCTGCACAAAGTGTAATCTCGACCATGCAGATATCTTCCATTATTTCTGGTCATGTCCTAAAATTTTACAGTTGTGGATTCAGATTAATCATTAGCTAAATCAAGTGATATGTTTAGATTTTACTATCTCCCTGCAAAATATTTCATTTTAGTAAGTTATTCAGAGGTCTGCCGAAATAATAATTTGGTCAATACAATTATTCTATTACTTAGGAATCTCTTGCTTAAAGGGACACTCAAGTCAATATTAAACTTTCATTATTCAGATAGAGCATGCAATTTTGAACAACTTTCCAATTTACTTACATTACCAAAATGTGCACAGTCTTTTTATATTTAAACTTTTTGAGTCACCAGCTCCTACTGAGCATGTGCAAGAATTCACAGAATAACGTTATATGCATTTGTGATTGGCTGATTGCTGTCACATGGTAATTATATATGCATTTGTGATTGGCTGATGTCTGTCACATGGTACAAGGGGAGTAAAAATAGACATAATTTAAAATTGTCAGAAAAAAATTGTCTTTTTGATTATGCCAATCTAGTGTGTTTACTGGTCCTTTAAGAAGTGGAAGTCAACCCATGCACCCAAAGTTGCTCACTTTAAAAAAATACTAATTACACAATTTATTATGGAACAATACACTTTGCATAATCCTAATAATAAGCTTTTAAAACATTTCTTCCTTAAATGGTCTATATTTATTTAATCCTTACCAAACAATCTCTGAATGCAACTAATATGTCCTCTTATCAACACAGACTTTGTCCTTCAAAATATCCATGCAGGGCATTTCCCATTATTTTGGGCCCAATAGGGGCCTTCTGGGTCTATATTATATTATACAATATTACACTGTATTCTACCGCATCACATTCAGTTGTACCTTTAGACTGTGTGGGGTGTGGGAGAGAGGAGAGGAGGATAGAAACTGGAATTGGTTTACATTTTTTTATAAATACATTATCGCTCATAAGACTTGAACTTTGTTTTGAATTTTTGATGCATAGTACAAAGACCAATGTTTATATCTTATTATGTTTCTCAATAAAAAAGATATATATAAAAAAAGACACCACCTCCTCCATTTAAACACTGGCAATATCTGTCTACATTACATTGAAATTGATTCATGCCTGTTATAGCTTTGTTGTGTTTGTCTCTGCTGATCTTGGCTTGCATACTGATTCTAGCCTCTGGGTAATTTTGTGTGAACTCTTCCGACATTTTTCTGCATACTGATCCCTACCTCTGATTAACCATTTAGTACTTTGCCTAGACTTTGAAATAGGTTAGACCTCTGCCTCCATACTGATTTTTGCACCTGGTTAACCCCTTTTATACCTGCTTGATATATGGATCTAACTTTTGTCTGCTTACTGATTGCTGCTTCTGA
Source organism: Bombina bombina (assembly GCF_027579735.1). Taxonomy (NCBI): domain Eukaryota; kingdom Metazoa; phylum Chordata; class Amphibia; order Anura; family Bombinatoridae; genus Bombina; species Bombina bombina. Next base: position 476,940,386 of record NC_069502.1, on the reverse strand, counting down.
TTAACCCTCTGGCACCGTACCTTGCCTTAATTAGGTTACACTTTTGCTCCATACTGATTCTTCCAGGTACCTATTCTGTATTTTTCTTTTTTTACAGTTTAACCTTTGCCATAATCAAGAAGTTGCCTTTGTTTAAGATTTAACCCTGTCTGGACTGTATTCTATCTGAATTTAGCTAAATCTTGTATTATCTCTAACAAGAAGTTCTGAGTTTTGCTTTGATTATTAAATTGTATTTACCTCTTAAGGTATTCATTGCTATCCCTTACTCTGGTACCAGGATCTGCGCAATTACCAAAATCATTACAGCCTCACATAAAATTAATTTGGAAACTGTTGAGCGTGTGTGTGAATTTATGTATGTATATTTGCATTTATTTAGCTATTAATGTATTAGTTTATGTATTTAATCAATTGTTTTGTCTAGATTTGTCTTTAAATTCATGGTGATGATCAAATTAAATTTTTTTGTTATATTTATTAATCATATGGAACATTGTTAACGCAAAATTAGAAAAAAATACATACATTTGCAAGGGTTAAAGTAGCAGATTTGGGATTAAATGAGGCACATATCATGAGGTATGGTACAGTAACTGAATACTTAAAAAGTAATTTAGTTAATTTGATCTGAAAGCTAATAAAATGTCAACAACTAATGATAAGCATTTCCAAGCAAATTCAACAAGCAAATTCCACTTCTTTAGTCTGATGTAATTTATGAAGATGTTTTGTAGTGATGAATTAATTAATATTATGATTATTTCATGTTAGTCATGCTACAACAGGCAATTAACAGCACATTTATCCAAAATGAAGCACATCATACTTAATAAAAATGTTCTTCACAGATAAAAGTTTGTTTACTAATTATTGTATGAAAGCAATCTTATTTGCCAAAATTGTTTAGATGACGAGTTAAACTAAAGGATACAAAAAGCATAGAACAAAATATGAATATAATTATAATTTCACCTAAATTTGAGTATAAATTGGTCAGTCATCTTTATCAAGCTTGTTGGTGTATCATTTGGGTTCATTATGTATCTGTGATTATTGATTTTGCAGAATGACTCAGATTCACATATGAACATGATTTTTAATATTTTGTACATAGCTATGATGTTCAGTTTGCAGTGGACAGAAGGAAGCATTCTATTATGCATAATGCAGCAGTTAAATGAATGCATCTGGATGTGTAAAACAAGTAATTAAATGTATTTCCACTCAAAATGCCAAAAAAATACCCATTTTCTTCATCATCCCTAGAGACAATGGTGAGGTATGTATGTCACAGGTTCACTATTTGGGTCCCATTTATCAGCAAACCTGATTATAAGTGTAGTATAAAATATTATAGCTATGCAGTAGCAGACCTACTCACCAGAGGGCACTGGTGCAAAAAAAAAGCCCCCCACCCAAGGCAACTCATTAATAAGCAATAGTAGTAGTATATATGCTGCTCTGTATAATGGTTTTTGGGATAGATAGATAGATAGATAGATAGATAGATAGATAGATGATAGATAGATAGATAGATGATAGATAGATAGATTGACCTGCAAACTTCACTAATAAAAAGCTCACCTGCAATAGGATTGTATACATTCTGAACACACCTATACATAGACTAGCTGCTATGGGCCCCCAAGCACTTGTGTCCTGGTCTACTGCACCTGCTGCATCAATGGTAGTTCTGCACCTGGTGCTATGGTGCACTTAAATCACTATAGCACAATCCAAAGCATTGACATTTTTACTTCCTTATTACAAGTTGAAAGTAAAATGTTAGTGCTCGACTGAAAGTCTTGGGCGTGCTAAGTTCTTGAAGTAAGATAACATGGCTGTGCTAAATTACTCAGCAAATAGGCTTCTATAGGGCACACAACAAAATTCATGAGTGTGTGCTAAGCAAAGGTTTGTTACAAAAATAAAGAAAGTGTTCTTTACAAAGGCTTGAACTATTTTTAAAATTAAAAGATAGATAGAAATGTTTCATTAATAGTTTTTTTTTTTTAACAGGGATTTAAATGATATGGTATATGATAAGGTGTTAGTCTTGTAAGTCTTGTATATGTAGATGTTATTATTATTATTATTATTATTATTATTCTTTATTTATAAAGCGCCAACAGATTCCGCAGCGCTGCCCATGGGTACAAGAATAGAACTACAATGGAGAAACAATACAATAAAAGACAAAATTTTACAGATAGATACAGGGAGAATTGAGGGCCCTATTCCCATGGGAACTTCCAATTTAGATAGGTAGGAGCATGGGAAACAGGAGGTGGGGACTGCAAAGGTGGGAATGATATTAGTGGAGAGATGAGGGCAACTGTTGGGTTAATGAGTCGGGTGATAAGCTTCTCTGAACAAAAAGGTCTTTAGTGAACGTTTAAAGGAAGAGAGGTTAGAGGAGAGTCTGATGGCTTGAGGAAGTGTATTCCAGAGGGTTGGAGCCGCACGAGAGAAGTCCTGTAGTCTAGCATGAGAGGAGGTAATGGTAGAGGATGCAAGGAGCATTGTTGGATCTTAGGGGGCGGGCTGGAGTATATTTGCTGATGAGTGAGGACAGGTAGGGTGGGGCAGCATTGGTGAGGGCTTTGTAGGTCAGGGTGAGAATTTTGAATTTAATTCTGCTGTGAATGAGGAGACTGTAACGGAACTCACAGAGAGGTGCAGCAGAAATGGAGCGTCGAGAGAGGTGGATTAGCCTGGCAGATGCACTTAGAATGGATTAAAGGGGAGAGAGGCGGGAGAGAGGAAGACCAGTTAGCAAGTTATTGCAGTAGTCAAGTTGGGAAATTACCAGGGAGTGGAGAAGCAGTTTAGTAGTTTTGTCACTCAGAAATGGACACATTTTGGAGATATTGCTTAGGTAGTTGCGGCAGGATGAAGAGAGCAGTTGGATGTGGGGAATGAAGGACAGCTTTGAGTCAAGTGTGACTCTGAGGCAGCGGACTTGAGGTGATGGGGAGATAGTGGTGCCACCAACAGTGATGGAAAAAGTAGAAACTGTAGTAGAGTTAGAGGGGGGGGATTAGAAGTAGTTCGGTCTTGGCCATATTTATTTTTATGTGGTGAGAGGCCATCCAGGAGGAAATGCCAGATAAGCAGTCGCTGATGTTAGAATTGACAGAAGAAGAGGGTGCAGGGGTGGAAAGGTAGATCTGGGTATCATCAGCATAGAGGTTGTAGTTGAAACAATAGCTGTTGATAAGTTTACCCAGTGAAGAAGTGGAAATAGAGAAGAGTAGAGGACCCAGGACAGAGCCTTGAGGTACTCCAACAGACAGAGGCAATGGAGAGGAGGAGTCACCAGCAAAAGAGATGAAGAAGGATCTGTTAGAGAGATAAGAGTGAATCCAGGAGAGGGCTGTGTCACAGAGCCCAAGAGAGCTGAGAGTCCATAGGAGAAGGGGATGGTCGACAATGTCAAAGGCAGCAGAGAGGTCAAGTAAGGTGAGTATAGAGCAGTAGTCTTTGTTTTTAGCAGAAAGGAGATCATTAGTAACCTTAGTGAGGGCAGTCTCAGTTGAGTGTTGGGGACGAAAGCTAGATTGCAGGGGTCAAGCAGTGAGTTGGAGGACAGGAAGTGGGTTAGGCGATCGAAAACTATTTTTTCAAGGATTTTTTAAGCTAGCAGGAGCAGTGATATGGGGCAGTAGTTTGCAGGAGAGTAAGGGAATGAGCCGGTAGAAAGGGATAGGTTGAATATGTGGAATATGTGGAATATGTGGGTAAGAGCCAGAGTGAGGGTGGGAGACAGAGAAGGTATTAGATGCGAAGGAATAGGGTCAAGTGGGCAGGTAGTGAAGTTTGAGGAAGACAATAGGGAAGCTACTTCACTCTCAGTGGTTGGGAGGAGGATGCAGGGAGCGGCAGAGGGGCTGACTGGGAGTGAAGTTGGGAGATTGCAGGCTTGTGTTGGGATGTTTCTTCGGATGGTAAGTGTTTTATTGAAAAAGTAGTCAGCCAGGTCTTGAGCACTGAACGCAGATGAGGGGGGTGGTGCAGGTGGGTATAGAAGAGAGTTGAAAATGGAGAAGTGTCTTTTAGGGTTTAAGGAGTAAGTGAATATAAGAGAAGAGAAGTAGGTTTGCTTAGCTAAGTGAAGGGCAGAGGTGTAAGAGTAAAGGATTAACTTATAGTACATGAAATCAGGTCCAGATTGGAATTTTCTCCAGGCACGTTCAGCAGTGCGGGAGCATTTTTGTAGGTGGCGTGTTTTCTGAGAGTGCCAGAGATGGAGCTGACAATGTGGGGATTTGCGAAGTTGGGGTGGAGCGAGGGTGTCAAGTGCAGAGGAGAGAGCATTGTTGTAGTGGGTTATGGCAAGGTCAGGGCAGGATATCGTGGAAGTGTGGGGTAGGCGTATTTGAATAAGGTTGGAGAGTTGGGGAGGGTCAACAGTGTGCAGATTTCTACAGGTGCGGGGGCAAGGGGGGGAAGTAGGTTTAGCCTGTATTAAGATAAAAGGTGAGCAGATGGTGGTCTGAGATTGGGAATGGGCGACAGTCAACATCTGGGAGAGAGCAGAGATAGGAGAATGCCAGATCAATAGAGTGTCCGTCGCAGTGGGGTTGGGAATAGGGTGGATTGTAATAGGCCAAAGGAGTTTGTGAGTGAGAGAAGTTTAGAGGCAGCAGGGGCAGATGGGTTGTCAATGGGGATGTTGAAGTCCCCCATAATTAGAGTAGGTGTATTTGTAGAGAGAAAGTAAGGAAGCCATGCAGCAAAGTTGTCAAGGAATTGGGAGGGGAACATTATATCATTATGTTTCTCATCTAATATTTGCCCTGACATATATATATAATGGGAGAACTCTGCTAATTGTGTTCATTTACAAGTACTGACTGATTCTATCCCTGGGATTCAGCTCTCATTTCTGAGCCGATCAGTTATTTAACACAAAAGTCTGGTCATACTTCTATTAATGCTATCTGTATAAGTAACATTTGACAAACTATATATTGTTGTACTATTAGTGGTAACCCTCTGCACGCACCTTTTTAGTGCCTTAAAACATTATTACATATCTTTAGGAATAGTACTACTATCCGCACACCTGGGGGAACATTGTAACATGTTGTCTCTCATTGAACATCTGCATTGACACTTATATAAGGGAATATTTTGCCAGACTGACTCCAGTAACGCTCATTATTCATATTGAATTACGGAGTCCCGTCTTGCCCTCCCGCACTTACCAAATGCTTAAGAAACGTTATTAAATACCATTGGTAATATTACCATTATTTGTTTTCCTTGGGGATCACTACAACTTTGTGTGCCAAATGCAATATTAGCACTATTATATACACAATGGGAGAATCCTGCCATATGTAATTAAGTTGGGCATGCTAGTTATATTGAAATAGAGAGCTTTGCCTCATAATCGCACATCACACAAGTTGAAGTGTTATACAGTAAGAGTATTGGGAGAATAATTTTTTCATTGATCTACACACGTGACCCAAATTAATATGCCCATATAAGCTTACCATGATACTAAATATTTAATATTACCACTAACTGTGTGAGCTAATAGTAGGCTACCTACATATTCTAGCTATTCCAACTACATATACGGTCAATTTATCTTTCTAGATTTATTTATTACTACTGGTCCCTGACCCCTAATTTGAGTTCCCACTGGTAGTTAGTTCATATTAACTAGAGCTATTCCAGAATATGACTCTGTACCTCCATTGCACATAATTATCATTCTTTTCGATCTGGTCAGTGTGAGCACCACTTCATGCAAGCCCAATATTGCGGGCAGTATACCTCCTAACCCTGGGAATACACACTATAAGTAGTCTACTCACACTAGTAGTGGACATTACATTGCTAGTGCCCTATAATACCACTAGTCTGGGACATGATTCCACTACCATTAACCATACAGCCTAGCATTAATTGAGTTGTACAGGACGATACAAAACTGTTTTTATTTGTCCTATTCTTTTTTATTTTTAGAATCAATAAAAGTTAAGTTTTAACCTCGCCTATCCGGAACTCTATCTTTCTCCTCTGATAATATTGTATTGATTCTAGTTGAGTGTTGTTGAGTGCTATGTATGTACATACTTTCCAGTGATTTACTGGTTTCTTGTGGAATTGGGAGGTTGGTCCAGGGGGGCGATAGATAACTGCCACTCTGAGAGGGAGGGGGGAGAACAGGCGAATGCAGTGGACTTCAAAGGAAGAAAAGGAGAGAGATGAAAATGGAGATAGGTACTGATAGGAGCAGGAGGGGGATAGTAAGATGCCAACACTGCCACTGTGTCTCTCACTTGGCCTAGGTGTGTGGCTAAAGTGAAGACCACCATGTGTAAGAGCAGCAATGGAAACAGTGTCAGAGGAAGATAGTCAGGTTTCAGTAATTGCTAAAAGGTTAAAAGCATTGTAAACAAACAGGTCGTGAATGGTTGTAAGTTTGTTACAGACAGAGTGAGCATTCCAGAGGGCACAATAAAAAGGGGAGGATAAGTGCTGTGGGTTAATAGAGATGAGATTATTGCTATTGCAGTGGAAAACAGAGCGAGAGTGTAAAAGTGTGGTGATTGCTGCAGGTCCAAGGTTAGGAGAGACATCACCAGCAGCAAGCAGAAGTAGCAGTGAGAGTGACAGAATGTGAGAGTGAGATTTATAGGAGCGCGTATGACTAGACACAGGAGAGTTAGAGGGGTAAGTGTTTCTAAGGAAACAGAGTAGTTCATGAAAGGACAGCATAGGGGATGAGAGAAGGGAAGGTGAGATATGGATAGTGTGGGGGGTGTTATAGGGATGTGCAGTGAGTTTTAGGAGAAGGGCAGACAGAGAGAGCAGAAAAGACATAGAGGCCCATTTATCAAGCTCCATACGGAGCTTGAGGGCCCGTGTTCACTGCTCCATAACCCTGTCCGTCTGCGGACGATCGGGTTGATTGACACCTCCCTGCTGGCAGCCGATTGGCCTCGAATCTGCAGGGGGTGGCGATGCACCAGCAGCTCTTGTGAGCTGCTGGTGCAATGCTGAATACGGAGAGCGTATTGCTCTCCGCATTCAGCAATGTCTGGCGGACCTGATCCGCACTGTCGGATCAGGTCCGACAGACATTTGATAATTCGGCCTCATAGAGAGCATTGTATAGGTGTATAGTTAGTAAGTTTACCTGTTAGTGGGACTGCAGTTTCCACCTCCAGTTTCTAGCTCCAGTGAGTAACTCTGCCACTTTTAACAGAACCACTTAGAATCAGAGAGCCAAGGCTCAGATGAGCCTTGGGCCTGCTATATGTAGCAGTGAGAGTAATGAACTGATTCAGGGCAGGTATTAAAATGAGTCTATCTAGCCAGGAGTTACACACTTGCAAATTAGGGGGGGGGGCAGGATGCGTTAGTTATACAGAGTTGATTACAGGTAGACAAAATGGAGACAGAGGAAATGCATACCAGAGATATTTAGCAGGAATTAAAGGGACATTTTAAGAGGAGCCAGGAGACACAAGCAGGGACACATACCAGAGATATTTAGTAAGATATAATATACTCTTTCTGTAAAGAAGTGCTTCCTCAAATTACTCCTGAATCTACTACCCTTTAGCTTGAGACCATGACCCCTTGTTCTTTACATAAAATGGAAAATTCAAGAACAAGGGGTCATGATCTCAAGCTAAAGGGTAGTAGATTCAGAAGTAATTTGAGGAAGTACTTCTTTACACAAAGAGTGATTGATTTATGGAATAAACTTCCTCAGAGGTATTAGCGACAAACACTGGGGGGGGCTTTAAAAATGCATGGGACAAGCATAAGGCTATCCTACAAACTAGATACGTTTATACTGTTAGGTAATATCGGGCAGACTTGCTGGGCCTATGGCTGTTATCTGCCGTTAATATGTTTCTATGTTTCTAATATACATAAAGTATATATATATATATATATATATATATATATATATATATATATATATATATATATATATATATATATATATATGTATATATATATATATATAAATATATACATATATTTACTTTGTGTGTATATATATATATATATATATATATATATATATTTATATGTATGTGTACATATTCATATATATACACACATTCACACACATAAACATATATACACATATAAGTATACACATATATACATACAATATATATATATATATATATATATATATATATATATATATATATATATATATGTATATATATATATATATATTCGCATATACACCTTTGAGTCCTTCTCAGTCCAACATCATGTCATATACCATATCACTTCAAATCACTGTTAAAACACTTTTATTAAGAATGTTATTACATTTAATATGCATATACGTGTGTGAAATAATTACATTTATTATATTATCCATGAGTTTTGTTATACTTTATTCTAGCCCTAACACTTCACTTGAGGTCTCTAACCATGCTAAATTTTTAGAGCTATTATATGTTGTGCTTGTGTACTACACAAAACTCAGCACTTACTGTATAATATGAGCAATGTTAGTGCAGCCCCCACTATCCATTGAAATTATAGGTTACACAAAAAAAATTCTAGTTAATATATTTAAAGGGACAGTCTAGTCGAAAACAAACTTTTATTATTCAGATAGGGCATATAATTTTAAACAATTTTCCAATTTACTTCTATCGCTAATTTTGCTTTGTTCTCTTGGTATTCTTAGTTGAAAGCTAAATCTAGAAGGTTCATATGCTAATTTCTAAGCCCTTGAAGGCCTCCACTTAGCTCAGGGCATTTTGACAGTTTTTCACCACTAGAGGGTGTTAGTTCATGTGTTTCATATAAATAACACTGTGCTCATGCACATGGAGTTCCTATGAGCCAGCACTGATTGGCTACAATGCAAGTCTGTCAAAAGAACTGAAATAAGGGAGCAGTTTGCAAAGGCAGAGATACAAGATAATCACAGAGGTAAAGAGTATATTAATATAACTGTGGTTATACAAAACCAGGGAATGGGTAATAAAGGGATTATCTATCTTTTAAAACCATAAATATTCTGGTGTAGACTGCCCCTTTAACCATTGACTTGAAGTATTAGATTGTACATTATTTTTAATTCAGGTTCATAATATAGTTAGCACACATTATTATTGTTAGCATTAATATGTAAAGCAAAATATATGCTTATAAAATAAAAAAGTAAAATACACACGCTGAATTTTGAAAAAATCTCTAACTCTGTGATATTAGTGGACCTATGAGGGCACATTCAGGAGGACAAATCAGTTTACATATGTAACATGAAGAGATAATCACTATTTATTTGCTATTTACTATCTATTTAGTCTCTGCTAATCAATATTTATATTATATATATATTATGTATATCATAAATGTTTTCAATTCACTTGTTTGCCCTTTTTACTGAGTTATGATGCAGAAGTACAAGAGGTTGACATATTTACGTTATATATATTTATGTATAGGTAAAATTATAGTATTATAGAGAACACAAATCAATTTAGATCTTGTAATTGTTATTGATGTGTTCCTGCTGGTCTCTAAATATCTCTAATACACAATGTATAATGAAATAGAATATATGGCATTTAGAAGACATTGATAAATGCATATCTGAACAGATGTTATACAGGGAGTGCAGAATTATTAGGCAAGTTGTATTTTTGAGGATTAATTTTATTATTGAACAACAACCATGTTCTCAATGAACCCAAAAAACTCATTAATATCAAAGCTGAATATTTTTGAAAGTAGTTTTTAGTTTGTTTTTAGTTTTAGCTATTTTAGGGGGATATCTGTGTGTGCAGGTGACTATTACTGTGCATAATTATTAGGCAACTTAACAAAAAACAAATATATACCCATTTCAATTATTTATTTTTACCAGTGAAACCAATATAACATCTCAACATTCACAAATATACATTTCTGACATTCAAAAACAAAACAAAAACAAATCAGTGACCAATATAGCCACCTTTCTTTGCAAGGACACTCAAAAGCCTGCCATCCATGGATTCTGTCAGTGTTTTGATCTGTTCACCATCAACATTGCGTGCAGCAGCAACCACAGCCTCTCAGACACTGTTCAGAGAGGTGTACTGTTTTCCCTCCTTGTAAATCTCACATTTGATGATGGACCACAGGTTCTCAATGGGATTCAGATCAGGTGAACAAGGAGGCCATGTCATTAGATTTTCTTCTTTTATACCCTTTCTTGCCAGCCACGCTGTGGAGTACTTGGACGCGTGTGATGGAGCATTGTCCTGCATGAAAATCATGTTTTTCTTGAAGGATGCAGACTTCTTCCTGTACCACTGCTTGAAGAAGGTGTCTTCCAGAAACTGGCAGTAGGACTGGGAGTTGAGCTTGACTCCATCCTCAACCCGAAAAGGCCCCACAAGCTCATCTTTGATTATACCAGCCCAAACCAGTACTCCACCTCCACCTTGCTGGCGTCTGAGTCGGACTGGAGCTCTCTGCCCTTTACCAATCCAGCCACGGGCCCATCCATCTGGCCCATCAAGACTCACTCTCATTTCTTCAGTCCATAAAACCTTAGAAAAATCAGTCTTGAGATATTTCTTGGCCCAGTCTTGACGTTTCAGCTTGTGTGTCTTGTTCAGTGGTGGTCGTCTTTCAGCCTTTCTTACCTTGGCCATGTCTCTGAGTATTGCACACCTTGTGCTTTTGGGCACTCCAGTGATGTTGCAGCTCTGAAATATGGCCAAACTGGTGGCAAGTGGCATCTTGGCAGCTGCACGCTTGACTTTTCTCAGTTCATGGGCAGTTATTTTGCGCCTTGGTTTTTCCACACGCTTCTTGCAACCCTGTTGACTATTTTGAATGAAACGCTTGATTGTTCGATGATCACGCTTCAGAAGCTTTGCAATTTTAAGAGTGCTGCATCCCTCTGCAAGATATCTCACTATTTTTGACTTTTCTGAGCCTGTCAAGTCCTTCTTTTGACCCATTTTGCCAAAGGAAAGGAAGTTGCCTAATAATTATGCACACCTGATATAGGGTGTTGATGTCATTAGACCACACCCCTTCTCATTACAGAGATGCACATCACCTAATATGCTTAATTGGTAGTAGGCTTTCGAGCCTATACAGCTTGGAGTAAGACAACATGCATAAAGAGGATGATGTGGTCAAAATACTCATTTGCCTAATAATTCTGCACTCCCTGTACTTCCGGTCTACAAACTGTGGCATTTTAATAATTCAATAACATCTAACTGCCAATAATAATAATAATAATAATAATAATAATACATGGATCTAAAATGGTAGTTCAAGGGTTGGTAAAGTCTACTGTACCTTTAGAATTAAAGGGACAGTAAACACCAAAAATTTTATTGTTTACAAAAATAGATAATCCCTTTATTTACCATGAACCAGTTTTGCATAACCAACACCGTTATATTAATATACATTTTACCTCTGTGATTACCTTGTGTCTAAGATTCTGCATATTGCCTCCTTATCTCAGATCTTTTGACAGACTTGCATTTCAGTCAATTAGTGCTTACTTTTAAAAAACTCCACAGGTGTGAGCACAATGTTATATATATATATATATATGACACACATTAAATAATGCCCTCTAGCTGTGGAAAACTGTTGAATGCATTCAGATAAGAGGTGGCCTTGAAAGGCGTAGAAATTAGCACATTATTCTACCTAGATTTAGCTTTTAACTAAGAATGTCAAGAGAACAAATAAAATGTGATGATAAGAGTAAATTGGAAAGTTGTTTAAAATGACATGCCCTATCTGAATCATGAAAGTTTAATTTGGACTTTACTGTCCCTTTAATGGTATAAATGTTTTCTCAGGAAGTTAATTGCCTGACACCCCCCATCCCCACAAAACATTTTACTGTACAAGATAGCTCTTCTAGATCTGAAAAAAAAATATTGAAGTTGCATCAGGAAATGCTTAATACTAGCCAGGGGCCCCTTTACTTTAAAACCAATGTGTAAAGTGTTTGGAAATGAATACCTAACTCAGAGCTTGCTTCCATTGAGCCGTAATTAGGTTTGCGTGTACTCGCAAACCGTTAAAAATATGCTGTCGGAAGCAATATTGTTTATTGACTGTTTTCAATGGTGCGTTATACCTCAATATCGGCAGCTGGACTTCGGCTGTCGACAAAATCTTTGCGTCCCATAGAAAGTAATAGAAGTTGTTAATCGATAAATTATACCAGGTTTCCAATAAAAGCGCTAACCGTTAATACACTGTTGGAGGCTGTTGATACATTATATAATTATATTCAATTTGCTTGTAAATATATATATCTTAGCAAAATAATGGAATAAAATATTTGTGTTATGTCACTTTAAATTAAAGGGATAGTGTATTTACAATAATACTTTCATGAATCAGATAAATCATTCAATTCCAATTATTAACTTACATAATGTATGTACTCATAATCAATTTAGTTTTGTTCTGTTTCATATTTTAATTATGCATTTAAGTTTAGGAAGCGTTAATATTCAGCACCTGTGTTGCACTTGCTGATTGTTGGCTACATTTAGACAACAATCATCAAGCGCTCCCCATGTGCAGAATCAAAATGGGTAGATTCCAAAGCTAACATTCCTTCTTTTACAAAATTACAGATGATAATGAAGTTAAATAGATTATAGGAGTACATATTTAAGTATATAAATACTGCATACTCTGAATCATGAGTTTAATTTTGAATTGACTATAGCTTTAAGAAATATGTCAACTCCTCATTTTAAAGAGACAAATACAGATATAATCCTTAAAAGAAACATACATTATCAATACATACAATCCCCTGAGATTGCACACTTGAATGGCATGGTTACCTGATAGAAAATAATATAGAAACATAAGTCAAAGGAAATATTTTGTTTATCATGAAGATGAGTTTTATTATTACAGATTTACCCTCATTCATATGTAATTTTCAATGAAAATCATTGAACATATTTATTCAATACAAAAACGATGACACATTAAAGTATAATGTGGCATAGTACTAATATTTATAAAATATATGTAATATCATGTCTGCTAAAGCAGAGAATACATTTGCAATATTTAGAATATTAACCAAAATACATATAAGTGCTAAATATTACATACTTCAAGAGATTTGAAGTATTGTCTTTAACATGGAGTTATTGAAACAAATTAAAAGTGCATTGTGCATTGGTCCCAGGGAGAGTCTGTGTCTGTTCATATGATGTCAATTAAAATGTATTAATCACCTCTATATCATGGCAATCACATATATGTTGTGCATACATCAGTGCTTAAATATCATAGAGATGCTTTTCTCTAATTAGTCTAAATATTTAATAATACTCTTGACAAAAAGGAGTGCATTAGTCATGATTGGTATAGATTTCAGATATTACATTCCAACATTACTATAAGCATGAATGCAAGGTATTTGGCCATATCAACAGGAAGGAGTATTTACTTTCAACTCTTCTACAACTGAATAACCCTTAGTAGCTTCATCTGACGGAGCAAACAACCTATGCTTGTGGAATATTAATCATAACATTTTCACATGCCACGTTGACTGATGTTAGATAGCATATACTGTATTGATTTCAGACACGTATTCTTAAATGGCATAATATTCTCGATAGAAGGACACATACATTTATTAACAATGTACACCTGCATATTAATTGACATCATGTGAAATAAAAATGAATAAAGCTGTTAAATTTTAGCAGATAAACAGCTATAAGAATAATATTGAGATATTATTGCATATTTATGAGATGGAAATCGCACTTAAAAAAGTGCTTTAGTGCAAAAATTAGATATGATATATCTTGGGGGAAAAAAAGAATAAATAATATTACTTAATTCTTGTGGCGGGATTTGCACTTTGGAGGAGAGGTACATGGGGGATGTAGCGTCTTGTGTGACACCCACCTGCTGAATCTGAGGCTAATAGATGGATTTCAGGGTCCTGCAAGGAAGATGACGGAGGATGCAAGTGAGAATGGAGTTTGCGGCTTATCTGCAAGACTCTCCACTGCCTCTCCCAGGCGGACGAGTGAGGCATTATGCATGTCCATTTGGCTCTGTATCCTCCTGAGAGCCTGCTGCTGCTGGAGCCTGGACAGCCTAAGCACTCTATGGATCATCTTCAGCAGATCATCCTGCCGGGACTGTGCCAGACCCTGTTGTAGAGTTGGTGTCTCAGGAACCAATTGTTGACTGGTTCCAGGGGTGTCTCTCCGTATCAGTGACTGGGAGGTTGTCTCGTTTGGCACTGTTGACAAAACATTGGTGGGTGCAGTGGGTGGTGGTGTTGATTCCTGTTGTGCCATAGGAGTGGGAGGCATATAGTACATATGATGCAGATCTTTATGCTGCTGGTGGTGGGTGCATCATATGCTGCAGAGGATGATGTTGTGGGGGGTGCATCATCTGCTGTGGTGGGTGCATCATCTGCTGCAGTGGGTGCATCATATGCTGCGGTGGGTGCGTCATCTGCTGTAGTGGGTGCAGCTGTGGGAGGTGTGCTGTTTGTTGCTATAGAGGATGCATGAACTTCCAGTGTTGAGGAGGATGAGTCTGCTGGGGTTCAGAACCCATAACATGGTATGTCGTCTCGGAGGTAGATGGAGAAGGACCTGATACATCCTCCACCTCATATGCCCTGGGCTGCTGTATATCACCTTCTCGGAGGTTGTTATAGGAGGTAGTGTCGTCATAGACATCCTCATCCTCCCCAGTGAATGCATGAACTTCCTGCTGTGGTGTTGGGGCTGCTTCATACTCCTCCTGTTCGTATTCTACAAATAAATTGATGTATACATTATCTATCTAATAGAATATATTACTTTGTAGCATAACAATACAAACAATTATATTCAATATTTTTGTGTATATATGTACATACATACAAACACACATACATACACACACACACATGCATACACACACATACATACACACACACATACATAAACACACATATATACATACACACACATACATACACACACACATACAGACATACACACACATACATACACACACACATACATACATACATACATACATACATACATATAGTGTGTCTGGTATGAAATCCAAGCATATATGACCATAACTGATTAATCTTTATAGACTGTGTCTTAAAGGAACATTGTTAATGACAGATTTATATGAAATGTATGATATTATTGGATATTATATTTTCAATATCCTTGCTTGTCGGAGCAGATATACTATACAGAGTGCTTGCTAAACATATTAAATACAACTATGTAAATTGACATTTGTAGCTAAAAACAGATGGATATTTATGATCTACAACATATATACATTATATATTTGGTTATATTTAATATAGAATATTCACCTCCATACACCTCTTCAGGTGGTACAGAGGGGTCCATTGTCCCCTTGCATCCTATGACAGCTTCACCCTAGATGAGGTTGGACAGCATCTCCTCCCATGACTTTAAGTGAATCCTCTTACTAGGACCACCACTTGTCCCACGTGCGTATTGGGCCTGATGTGCCATCTTTGCCTTTGTTTCCCGCCTGCAGTCATGAAATCTGTGTTTTATGCTTGTAGTAGAACGATTGCATCCTAAGCAGCTGATTGACACTCAAATCTCCTGCCACAGCTTATTCCTGAGACTCGCCCTCAGGATAGGATTATCCAGCTGAGGTGCCCTATCCAAGTAGGCCTCAACAAGAGCCTCCTTCTCCTTCTCAGAGTACCTCTTCTCTCTTAGCCTGCCCTTCACACCTGAAGGGCCAGCAGACACAGACTATCCCTCCTCTGACTGGGGACCAGTCCTCTGTCCCTCCTCTGTCCCTGCAGGTTGTGACAGGCTACCACCAGCCCCACCCCCACTTGCCACAGTCTGCCCCACTTGCCCTTTTCTCTGTGTGCCTAGTTGAGGCTGACACCTCCTCACTCCTCCCACCTCCGTTCCTCTTCCACCCTCTCTCCTTCAATCCTCTGCCAGGGTTTGAGGAAGGGCAAATCCTCGACCCAAAGCTCGGCTCCTAGACCTGCCCATACTACTCCCTATTTCCCCCCTCCCTCTACCCCCTGTCCACTGCCCTCCCCCTAGCCACCCTCTTCCCAACTCCACTAGGCCTATCCCTTTCTCCTTCCTCCCTAACTCTAACCTAACACTAAAGTCCCTAGCTTACCTACCTACACTAATTCACCTAACTAAACCCTAAATTTAATATCCCCAAAGCTAAACACCTAACCAATCTAGATCCTAACTATCTCTAATCTATATCCCTGCAAATAAAAATAAAAAAGTGGGGGTGAAATTACACAAAGGGATGTAAAATAAAAAAGGATGGGCTAAATAATCAAAAGAAAAAAATATATATATAAGAGATTATAAAAAAATCAGAGAAAAATAATATGGGATGTAAATCAAAAAAATGATGGGCGAAATGGATAAATTAATAAATGGAAAATAAAGTTATGTAGTACTTAAGGGAAGAGTAGGAAAAGGGGAGATGGGAAGTGGGATAGAGGGTTAATGAAAGGGGTAAAAAAGGAAGATGGGGATATGGGGGGGTTATTGAAATGAAAAAAAAATGTGAATGTTTTTGTATCAAACAAAAATGTGTTTGTGTTTATAAACTAATGTGTGTTTATTAACTAATTTATGGATATGTGTGTGTGTGTTCCTAATATATTATAGGAGCCTACAAATAAATTAATACATCAAACAAAAATCTCCATCTCTCCATTAACTCACAATAACTAATCAAACTACCAAACTCCTACCAACTAGCTCCTGTCTCTTTCTCTCTAGAGGCGATCACAGGTAAAGAGCGCAGGCACAAACCGCTATTCTTATAAACAGAGGTCGGGTTACCATAGCAATGAACTTGTTATAGCGTGCTTTTCCTTGAATTCAACATCGGTTGGCAGCGCAAACTTACGTATGGTGCAACACGCTATCCATTTTAATGAAAACCTGGTACTAAAATGGAGCCGTAAATTACTTTTAGCTGTCGGCCGCTCCGTTAGCTTACGGTTCCATTTTTTTTTTTTTTTTTACTTTATTCTTTTATTTTGGTTTGGCATGTACCGTTACAGACAAACAATATTTGAAAATGAAAATATACAATGAAATCAAAACTGTTACATCACAATTGTTACATCACAGATAAATTCAAGTAAGCAAAAAAGAACCTCATACTTTCTAAATTTTCAAATTTCTTCCTAGAAATATATTTCCCTTAATGAATATTTAAGACCTTTTGGGCTTAATTATTTGTATAAGTGTTGCTTAGGGAGATATAACAACAAGATAAACATCAAATATAAACTAAGTAAACATCTAGAACTGCATAAATGTAGTAGTATGTATATATTTAAGTTAGAACCTTTTTTTAGCGAGTATAATTTCTTTCATTAACACAGGAGGTAACTCCTGAGTCCTGAGAAATTTAAAGCACTAAAGATAGAGAAATATATAGGTAGGTGCATAGCGTTAGGTTCAGAAGTTAATATTCGTTTTGTGAAAAAAGAAGATAATGCTAGACAATCTTGCTAGGCTTGGGAGGAAAAGTAATGTCAATAATATTTTGTATTGCAAGATATAATTATAAAAAGGAAATTAAGGTGTGGTATTGGCTAGAGAAACCGCATAGTTAACCCTCCTGGTATAGGAGGTACATTATGGGGGGTGGGGGAGGTGGTCATTTGAGTGTGGTAAACAAAATATATAAGCAAAGCGCCATATCTATTCTAAGAGTTTCATGAGTATCTGGGTTATCAGAGGACATATAGGAATGGGTTAGTTTAAAGATGGGTCAATGTCATATCCTGCATGAGAAAGCCTAGATGTTTCAGGCATTAAACCTAGCACTGGTTGAGTAGCTTGTTTATAATATTATGAAGAGGGAGACTATATGGAATAGCACTAGAGTAGGTCCAGCCCCCACTAAGGCTTTTTTCTTATATACTAGATAGTTGTTATAAGGAGCACACAAGATTAAATGTCTTACATAGGCAAATAAGTAAATAAAACGAGAGTCTACTGTTCCTCTATACATATTATACATATACATTACATAATGAACTAATATATAAAAGGCCTGAGAGTATTACCAGTGAGTGCAGCTAATAGAAATTATATGCCTAGTAGCTGTAGAAATAAAGATGCTCATCCTACATAGACTTTGCATTATATGAGTTATACAATACATAATTATCAGTGGATCTTCAGCATATCAAGTATGTAACAATACTCTGCGGTGATCCAAGGGACAGTCTTATTGTATCAGTGCCCAGATTGTTGGTAATGTGAAGCCCCAAAAAGTAGTCTCAGGTCAAGATTATAGAAGAAAAAATAATGAACAACCAATATAAATATGACAATGGGAAAAGTCTATCTATCAGCAGACTGACCAATATTTATTAACTGATAAACTCCACTAGTTAAGCAGAGAACATAGTTTTATATAAATAAGAGCTTATATCCCAGCAGTATACTGAGCAGTCTGGTTTAACAGGAGGGTGGACCAATCAGGTATGCAGGTAGTCCATTATTTGCTTTAACTATAATTCAAGACAGGAACTTGTTTCAATAAATATACTAAGACACAGAGAGCTGGGACTTCCGCAAGTAAAACATTTGAACATAAATCCTCAGACATGTATAGGAAGTTTAGGAGATCAATGCCCAGTTACATAGGTGGGAAGATATGTGGGAAGATATAATATTAATCTGCCACAGGGCATGGGCCCTATGCCCTGCAGCATTAGATACAAAGGTCCAGTGAAGTCATACCCAACTCAGTCCAAATTTGACCCGTCTTCTCTATTTCTCAACTATATTGTATATATGAAAGATCAGGTGATAGCAGTTAGAGTCAGGTATTGGGGTTCATCATCCACACACTTTCAATTGTCACAAACAGTACATATTGCATTATATTTCAGTAGGGTAGATTTTTTGGAGCTAGTGTGCCTGAATCGTGAGTACTGCACTTGGTATGTGTATCAAGCCTAAGCCCATGTTAAATGTTATCGATATGTTCTGAGCATTTATATCAGTTCCACGTGGAGGCACTGTAATATATAGTAGAAGTGAGTTTCAAATTCTAACTTTAAGATCCTGGCAGGTATTGGGTCTTGTAAAAGACGTTTTAAAACAAGAAAATAATGCTTAAACATTCATGAATTGAAAACTATATAAAGTACACAGCAGCAAACAAAGATAACATGGAAAACATAGTAACAAAATAGATTGTAGAGAGATCCTGGGGGCTGCACACATTTCTCTCATTGTCGGCCTAGAGGTTATGTCCAAATTAGCCAATGCCTCCACGGAGGCCACAAGGAACATACTGCACTGGTTGCGAAAACCCCAGCACTGACCGCCAACCAGCAATAAAATCACTGCTCAATGCAAGGTCCACTGGCAAACTTTCACACTTGCGGTCCTGCATCTTGCGGCCATTTATCTCCAGCATATATACCCTGAAGCGCCATGGAGTGTAAGCCAACTTCCCTTTGCCAGCTTGTTGTCCTGTCATCTGTGCGGTGGCATGTGTAGTATTCTCGGCCAGCAGAGTGGTATTTTGTGCATCCGGCTTACGGTCGCTAGGAATTAGCATACCGATCCGCACCTCATCAAAGTCAGAGTCCTAAGTCTCTAGTCTCTTTTATGGCGGCTGATACAGAAGTGCGCACTCGTCTGGGTAGGTGGCCATTTGTCTTCTGCGGCTCGACTGCACGGCAACAATCAGGGTTCAATATGGAAGGCCCCTCTGTACTCAGCTACGGTTCCATTTTTAATGGCTCAATGGAAGCGAGCTCCAAGTCAGCCAAACTTTCACTCTTTTTTATTTTCTTGTTATCAGTCACTGTCACTGCCTCTAACAGTAAGACCCATATTTACATTGTGATTAGTCATTTTAATTATTTTTCTTTTGAGCTCTCTCTCTCCCCCCTCTCTTTTGAGCTCTCTCTCTCCCCCCTCTCTTTTGCGCTCTCTCTCTCCCCTCTCTTTTGAGCTCTCTCCCCATCTCTTTTGCGCTCTCTCTCCCGCTCTCTTTTGCACTCTCTCTCCCCCCTCTCTTTTACGCTCTCTCCCCTCTCTTTTGCGCTGTCTCCCCCTCTCTTTTGCACTCTCCCTCTCCCCCTCTCTTTTGCGCTCTCTCTCTCCCCCTCTCTTTTGCGCTCTCTCTCTCCCCCTTTCTTTTGCGCTCTCTCTCTCCCCCTCTCTTTTGCTCTCTCTCCCACTCTCTTTTGCGCTCTCCCCCATCTCTTTTGTGCTCTCTCTCTCCCCCTCTCTTTTGTGATCTCTCCCCCATCTCTTTTGTGCTCTCTCCCCCATCTCTTTTGCGCTCTCCCCCTCTCTCTTTCCCCTCTCTTTTGCGCTCTCTCCCCCTCTCTTTTGCACTCTCCCCCATTTCTTTTGCGCTCTCTCTCTCCCCCATCTCTTTTGCGCTCTCCCCCCCTCTCTTTTGCGCTCTCTCCCCCATCTCTTTTGCGCTCTCTCTCTCCCCCATCTATTTTGTGCTCTCCCCCCCTCTCTCTCCCCTCTCTTTTGCGCTCTCTCTCTCCCCTCTCTTTTGTGCTCTCTCTCCCCTCTCTTTTGCGCTCTCTCCCCCCCTCTCTTTTGCGCTCTCTCAACCCCTCTCTTTTGCGCTCTCTCTCCCCCTCTCTTTTTCGCTCTCTTTTCCCCCCTCTCTTTTGCGCTCTCTCTTCCCCCCTCTCTTTTGCGCTCTTTCCCTCTCTCTTTTGCTGTCTCTCTTCCCCTCTCTCTTTTGCTGTCTCTATCCCCCCTCTCTTTTGCTGTCTCTCTCCCCCTCTCTCTTTTGCTCTCTCTCTCCCCCCTCTCTCTTGCGCTCTCTCCCCCCTCTCTTTTGCGCTCTTCCCCCCTCTTTTGCGCTCTCTCCCCCCTCTTTTGCTCTCTCTCCCCCCTCTTTTGCGCTCTCTCTTCCCCCTCTCTTTTGCGCTCTCTCTCCCCCCTCTCTTTTGCGCTCTTCCCCCCTCTCTTTTGCTGTCTCTCTCCCCCTCTCTCTTTTGCTGTCTCTATCCCCCTTCTCTTTTTCGCTCTCTCTTCCCCCCTCTCTTTTGCGCTCTCTCTTCCCCCCTCTCTTTTGCACTCTCTCCCTCTCTCTTTTGCTGTCTCTCTCCCCCTCTCTCTTTTGCTGTCTCTATCCCCCCTCTCTTTTGCTGTCTCTCCCCCCTCTCTTTTGCTGTCTCTCTCCCCCTCTCTCTTTTGCTCTCTCTCTCCCCCTCTCTCTTGCGCTCTCTCCCCACTCTCTTTTGCGCTCTTCCCCCCTCTTTTGTGCTCTCTCCCCCCTCTTTTGCTCTCTCTTCCCCCCCCTCTTTTGCGCTCTCTCTCCCCCCTCTCTTTTGCGCTCTTCCCCCCTCTATTTGCTGTCTCTCTCCCCCTATCTCTTTTGCTGTCTCTATCCCCCCTCTCTTTTTTGCTGTCTCTATCCCCCCTCTCTTTTGCGCTCTCTCTCCCCCCCTCTCTTTTGTGCTCTCTCCCCCTCTCTTTTGCTGTCTCTCTCCCCCCCCTCTCTTTTGCTGTCTCTCCCCCCCCTCTCTTTTGCTATCTCTCTCCCCCTCTCTCTTTTGCTCTCTCCCCACTCTCTTTTGCGCTCTCTCTCCCCCTCTCTTTTGCGCTCTTCCCCCCTCTTTTTGCGCTCTCTCTCTCCCCCCTCTTTTGCGCGCTCTTCCCCCCTCTCTTTTGTGCTCTTCCCCCCTCTCTTTTGCTGTCTCTCTCCCCCTCTCTCTTTTGCTGTCTCTCTCACCTCTCTTTTTTGCTGTCTCTATCCCCCTCTCTTTTGCTGTCTCTCTCACCTCTCTCTTTTGCTGTCTCTCTCCCCCTCTCTTTTGCTGTCTCTCTCCCCCTCTCTCTTTTGCTGTCTCTGTCCCCCCTCTCTTTTGCTGTCTCTCTCCCCCTCTCTTTTGCTGTCTCTCTCCCCTTCTCTCTTTTGCTGTCTCTCTCCCCCCTCTCTTTTACTGTCTCTCTCCCCCCTGTCTTTTGCTGTCTCTCTCCCCCCTCTCTATCTCTCTCCCATCTTCCATCTACCGCGCGACCGCAACTGTCCATGCCCCTTCACACCTGGCCACGCCCCTTCATGCAAGGTCAAGCCCGGTCACACCCGGCCACGCCCACTTCTGCTACGGCGCAGATCTTCAGTTAGGGACTCAAAGGCCAGGTGTGTTTTTCCTTGTGCTGTCTCTACTGGGCATGATAGCTTTGGACAAACACACTTGGCCTTTTATTATATAGGATAAGACTTGCCGGTATTATTAGTTTTTATCATAAGGAGTTACTTGATAAGGGTTTTGGACAAATTGGAATGAGTTCAGATGGGAAAAACCACAAAAAAAGCAACGTGTGAGGATTTTAATAAGTTAGAATGGATGCTTTTAACTACCTGCTGATTGCACAAGTACCACATTAAAGGCTTTGTAGGAATTATTTAAAGGGACAGTCTACACCTTGGTCATCATAAAGTCTTACCTTAGATTAAGCTGCAAACAGTCTCCTGCACCTTTTCTATATCATGCAGTAGTAACAGTAAAAAAGTTATTTTAAAATGAATATTGTTTCTGGACAGTTTGAAATGGCTGCCAAGCTCAACCCACTGATGACATCATGATCTGGGTTGCATATGGCATTCAGTCACAAAAGGCTCACTAGTTAAATTCAACAGACTGTCAATGTTATTCAGCAGAGTGCCTAGATGCAGCCCAGATTGTGATATCATCAGTGGGCTGAGTTTGGCAGCCATTTCAACGTGGCCAGAAACAATATTAATTTTAAAATAACGTTTTTACTGTTCCTGCTGCATGATATAGAAAGGGTGCAGGAAGCTATTTTCAGCTTAATCTAAGGTAAGACTTTAAGATGACTAAGGTGTAGACTGTCCCTTTATGGATACAAATACAATAAATGAATGTCTGCCCAACAAATGCAATAGAGCTTTAGACATTCTAGGCATGTGTATACGTCAAAATCGTTTTTAAGCCCCAGAACCGTTATGTGAGATATACACACATCCATATGGCTGTCAAATAGTTTATATACAAGTCTAATGACAAACTCAAAATGAGTCTGGGGTACTGATCTTATATAGGGATAAATAATGTATAATTTTGTGATGATGGGTCAATTTGCTGTTGGCTTATTGAGGACTGGTTGCATGTAACTTGTGAATGTTTAGTGCAAATCCTTTGAGTATAATGATAGGTAACAAAGATGTTGTCATACTTATCACTGACATGTATTACAGTCTTACATGGCATTACTTGATCATCCACTAAAAGTATTGAGATTATTGAGATACTTTCATTTTCAGCTATTTTTGATGAGTAGAAAATGAATTAATGGATGCATCAAGCAGTAAGATTTGAATCTGGGACATTGTGTTTTTGCAATCTCTTGGCAGTTCAATCTCTTCTGTTCAGTGCAATAGTAAAACAATTACAC
This sequence comes from Bombina bombina, assembly GCF_027579735.1. Classification (NCBI taxonomy): domain Eukaryota; kingdom Metazoa; phylum Chordata; class Amphibia; order Anura; family Bombinatoridae; genus Bombina; species Bombina bombina. Next base: position 476,916,921 of record NC_069502.1, on the reverse strand, counting down.
ACCATTGTATACATATAATTAAGCACTCAACAAAGATCATGCTCTGTTTATTTTATTACTATATTTATTCAACCTGCTTCTTATGTAACATGATGTAATTATTAAAACTATGCATCTACAATATAATTAATTGTAAATACTATGTGTTGTTCATTCCTTGAATTGTTTGTTCAACTCTTTCAAATTAAAGCACTTTCACTTCCAAGACAACTATTTTAAAAAAAAAAATTTCCTACTACATTAGCAACAGCTTGGATCTAAATCAAATTTTATGCAATGATTTTCAGACCCAAAGGCAAAAATGCTTACATGAATAATACAGTAAAAACTACTGTTAATCTCTTGATTTCTTCATTTTCAATATCATGAGTTGATTAATTCATTTTGTATGTTTTTTTCTCTTTCTTTGTTTCTTTCCCTTGATCTGATTTTCAGCTATCGATGCACTATCTCAAACTTCACTAACTCACCTTTTCCTCTTTCTGATCATCACCTCCTCACTTGTAATATCACTTCCCTCCCTACAACTCTCCCTCATTCTACTCCTCACACCAAACTTCATAGAAGTAATTATATCAGCAACAGCTCGCTAGCTCTCAAACCTCTCCTCTCTTCCATCCCCTCCTTTTCTTGCCCTAATGAATCTATCTGCCACTACAATTCCATCCTTACATCGGTCCTTGACAAACTGGCCCCACCTATCATAGCTCGGAAATCATATACTCATCCTCAGCCCTGGCATACTCCTCTGACACAGTACCTATGCAGATGTTCCTGTACTGCTGAGCGACACTGGAGGAAATCTCAGAGTTCAGCTGACTTTCTTCACTATAAGTTCAACTTGAACTCTTACTATTCTGGCCTTAATCGATATAAACAACATTACTTCTCTACTCTTATATCTACTCTTTCTTCAAACCCAAAAATGTCTGTTCTCCACATTCAATACTGTTCTCTACCCACCCCCACCTCCCACTACAACTTCTCTCTTAGCTCAAGATTTTGTCAGCTACTTCAACAACAAAATTGACTCCATCAGAAATGAAATTGGCTCGAAACATACTACTGGTCTCCCACCCCCCCCAAAAGCTCACAGTCATCCAAAACCCACAAAGCCAAAAATTTAGCTCTTTTGCCACTGTTACAGAGGAAGAAGTTTCTGCTCTCAAAAAATTAGCTCTTTTGCCACTGTTACAGATGAAGAAGTTTCTGCTCTTATACTATCCTCTCACCTCACTACCTGTCCCCTCAACCCCATTCCCTCACAGCTACTCCCCTCCCTCTCTTCTACACTTACCCTTATACTCACACACATCTTCAACCTCTCCCTCAGCACTGGTATATTTCTCTCATCTCTTAAACATGCACTGGTCACACATATCCTGAAAAAACCTTCTCTCGATCCAACCTCCCCATCCATCTACCGCCCTATTTCCCTACTCCCTCTTGACTCAAAGCTTCTTGAAAAGCTAGTGTATGCACATCTATCCCATTTTCTTACATTAAACACCCTACTTGACTCACTGCAATCTGGATTACGCCCCATACATTCCACAGAGACAGCAATTGTTAAGGTCACCAATGACCTACTTACAGCAAAATCCAAAGACCACTTCTCTCTACTTATCCTCCTTGATCTGCCTGCAGCCTTTGATACTGTCGACCATCCTCTTTTGCTCCAAACCCTCCATTCCTTCGGTATCTGTGACACAGCTCTCTTGTGGTTCTCTTCCTATCTGTCTAACCATACCTTTAGTGTAGCCTTCTCTGGGGCATCCTCTGCCCCGTTACCTCTTTCTGTTGGGGTACCGCAAGGCTCTGTCCTCGGTCCCCTCCTCTTCTCAATCTACACGTCCTCATTAGATTCCTTAATAAAGTCCCACGGGTTTCATAATCATTTGTATGCCAACGACACCCAAATCTACCTCTCTGCACCAGAACTATCTCCTTCCTTGCTAACCCGTGTCACTAACTGTCTCTCTCATATCTCATCTTGGATGTCATCTCACTATCTAAAGCTAAATCTCTCCAAAACTGAGCTCCTTATTTTCCCCCTTTTTCTAAAATCTTCATTTCCCCATTTCTCTATAACTGTTGATAACTCGATCATTACCCCAACCCCACATGCCTGATGTCTTGGGGTTACACTTGACTCAGATCTATCTTTCACTCCTCACATTAATTCCTTTGCTAAAGCCTGCCTCTTCAACCTTAAAAACATCTCTAAAATTAGACATTTCCTTACACAAGACACTACTAAGATTTTAATCAACTCTCTCATCCTTTCCCACCTCGACTACTGAAACTCCATCCTCTCTGGTCTCCCTAGCTGCCGCCTAGCTCCTTTACAATCCATAATGAATGCCTCTGCCTCCTCTTGCCTCCAGGATTAAACACACAATTCTCACTCTGACACACAAAGCCCTAAACTGCACTGCTCCCCCCTACATCTCAGACCTTGTCTCCAGATACTCTCCCTCCCGTCCCCTTTGCTTTGCTCATGATCTCCTACTCTCCTCCTCTCTTGTTACCTCCTCACATTCCCTTTTCCAGACTGGCTCCCATCTTGTGGAACTCTCTGCCTCACTCCACAAGACTCTCCCCTGGTTTTGAAAGCGTCAAGCGCTCCTTGAAAACTCTACTATTCGGGGATCCATACATCCTACACTATCATTCCTATCTCCACTGCTATCCCCTTAAACCACATAGCATGCATTGTAAGCCTATAAACCCAGCTGTTTGTAGTTCACATTCATAAGAGCCAACTACAACAGTGCAACTCTCGGCAGGGCCCTGTACTTTGACCCCTGTAAATGTTATTTTGTATACCACCTATGTTCATAGGGCTGCAGAATCTTTTGGCGCTCTACAAATACCTGATAATAATAATAATAATAATAATAATTTGTGATTTTTATATTAGTAATAAATGTAGGCTTGCTGTTTTATAATTCATTTATTTTATTTTTAACATAAGTTATATTCTCTAATGTATACATTATTTTTCGAAGTCACATAAAAGAAACATTTGTGGTTTTGCCCTTTGTAATTCAATATAATGCAATTATTGTGTCCTAGGGGCAACTGCATTAAAATCTTTATGTGGTTATCAGACCCTGAAGAGAGTTGTAGCCATTTGTCATTAAGAAAATATTGTATGTTTCTTCACTGCTGGAATGCATTACTGTGTAATGTATCACTCTGCATTTTTCGTTGTCTTTTTTAAGAATAGGAGCTCTACAGTTTCAATGGGATTCTGTTTTAATTCAATGCCTCAGATTTATTATTAAATAGTGAGACTTGTGAAAACTGTTGTGCAAATAGCGCTGCTCTTTACAGAGGTCTGATTATTTCTTAACTTACTATAAAAGGAATTTGATCTTCTAAATTCTAGCGAACTGGAAGCGTGTAAATAAAATTCACATCTCATCGAAACATTAGTGCTCAATCATTTTAAACAATATCTATGGTAAATAAATAGTCTCTGAGTACAAAAGCACATTATCATTATAGTTTTAATCTTTTGCCTAAGGAAAATGAACAATGTTAAAAAAGCCTGAATTAAATAAATAAATATCAATACTTGCTAATAAAAAATATATTTATAGACTTATTTAGACAACTAATGTTTTTCTAAAGAAAAAACTGCTGGCACATATGCAGATGCACAACAATCAAGATGACACGCCTACATTTGAAAAGCTTTTTAGCATTTATTTTCTACAAATTATTTTAATGTTAACATTTTTAAAACTTATATTCAGACAGAGCGTACTATTTTTAAAAAAAACTGATTCATTCCCATGGCATTCTGTGTTTAAAAGATACCTAGGTAGGCATCTAGAGCACTGTAAGGCGGGAAATAGTGCTGCTCTCTACTGCTCTTGCAAATGAAAAACATTTTTGCAAAACCGCTGCAATTATAGTGCTCCAGAAATGGGCCGGCTCCTAAGCATATGTCCCTACTTTTCAACAAAGGATACCAAGAGAACAAAGAACATTTGATGATAGAGGTAAATTAGAAAGTTATTTAAAATTGCATGCTCTATCTGAATCATGAAAGAAAAAAAAAATGGGTTTCAATTCCCTTTAGTCAATAAGAAAAGATAATTTGTAAAATATTTATAGAAATAATCTCATATTTTTCTTTGGTTTGTACAATTACCCTGCAAAAACAGACAATAAATATGTGTGTGTGTATATATATATATATATATATATATATATATATATATATACTGTATATAAATATCTTTATGTACTATATGTACCACGGTGGATTTTGATTTAAATTAAAACTGCTTTTAATCATGATATAAATGACTAGTCAGTAAAACAGATTTAAATTTATTTAAATCATGGTTTTCAGTTTTAGAATAATAACTTTATAGATTATTTTTCCAGTTATATCAGACCATTACTGATTTGGTTATATATCATTAGATATGCATAGATGAAATTATTGGGAGGTGAACTATTTCCAGTTTAATATGCTAATTATATTTCATCAACTTTTAAGCTGTACTTTATTGGAAGGAGAAAATAATGATTATATTAATTATAACAATTTGTATAGTTTTATTTAAAGGGACAGAACACTAAAATTGTTTTTCCATCAATGTATTTTTAATGTCTTGTTATACCAGCTGCAGAGTATAAAATATTAGAGAAATTGCATTTTCAGGTTTATTTGTGTATATGTAGCTGATTTTGTACATTTAAGTTGCAACCTATTACAATTGGTTGAACTTTAAGGGAAGATCTCATTATGTTATCATTTTCTGTACACAGACTTGCTTCCTTAAATTATATTTGTTTGGAAAACCAAAGTTCAATACTTATAGAGAACAATGGTAAATTATTGTTTTATTACTTAAAAGATTACTTTCTGTTATAATTTTTAAGCTAAACAACTAACATATTAAAGTTAATAAACATTAATTAAAACCTATTGACCTATATTTTCTCCAAAACGAAGTTTCATAAGGTTCTAAAAGTTATATCTTTTATTCGCCGATGATGTCACGTTATCCTGCCCACTATTTTCAGCACTGTGTGTTCAAAATACTTAAACCAATAACTTTGTGTTTAAAGCGCCATTTTGAAACCTAGGTATTGTAAACGGATTGGTACAGAGCAAAGGATACCCACTGAGTGGGTTTGGAAAACAATTAAATTTGCAGACAAGATTTCTGATATACGGTAGAGATATGTTAATTAAATGCTATTAATAAAAAGCGTATTTGGGGTAGTTAGTTAGTAACAGGCATAGAAAATATTTACTTACAGTGGCCCTTTAACTTTCCTGCAACCCACCAAGGGTGTAATTTCTTCTGCTGGTTGTGGTTACTTTGGCTTATCAATAGCCTAGACTCCAGTATAGAAATTTTCAGTATAGGCGGGGATACCACAGGCTAAATCAGCTATTCAAATGATGAAATAGAAGTAAAGGAACTACTTGTAAACAATGTAATACACTTTAGCAGGCAAATGCATTATTGGTAATAATTTAAAGGGGAGAAAAAAATTGGGTGAACTGTCCCTTTAACTAAAACAATATAACATTATATTTAATTTGTATGCTTGCCCCTCTCTCCTCACACTTTTGCAGATCTATTCCACTTCAATCAAGCTTCTTGAAACTTAGTAAGGCTGGATTCTGTGTTTATAGATTTGCAGGGGAGCAATGGCATTAAAGGGACAATAAAGTCAAAATTAATCTGTCATGATTCAGAAAGAACATGCAATTTTTAACACTTTTCAAACGTACTTCTCATATCTAATTATTCGTTCTCTTGGTATCTATTGTTGAAAAGCATACATAGGTAGGCTCAGAAGCAATGCACTATTGTGAGCAAGCTGCTTGTCACTGTCTTACACAATGTGTTCAGATGGGCCCCAGAAAAGCATTGCTCTGCTTCAAAAAAGGATACCAAGAGCATAAAGCTAATTTGATAATAAAAGTGAATCTGAAATCTGCAAATTGTGTGCTCTATCTGAAACTCAAATGTTTTCAAATGTTTACAGAAAAAAAATTGTTTGTGACAAGAGATGACAATTTAAGGCTGGAGAAAAGGAAATTTAATCTACAGCAACATAAACGTTTTTCACTGTAAGAGCAGGTATAAATAACAAAACCTTATATACATTTAAAAATGGTTTGGATACATTTCTGTCTAGAAACGGAATTCATAGATATGATTGCTTGTGTTAAATGGGTCACCTTTTAATGAGATTGATTTAAGCTCAACTGAACCTTTTACTGAAAGTATATTAAGATGTGTATAGGTGGAACTCGATGGACTTTTTTCAACCTCATGTTCTATTTAACTATATAATAGACTTAGAGGCCCATTTATCAAGCTCCGTATGGATCTTGTGGGCCCGTGTTTCTGGCGAGTCTTCAGACTCGCCAGAAACAGCAGTTATGAAGCAGCGGTCTAAAGATCGAGTATGATCAGGTTGATTGACACCTCCCTGATGGCGGCCCGTTGGCCGCGAGTCTGCAGGGGGCGGCGTTGCACCAGCAGCTCTTATGAGCTGCTGGTGCAATGCTGAATATGGAGAGCGTATTGCTCTCCACATTCAGCGAGGTCTTGCGGACCTGATCTGCACTGTCGGATCAGGTCCACAAGACCTTTGATAAATAGGCCTCTTAGTGTAAACTGGGTGCAAATTATCATTTTTTTGGGTTCTCATTGACTTTAATGGTAGCTAAAATAACCATCTAGTGCTGATTTATTGGCAATTGACAGGCAGCAAATGATTAACACTAGCAATGTAAGTTGTGTCAGTCTTTTGTCACAGGGATTTGTAATATTAACTTATGTCTCACTTATATTGTAATATTAAAATGGATAATTATTTGAGATCATCTGGTGTTTAACATTATTAATTAATATAATAAAAATTAGTTTTTAGGGAACTATAGTTCTCTGGTCTCTCTGTGCCTAGGGCAGCATTAGACTTAAATAAACCAATTAATTCATATTTTAACTCCATTAGAAGTAAGGTTCTTGTGCATGTTGGGTAGCACTCGTATTACAAGTTGAAAGTAAAAAGTTTTTGCTTGTGTGCTAGCCTGATGAGATAAAAAAACTAACCTTGAATATCACGATCACCTTAATGTATTCCCCCTATAGAAGTCAATGGAGTAAAAAAGAGTGTGGGGGGGGGGGGATCTTCTCGAGTTAAAACCTGCATATTCTCCAGTGAGGTAACCCGACATGAAGATATGAATATTTCCCATACAAATGTTCTTAGCATACAAGAATATGTTCTATTTATTAAAAAAATACATGTTTCTACATACACATGTTTCTGCATATAGCTGATGGTATTTTGGTACAATATATATCTATACCTAACCTGAATGGTTGAGACGTTGCTTATTCTGTGTATGACATTAATCTGTTCCATTTTTTATACAGGGTGTGTGAAGCAGGAGCTCTTACCCTATGTAGTTGATTGTGTATTGGTTGGGTCTCTGCTTTGCATGTTTGTGCACACACATGTGATTTTCCATCCTTTATTATATGTTTAGCTGATTATACCTTTTTGGTTCATACAGGTTTAGCATAAGTGGGTGTGTAACTATCTACATATCTAGTGCTTATGAACTATTCCTGATAGTGAGAGTTGCGCCTCTCACACTTGTGATTTGGTTAATAGTAGCTGTTATTGTGGTTACAGTGTGAGAGAGATTTGACCTTTTCTTCTTTCCTTGGTTTCTAATATGTTGAGCTCAGATGTGAGCTAGCATGCCATTTTTTCCTGTGAGGAAGGGTTGTCACTGTTGTAATTAACTGTTAATGTGTGCTTTGTGTTTTGTATATTATATTGTATGCTTAGATTCCATTTACATATTTTGTATTGTTTCAGATCATAATTGTCTTGAAAAAGACTCACATATGGGTCGAAACGTCAACATTTAAACTAATGTGAAACAAATTTGGAAATAAAATTGCACTGTTCTTTGCTTCATTATAAGTCGTGTGAGTGCCCTCCTACATCAATACATTTCTATATACTGTATATTTATGGGTATAGATATATACAGATATTTATAGAAACATCTATTTATAATACTTAGAACATATTCTACTATGTGCAGAACATGGGAATCTTAAATATTTACAGTAAATATACAGTATACCACTTTATTAAATATGAACATTGCATAAAAATGCTTTTTCATGTTTTAATCTATTTAACTGCAAAAGGGCTCCAATGTACTTGTGTGTGTGTGTGTGTGTGTATATATATATATATATATATATATATATATATATATATATATATATACATATATGTACATATGTATTTATGTTTTTATATATATATATATATATATACATACATATATGTACATATGTATTTATGTGTTTATACACATATATAAATACATATGTACACACATATAAACATATATAAATATACATACATATACATCTTTAGACATGTATATGTATGTATCTTAATGTTAAAGTCCTTTCCCTGCCTTTTTTTCTAACACCTGAGACCTCATATATTTGAGCGTTTATAACTTTTTTTTCCAATTTTTTTTAAAATAATTTTTATTAGATAGTGTCATTATAAGTGTAACTTTGTAAGTAGTTTTCTGAGGATGCCGTAATCATTCTAGTGTAAATGACGATTGCTTCTGCATTAACTTTCAACGAGCAAAAAACCAGACGCAGTCAAATACCCGAGATAAACCCTTTTCTTTTTTGTTATGCTGATCAGGATATATGGCATTTAAAAAACATCATTTGTCTTTTCAACAGTCTCACTAAAGAAATTAGAATTTTATTTCAGAATTTCTGCTTTGAGCAATTTTCGAGTATTGTGATTGGAATTTGTATTTCACTGTATTGTTCTTTAATCAAAGCTGCTTTCTCAATTAGATACATTTATCATCTTGCATTGATTGACTATTGAAGCAGTCTCACATCTTCATAGGACCTCTAACATTTGTTAATGGAAAATACCAATCAAAAAGATGAAAAGCATAAGTGGATATTAATTTTACATTTTTCTCTTTTACATAGAAATCATTTGAAAATGATTTATTGTTTATTGAAGAATTAAAGAAGATTAGCAGTTGATTGTAATATAATTATCAATTCATTATTAATGCAAAAAAGTTTCTCTCTGACAATTATTTTATATTTAGCTCCTGAAAATGTATCTACATATACATTTTTTTTTACTTTACATGTAGTTTATCAAGAGAATACACTTTTCTTAAAGGCTTTTAAATCAATATTATAACGTTTAATGTAATATTTGGCTATATTTGTTATATTTGCTTTTTAAATACTACAAAATGAGTTATTATCCCATAATGCCAAATTGACATTTATCTATTTCCAGTGTTACTTCACTCTAAGTACCACAGCCATTTAGATAAATGCCCATGTGGTTTTGCCTGCATTTCTTCACTGTCACAATTGATAGCAGATGAATGCTGTTGCTGGGTGGCACTAAAGCAATAATAATAGTTTTTTGCCGAGTGTTCACTGTTCAATCCTTTGGCAGTGATCACATAAATAAATAAAGAAATAATTGTATCTACAAAAACTTTGTGGGACATGTCCTGGATTTGACAGGTGATATGTTATAAAGGAAGAATGATAAATGGATTGGCTAAAAACCAAATGTATTTTTAGAAAAAACACAGCTGAACAAAATGTCTAAAGGCCCAATTATCAAAAAACTCACCTGCATGGAGAACAATCATCACCTTATTTTACTGAGTATTATATTGTAAAGTAAGTGTCTCTCCTTAACATAAATCACATTAGCCAACTCCCCTTAATGATATACACAGTTCTCAAGGTAAAAAATACTTTAAAACAATCCCAAAGGGCCTCATAATACTGACAAGGTACCTAGAATTTTGCCAGACCAGAGCTCTTTTGAGAATCATAGCCTTGGAGTTGCACACTTTAGATCTACCTCCCAAACATTCAAGGCCTGATGATCTAAACCTCTCCTCTCTGGTGAGATGATCTAATACGTCTCATGATAGTTGTTTATCTCTCTATATGGAGTTCTGAATGCGAAGGCGAGACACCTACATTGCCAAATAATTGCCAAATAATTCTCAAAAAAGTCTCCAAAGATTTGGTGAGATTTCTCTCCATGCTAGCAAACGGTATTAATATGGATGTTAAATGTAATTATTTGTAAGCCTAGGCGATAAGCCTGCCCAGAGGGCAGTCTATGTTTAAAAACTACAACACCCCAAGCTAAAGTTACAAAAAATAAAAAAAGTAAAATTACAGAAAAAAATAAACAAAGGTATCCAAAATAAAAAAATTAAACCTAAACTAATACCCCTATAAAAATAAAAATTCCCCCCAAAATAAAAACACCCCCTAATCTAATACTAAACTACCTATAGCCCTTAAAAGGGGCTTTTGTAGGGCATTGCCCTAAGTTAAACAGCTCTTTTACCTCTAGAAAATACTAAATCCCCCTAACAGTAAAAAAAAACCACCCACCAAACTCCCAAAATAAAAAAACTAACACTAAAAAAACTAAACTACCCATTGCATTTGTATGGGCAATCTGCTATTTTTTTAAGCCCAAAAAAACATAATCTAAAAAAAACACACCCCAAAAATTTAAATAAATTAAAATAAAAAATCCTAAACCTAAGGCCCAAATAGGTACTCACTGTTCCTGAAGTTTAACGGAGAAGGCTGTTGTGCCATACCAAAAAAACCCTAACAACAGATCCATGGACCCATTGGGGCATATTTATCAATGTGCGAATGGACATGATACAAAGTATCGTATCATGTCCGCTGCACATCGATAAATGTCAACAGCATACGCTGTCGGCATTTATCATTGCACCAGCAGTTCTTGTGAACTGCTGGTGCAATGCCACCCCCTGCAGATTTTCAGACAATCGGCCGCTAGCAGATGGTGTCAATCAACCCAATCGTATTCGATCAGGTTGATTTCTGACCACGGCCTCAAAGCAGGCGGACAAGTTATGGAGCAGCGGTCTTTAAACAAGGGGCATCATGCTCCATACGGAGCTTGATAAATATGCCCTATTGTCTGAACATGTCTAAAAATGTCTAAAAATTATTTTCAAGAACAGTGATGCACAGCTTCAATTAGAAGTCTTCTTATTTTGAAAACCACTGACAAACTGATTCATGTCTGGTATTCCTGAACATAAGTGATTATAAAAAAGATTTTAGGATCATTCCATGACTACACAGGTTGTGTGTAAATAATTTCAGTAAGGTTCCTAACATTTAGAAAAAAGTAAATTATATTTTTTCACATTTTGCATACATCTTAATGGCAACTGGTGGCACAAAATGCAAAAAACCAATACCTTGAATTGTCTACTTTGAAGAAATATCTATAAATATATATACATTGTTTTGTTAGTTTTGAGGAATAGGGCCATTTTAGAATTTGAAATAAATAACTGCAGGTTGAGACCTTATTATTATCAAAACTAATACTTCTATACATGTTTTTTCTTAACTGAATGAGAGGATGCCAATGAACAATTTTTTTTCCTTCAGTTTGTTATATATATATATATATATATATATATATATATATATATATATATATATTACAAGTTACCTTCTAATATCCTTGAGAAATTGGTAGAAAAGAGTTTTCTTTTATTTTTAGATTTTCTTAGCATTAATTAAATAAATATTTTGATCGACAAAAAACAGCTAGAGGATTAGATAGCAAATATGTTTATCTAAATTCTTTTTAAAGGAAGAAATACAATACTTCTACATTTTTCAGATTTAAAATGTTATACATTATATTTCCAAAATCCAAATAACCCCTGAAAACAGTAGCACTTCAAAAAGTTGTCTGAAAACATAACCTCTTCCAGGCACAGCTTTCAGTAAGCCTCCACTTTCTCGAAATTTCAGTTCAGGAACTACAAAGATAGTTCAATGAAAGAAAAGCAGCTGTTACATACAGGTAATAGAACTTTGTGACTCACTTGATAAATACTGTGTTCAAAAATTATAATGGTTCTTCAGTTCAAAACATAAAGCTTGTCTGAACCTATCACTACTAGCAATATGTGGGGCACACAACCAGACAAGTCAGGGAACAAATAATAGAATATTTTAGCAATATTATAAAAGGTGATCTCTGAACACCTCTGGCTAAACATTTTATTAGATCATCAATCACTGAACATATTAAATAATTTTTTTAAGGTGTAGAAAATCTGCTCTTTTAGAGAAAAATGTTCTGTATCTTCATCTTACAAATACAATACCACAAAGTGTTTTTATTGCAGGATATGTCATAAACTTTTTAACAAATATTTAATATTCTGTTATTGTAGAGGTAATGATTATTCTATTTATTAACATTTTTATTCTCTAACTGCAAGCAAATCAATACAACTATAAAGACTTTTTTTTATATTTGTTTATATATTTTTACTTGTTTTTTAATTGTTTGAAAAAGATGTTGTTGAGTATGTATCTTTACTTTTTTCTTCACATGGGGATGCTTGCCCCTGTCAATCCTAACAACCAAAGGAATTTTTTTTAAGGAAAGCATCTGATAAAAGAGCTTAAATCCAGGCCATATTCTATTGGAATCTATGAAGACTTTCTCCGTGACATATGGACACTGCTTGGTGCACAACAAATTTCACAATGGAAGATAGAGATATAGACATAGAAAGGGAAAAAGACAGAGGTAGGTTAAGATAGAGCAAATATTGATTTATACATAAGGATGACATACTCTATGTATAAATCAATATTAAAAAAATTAAATGCAAAGACATAGGATAATTGTTAACCAGTTAAATAACTATAATGTAATGTATACGTTTTAAAACAAATATCTGACCCCCCAAAAAGTATAGTAATGCATCCTCAACTGTCATGAAGCTTTGTAGTATATATATATTCACAGGGCTTTTTAATGTACTCTCCTACACCAGCTAGTCACTCATATATAAACATAAAAAAAGATCATGCTTGAACACAATAAAGAGTTATTTATTTATAATATATCAACACACTACATTAGCAAAATGACCTTCTAGTTAATGCCTTGGATATTTAGAATGATATCTAGGCCAACAATCATAACTCTAAATCAGGGGTGTCCAAACTTTTCTCTCCAGAGGTTTTGGAACTACATTTCCCATGATGCTCAGCTAGATAAAATGCTGGCTGAGCATCATCGGAAATGTAGTTCCAAAACCTCTGGAGAGCAAAGTTTGGACACCCCTGCTCTAAATAATGTTCCATTATAGCCAAGTTTTATGAATTTAATAAATTGATGTAGTATTGGTAAAGAAGCCATTGTTTAATATTGTGCATTTGATGTTGGCATATATTTTGTTCTTGCCAAACCAAGACACTCATTCTGGTTCATTGGAAGATCCATGCATTGTATGCATAGTTTCTGGCTTTCTTTTCTAAGGTATTTTACGCTATTTGCAAAGCAAGTTTCCAGGCAAGTTGAATAATATCAACACTGGTAAAGAAAGAATTTTCAGGTCTCATTGTGTTTCTACTTAAATGCTGCCTGCTGCCTCATACAAACCTCAAGCAGATGCCAGTTCATTTATTATCCTCTTTGGTTCTATTGAGAAAAATAGCAATAGGCAGACCAGATAGGTGAGAGGCAAAAGGCAAACATTTTAGATCAACAGAGCAGTAGAAAAAAAATATCACTGAAAAAAAGGACAAGACTATTATCCAGTAATATAATGGTAAGGTAAAGACAAGTTTTTGTTTCAGTGGTCAAGTCCAGGCATACAGAAATATAACTCAGATAGTCTAATAAACCAATGGTCAGGTACAGGCATTCTGTTTTGCTAATGGGTACAGATAATAGGCCACAGGCAGCCTAATATGCCAGTGGTTAGGTAAATGCAGAATTTTTGGTGATTAGTAAAATAGTGGCAGATTAGGACAGGAATATGTGACTAAGTTTTATAACAATCACTTACAGTGGGATGGTAACAAGTTGAACAACATTTCTGAGTACTAAGAGAATATGACTGAATCCTTATGCAATGTATACACATCTCTTGGAGATACCATGAAATTAGCAAGCAGTTTATCAGTGTGTAACTAATTAAAAGTGTAAACTATCGGGGGCGTGTCTCAGCCGCAGCCATGTCTACACGTGTTTTTTAGTTGCTCTCTGATAATGATAAATATTTGGATCATCTACAACCTACATCTTGCACTATTGTCTTTTTTATTATCAAAGAAGGGATTCGTGATCAAGCGATTACTTTTTTATCTACTTTCCCTCAAACGGAGATCCAAGATGACTCAGATGGCAAGCTGCGGCCTATATAACTTTTCTATTATCTTTCCCCCACCGGTTCCTTGCTTCCCGGGTAGAGAGCTTATATTTTGTATCCAGGGGCACCACTGAGAAGCCGGGAGGAGTAACTTCAGCGATTTAATAACAGACAGCCAGCACGACTGCTCTACTTCCCCATGGAGGAAGATATTCAAACCCTCTTACATCTACTTGCTCTAAAAATGGACAGCCATCTCGCCTCTCTCAGAATGGATCTGAGATTAGAGAGACCCAGCGCAGAGCAAGAAAACTTAATTCTAAATTTGGGTAAGACCCTACCCGCCACGATGGAACATTTAGTAGGAGTTGTCCATAGAGACTCCCTTCCCTGTTGGGGCAGAGCTGATAGTCTGAAGGGACTCACGAGGAATACTGTGAAGATCCTATCTCAGCCTCCACAAGAAGCCGGTACCCACCCAGCCAGAGCAGACTTACCCGATACTGCCGAGCGGATGCCTGATCCCCTGGAGACACGGTCATTGAGGAATGGGTCGCAGCTGGGTCAGCTCCTGCAGCACTTTGGAGCGCACTGTCTTTTGCATGTCCTGATGGAGTCGCCGGGTGGATCCTCTTCGTGCTCCTGTCTGCCTCAGTTCCCTGGGCATTTGAGAATGGAGCCCATTTTGCATATACGCCTCCATGATTGCCTCTGCACACGGACTGGTGTCGGATGAGCCGTACTTCCCCATAGCGGGTCCTGAACCCTCTAGTCTGGATACCATAAGACCGTCTTTTGCCTGTCCTCCTCATAATGGCACAACAAGTTTGTACAGCCTCTCATGACAACGTAACAGTTCGAAATATGAGTCTGGACAGTAGGTTACATATGGTAGTATTGTTAGCTTTATTAAATCCCCTATATCTTCAACCCCATGTTGGACAGCTAAGGAACAATGTCACAGTTATTTACTCTCCTCCAAGAGCCTTTATTTGAGTCACTTGCGGGGCTACAGAGCGGGCGACCTCTGTTCTATATTGTAAGATGCTTGGTTATTGGTTTCCTTAGTGCAGTTTATACAGAGCCTTATTTCTGAAACGCCACTACCTTATGCATATACTTAACATATAGTGCCGGTGTTTAGCCCACAAAAAATCTCACCGGAAGCCCATAGCAAACATTTAGTATAGATTTTATTCCAGAAGCTAGATACCTAAGAAACTCTGCATTGTAATGTGTTGCATTTAGATACTCCCTGCATAGGTTTATAGCAGACTCTTGCTTTGATCTAAAACGTCACATTGCTTGTTGTTTATTTTTATATAACTCTCACCCCAGTACTCTTTATGCTCCTTTTCCTAGGGGTTTTCCCCTTAATGAGGATCTATAGACACTTTTATTATGTTTACTTTATATGTTTCCATAACAGGTTTGTTGATTAACTCACACGCTTAATGTTATATATATTGTTATTCTTTTTTTTACAGGTATTGCATAGAGTACCCATTGCATAACACCCTATCCCAAGGTCCCACTCATTTCACATATATATAGCCTCTGATTAGCTTGGGAAGTTATCCTCATCTAGTACCTCAAATTTTAGCCTATGGTATTTGTTACTCACTTGACCTTTGTTTTGGCTCCCATAAGTCTATCTTTAGCGTGCTGTACCTATCCCGCTCTCTAGTCGCATCAGGTCAATCTCTTACCCATACTTAGGCTTCACCCTTCGGCTACTACATACCAAGTTAAGCTAGCTCTACATTACCAGAGAAACCCCCTCTCAGTTATGTTTTTACTCCTAAGAATATGTTTTATAATCATAGCCCGCTATCAGGTATTTGCAAGTTTTTAGAATAACTCGGCACCCTCGTTGAGGAATTATTGCTCTACTCAGCAGCTTGCTGCGTTGCATTTCCTCCCTCTTACGCCCTGTATGGCTTAACCTAGATATTTTATTAGATATTTTATACCGAGCAGAGCTCACTCATGTTATCAAACTCCCACCTCTATATACTCCTCCTTGGCCCCCATGACCCCACATAGCCAACTCTACTGAACTAGGTCCCCCTGTTGACAATCTCCAGTTGTTACATCTACCCTCAATTACTTTTCCTAAGAAAACCGGTTCATATTATTAAACTATCCCTCTTTCCCTACTCTATTTTGAGCGGCTCTCGCCCGCTGCATCCCCCCCCCCATAAAACTATCAAGCTAACTCCCCCCTGGCCTTAATTTCTCCTGAATAGATACTCTAAATTATTTTCTACACAACCCAGAGAGGACCACTTTTGTTTTCGTTATTTCACTACCTCTATTACAAAACTGAAGTCTTAATATGGAATGCCCGAATTCATAATAATGTTTGAAACATATGGATATATAATGTCCATCTATCTAATAACACTGTTTATGCATTTTCTGTTACTGTTTTGGGACACTCTCTGTATACTGTACCTGTGTATGACTTCAATAAAAATTTGCTTATAAAAAAAAAAAAAGTGTAAACTATCAACCTCTTAAATGACAAGGTGCCCCCAGGGATGCACCAGTCACTGGTAACTTCAGTGAACCAAGGCAAAATGAATACCTGTACATATTTCTTTAAATATGTATCTTCAGTAACTTCCTTATGTGCTTCTATTTTTGTTCTTTGATCTTAGACAACTCCCATTTTCAGCATCAGTGTCTCTTAACTGTGTCAAATTCTATCAATCATTTTCCACAGAAAACGTTGCTTATTTTACCCAATAACACTTTACGGAAGTTGAAAAAAATATATAATTATGCAAGCCATGAATACTTATGCACTTTTAACGCTGGATATACATGGAAATTAAGAGACCTTTGCATATCAGAAGGTACTGTATAAAATAAGGATAATGGATAAAGAAACAGCACGAGTATTGTAGTCTGCTTGTAATATATGTATAAATAGATGTAGCATATGTGTTTACATATATGATGTCCTTATACAGAAGATAAGAAAACAACCAAATTAATTTTCTCTCTCAAAATGCTTTCTAAATTAGTCCTATGCTTTAACAGGTGCACTCCTTGAATTAAAAAAATAAACAAAAAAAATGTCAGAATATTTTTAGTTCAGGTTTGCCTGTACTTCACTGCTATTTATTTCTTCATTCACTTTTGAAAAGAACAGTATGGGGCTTATCTATGAAGCTCCAAATGGAGCTTGAAGTGTCGTGTTTCTGGCGAGTCTGAAGACTCGCCAGAAACACAAGTTGTGGACAGGAATCGCCACAATTCAACCCGATCGAGTACGATCGGGTTGATTAACACCTCCCTGCTGGCGGACGATTGGCCACGAGTCTGTAGGGGTGGCATTGCACCATCAGCTCTTGTGAGCTGCTGGTGCAATGCTGAATACGGAGAGCGTATTGCTTTCGGCATTCAGCGAGGTCTTGCAGACCTGATCCGCAATGTCGGATCAGGTCCGCAAGACCTTTGTTAAATTGGCCTCATTGCCTAGAATACAGAGACAAAACTGGGTGATTGAACTCAAAGTTTGGATCTCCTTCAGAAAGAACATCGTTATGCACAATGTAGGTATAACCTCAGTATAAATTGCAAGACTGTCTTATCTGCTATTGACATCTTTTGTTTAGAAGCTTTTTATGTTTAAATTAAGTTATTGTTTGTGTTGCCAATTATTTTTTTATTTTTGCTGTGTATGATATCACTATAAGAAAAATCATTTTTATATTAAATGATGATCTTAAACACAATTCTAGTGAAATCACAGTCATTTTGCTGATATGAGAATGTATGATTAGGATTTGTGTTACTCATTCTCCGCAGAGTGACTGCACTTACTTAATTATATTAATATAAATATGGATATAGTTGCCTCACACCAGAGACATGTAATGTCACTTTGGGGGAAAAAAAATCTAACATAAATATGACAACCAATGTTTTACTTTATGACAACTGTCTACATTGAGAAATTTATATTCAACTCTTTAAACAGCTTGTACATCACAGTGGAAAATGTTTCTTTAACACCATCTATCATTTTTCTTAATGTGCTATCAACTCCTTTTACACTTTTTTTCTGTACACATTTCTAGTGACATTAACACCAAACTTTCTAGACCAGAGAGAACATTTTTTTTTTCTAAAAAATAAAGTAGTCAATTAGGTGACTATATCCTATTCTTCCTCACACAATTTGACTGACTGTATGTGTTCAACTTTCAAATTAGTAAGAGGTTTCATTTAAAAACGTAATTGATTTATATAATTTTCTGTAAGAAGAAGGTAATTTCTGTTAACATGCAAGAAAAAAAGTCAAAGATGCTTAATATAAAATCGATAATTACTATTAAGGTGATTTAGATAATGGTGTGTAATTGTAATTTGTATTATTTAACTGAAGGTACTGCTATTCTGTTGTAAAGATATGTGCGTAATGCAGAGAATAAAATGTATGCTTAAATACAATCGCCTAGATTTAGAGTTCTGCGTTAGCCATCCAAACCAGCGTTAAGGGGTCCTAACGCTGCTTTTTACTGCCCGCTGGTATTTAGAGTCAGTCAGGAAAGGGTCTAACGCTCACTTTCCAGCCACGACTTTTCCATACTGCAGATCCCCTTACGTCAATTGCTTATCCTATCTTTTCAATGGGATCTTTCTAACGCCAGTATTTAGAGTCGACCGGACCTCGCCGCCACTATAATAAATGTATTAACCCCTAAACTGCCTCACTCCTGCCTCAAAAACCCTATAATAAATAGTATTAACCCCTAATCTGCCCTCCCTAACATCGCTGACACCTAACTTCAAGTATAAACCCCTAATCTGCCGACCGGACCTTGCCGCTACTCTTATAAATGTATTAACCCCTAAAGCTAAGTCTAACCCTAACACTAACACCCCCCGAAGTTAAATTGAATTTAAATCTAACGAAATAAAATAAATCTTATTAAATAATTTAATCCTATTTAAAGCTAAATACTTACCTGTAAAATAAACCCTAATATAGCTACAATATAATGAATAATTATATTGTAGCTATTTTAGCATTTATATTTATTTTACAGGTAACTTTGTATTTATTTTAACTAGGTACAATAGCTATTAAATAGTTAATAACTATTTAATAGCTACCTATTTAAAATAAGTACAAAATTACCTGTAAAATAAATCCTAACCTAAGTTACAATTAAACCTAACACTACACTATCACTAAATTAATTAACTAAACTATCTACAATTATCTACAATTAAATCAACTAAACTAAATTACAAAAAAAAAAAAAACACTAAATTACAAAAAATAAAAAAAATTACAAGAATTTTAAACTAATTACACCTACTCTAAGCCCCCTAAAAAAATAACAAAGCCCCCAAAATAAAAAAATGACCTACCCTATTCAAAAATAAAAAGTTAGCAGCTCTTTTACCTTACCAGCCCTTAAAAGGGCCTTTTGCGGGGCATGCCCCAAAGAAAACAGCTCTTTTGCATTTAAAAAAACATACAATCCCCCCCCAACATTACAACCCACCACCCAAATACCCCTAAGCTAACCCAAACACCCCTTAAAAAACACTAAGCCCCTGAAGATCTCCCTACCTTATCTTCAGCACGCCGGGTATCACCGATCCGTCCAGAAGAGGGTCCGAAGTCTTCATCCTATCCAGCAAGAAGAGGTCCAGAAGAGGGTCCAAAGTCTTCATCCTATCCGGCAAGAAGAGGACATCTGGACCGGTAGACATGTTCATCCAGGCGGCGTCTTCTATCTTCATGCATCCGGCGCGGAGAGGGACCATCTTGAAGCATCCGACGCGGATTCAACCTCTTCTTCCGGCGACTCCCGACGAATGAAGGTTCCTTTAAGTGACGTCATCCAAGATGGCGTCCCTCAAATTCTGATTGGCTGATAGGATTCGATCAGCCAATGGGAATTCAGGTAGGAAAAATCTGATTGGCTGATTGAATCAGCCAATCAGATTCAAGTTCAATCCAATTGGCTGATCCAATAAGCCAATCAGATTGAGCTCGCATTCTATTGGCTGATCGGAACAGCCAATAGAATGTGAGCTCAATCTAATTGGCTTATTGGATCAGCCAATCGGATTGAACTTGAATCTGATTGGCTGATTCAATCAGCCAATCAGATTTTTCCTACCTGAATTCCCATTGGCTGATCGAATCCTATCAGCCAATCAGAATTTGAGGGACGCCTTCTTGGATGACGTCACTTAAAGGAACCTTCATTCGTCGGGAGTCGCCGGAAGAAGAGGTTGAATCCGCGTCGGATGCTTCAAGATGGTCCCTCTCCGCGCCGGATGCATGAAGATAGAAGACGCCGCCTGGATGAACATGTCTACCGGTCCAGATGTCCTCTTCTTGCCGGATAAGATGAAGACTTCGGACCCTCTTCTGGACCTCTTCTTGCTGGATAGGATGAAGACTTCGGACCCTCTTCTGGACGGATCGGTGATACCCGGCGTGCTGAAGATAAGGTAGGGAGATCTTCAGGGGCTTAGTGTTTTTTTTATGGGGTGTTTGGGTTAGCTTAGGGGTATTTGGGTGGTGGGTTGTAATGTTGGGGGGGGATTGTATGTTTTTTTTAAATGCAAAAGAGCTTTTTTCTTTGGGGCAAGCCCCACAAAAGGCCATTTTAAGGGCTGATAAGGTAAAAGAGCTGTTAACTTTTTATTTTAGAATAGGGTAGGGCCTTTTTGGGGGGCTTTGTTATTTTTTTAGGGGGCTTAGAGTAGTTGTAATTAGCTTAAAATTCTTGTAATCTTTTTATATTTTTTGTAATTTAGTGTTTTGTTTTTTTGTAATTTAGTTTAGTTGATTTAATTGTAGATAATTGTAGATAGTTTAGTTAATTAATTTATTGATAGTGTAGTGTTAGGTTTAATTTTAACTTAGGTTAGGATTTATTTTACAGGTAATTTTGTACTTATTTTAACTAGGTAGCTATTAAATAGTTATTAACTATTTAATAGCTATTGTACCTAGTTAAAATAAATACAAAGTTGCCTGTAAAATAAATATAAATGCTAAAATAGCTACAATATAATTATTCGTTATATTGTAGCTATATTAGGGTTTATTTTACAGGTAAGTATTTAGCTTTAAATAGGATTAATTTATTTAATAAGATTTATTTTATTTAGTTATATTTAAATTGAATATAACTTAGGGGGGGTGTTAGTGTTAGACACAGCTTTAGGGGTTAATACATTTATAAGAGTAGCGGCGAGGTCCGGTCGGCAGATTAGGGGTTAATACTTGAAGTTAGGTGTTGGCGATGTTAGGGAGGGCAGATTAGGGGTTAATACTATTTATTATAGGGTTTTTGAGGAGGGAGTGAGGCGGTTTAGGGGTTAATACATTTATTATAGTTGCGGTGAGGTCCGGTCGGCAGATTAGGGGTTAATAAGTGTAGTTAGGTAGCGGCGACGTTGGGGGGGGCAGATTAGGGGTTAATAAATATAATATAGGGGTCAGCGATGTTAGGGGCAGCAGATTAGGGGTACATAGGGATAATGTAGGTTGCGGCGGTGTACGGAGCAGCAGATTAGGGGTTAATAATAAAATGCAGGGGTCAGAGATAGCGGGGGCGGCAGATTAGGGGTTAATAAGTGTAATGTTAGGGGTGTTTAGACTCGGGGTACATGTTAGGGTGTTAGGTGCAGACTTAGGAAGTGTTTCCCCATAGGAAACAATGGGGCTGCGTTAGGAGATGAACGCTGCTTTTTTGCAGGTGTTAGGTTTTTTTTCAGCTCAAACTGTCCCATTGTTACCTATGGGGATATCGTGCACGAGCACGTTTTTGAAGCTGGCCGCGTCCGTAAGCAACGCTGGTATTTAGAGTTGAAGTGGCGGTAAATTATGCTCTACGCTCCCTTTTTGGAGCCTAACTCAGCCCTTCAGAGAACTCTAAATACCAGCGTTGCTTAAAAGGTGCGGGGGGAAAAAAAACACTCGTAGCTAACGCACCCCTTCTAACGCAAAACTCTAAATCTAGGTGTATGTAAACACAAACAAAATAGTTACTTTTTCTACTTATAGCATTTCTTTGATTATAGTCGGTGTTGTAAGAGACTAGTGTGTATGACTATCCCATTTTTTTGTTCCTGTGAACAATTTTTAATATTGGATCTCAATATATTTTTGTGATTTTATTTATTTTGTGAATGTAAAGGGCTAGATAACAAGTGGCACGGTTCTTTTTTTTTTGTAAATACAAACTATGCTTGGATTTAAATTTTTGAGCTTGTGGGGTTGCGTTTGTATTAAGTTTCAAAATAGTGTGGAAAAACAAACATAATTTTCTGCGTGCACATGCATGTATTCCCCATAGAGATCAATGGAGAAAAAAATGTGGAAAACAACCCTAACACTGTAAATTGTGCAAACTCTATCGCCTTTTCGCATTGCCCATAGAAGTCAATGGAAAAAAAGTTGAAAAAACAAACACCCATAGTGCAAACAGCATAGCATATTCACATTAGTAAATGTGAAATATGTACAGTGAATACATAGTTAAAATATTAATTAGATATGAATATTGCATAAATATGTGTTATCATGTTTTTACCTGCTTTATGGCAAAGGGCTATAATGCACTTTTATATATATGTTTATATATGTGTACATATATATTAATGTTTTTATATGTGTATATAAATATTTGACTATAAATACATATATACATATATATATATATATATATATATATATATATATAAAGCAATGGTTGTGGGATAAGCACTCTCACCTCCTCATTGACTGGCCAGGGTGTCAGGAACAATGGTTTTCAATACTGCAAAATAGATCCGCCCTTACTGGATTTTAAATAACAAAACATGGTTTATTTTTTGTCACAACAATAAACCACCTTTTGTTATTTAAAGTCCAGTGAGTGGGTATCTATTTTGCAATATATATATACTTTTCTTAAAGTTTTCAATGTGAGAAATAGCTATCTAGTTCCTCCTATTTTAGTAAACCGAAGTCATAAATCACCTCACAAAGCAAACTTCACTACACAAACTTGACAGGTATACAGTAGATTTGAGTATGAAGTGTAATTTATAATATATGCATTATACTTTTTTTTAAAAAAAAATTGGTTTAGAAACAAGATTAATAGTACAGGATATTTGTGCATAAAAATGTCTGCGTCTTTTATGATAGTTTGTATTAAAAACACTTCTCTCACTATAAAATGTGCTCACTGTACATACTGAAATATGGCGTGTACAGTAAGATAGAGTTCTGCGCAAAAGAAGTGGCTCATAAGTTATAATGGTAGAAATGGGGCCGTTTTACAAAAAACTTTTTTTTTATGCAAGATAAACAAAAAACATAAAAAAATAAATGTTATATATATATATATATATATATATATATAAACCCACAAACACAAACATGTGAGCCCTTCCCATTCAAACACTTTGCCATATATCATATTTCTTTAAACCCTTTAAAAAAATATATTAATATTTAAATGGTATATTTTTTTAAAAGTTTATTTATATACGCCTAGATTTAGAGTTCTGCGGCCAAAGGGGTGCGTTAGCTAGAATTCTGAAAGAAAAAAGCGCAAAGAGAGACTCAAGTGCAATAAATAACACAGACACTGCTGCTCTTAAAAAAATGCACTTACAATGTTTATTAATAATAAAGCAGGTATAAAACAGTTTTCTCCTTCAAGGTAATTAATCCAAATACTCAGCTGCTCCGGTCTGTTTTCACAGCCTTACAATGTCCGCTCCCTTCTAATGTCCACCGGAACTTTCAGTGTAAGGGAAATCCTTGTTGATGGGGCTACGGTAGCCCTGAGAGTCCAAAAAGCAGAGTGTTCTATTCTTAGAACTACGGCTCCTCTGCAGATCCAAAATTCAGTCCTGTGGTACCTCTACGCGTTTCTTCTGCTATCGTGCAGACTTTCTCAAGAGGATGAAGAGTCTAATGCTGAGTGGATTCAATATCCATCCCAATAAAAACCCTCATAGTAAATCCTATTGGTTGAAATTTCCTCTGTGTAATATGGGTAAGAAATGCTCACTGGGTCCTAGAGACCAAGTTATAAAATGCTACGTTCCTTTTGCACATAACAAATAATGTGTACAGTTAATTACAACACATCTATAGTTAATAAAAGCAAAAGACAAGGGACAATTATTTTGCACAAAAAATTATAACGATAATACAAAAATACAAAACTCCTACCACTAGGTAAAATTTAATAAAGCAAAAAATATATTAAAAGTTGATACAACGTGTGTTAATGCATATACTAAAAAAACCCTGCAAACTAAACAATATACATCAAAAATTAATATATGTTGCAATCCCAAAAAACAAATAATTAACACAACAAATGTAACAACAATACTCTAATCCTACAACTAGGTTTAATTTGATGAAGCAAATATAATTAAAAATTAAAACAAGATATATTTATGCGCATATCCTTGCAGCTCAAGCAAGATTCATCTCTATATATGATGAGCATTCACAATCTGGAAATCACATTTTTATTCTCTATGTATATATATATGTATACCTTTCCTACTAAAAAAGAGTGATTTAATCCTAAGTATCCAAGTTGATCTGGAGTATAGAGGGATGGATCTACAAAAATGTGTTTAGAAAATTTGATAGTATGTACACTGTCATCTCTATTTAGGTATCATCCTTTTTGGACTAAATTCAAAACATCATATGAAAAAATTAATTCTATACAATTATTAAAGGTTGTTTAAAATTTATTTAGAAGTTGTTTAAAATGGAAGGGAAATGAGGAGGAAATAATTATTATATAAACAAGAATTATTAAAGGAACCTTAAGAATATCTAAAAAATGTCAGATTTTTTTATATTAATTACATAAAAGCTGCTATGTCAATGTCTATGTTTAATCCTTTTGGATGTAAACTATTGAGCTTTTGGATCCAAAAAGTTTCTTGTTTTCTTAGGCTCATCAACCTATTGCTACAACTCTTAGGTATCCAATCAATTGCTTGTATTTTTAGAGACCTAGAGTCTCCCCCATGATGTTCCAGAAAATGTAA
Organism: Bombina bombina; assembly: GCF_027579735.1. NCBI lineage: Eukaryota > Metazoa > Chordata > Amphibia > Anura > Bombinatoridae > Bombina > Bombina bombina. Next base: position 476,891,564 of record NC_069502.1, on the reverse strand, counting down.
TGGTACACTGTGATTAACTACTTTCTCTTTTATATTATATAGATGTTCTGTCAGTCTACTTCTTATCTTTCTTTTGGTGCGCCCTACATAAATTTTATTACACCCACAAGTTAGGAGGTACACTACATATGTGGTGTCACATGTACACCTACTCTTGATATTAAAAGACTTAATGCCTTCGCTGTCTTTAAAATGAATATCCTTATTGATATGTTTACACATACTGCAAATTTTCTTTCCACACTTGTATGTGCCTGGTTTTAGACTCAGCCAATTACTCTTCCTATCAATTTCTGTTATTTCCGACTTCCTCAATTTACTGGGAGCTAGCAGGTTTTTCAAACTTCTCCCTTTCTTAAAAGTGAACACAGGTTCTTCTGTCAAGATAGGGGCCAGTACAGGGTCCGTCTTAAGAACTCCCCAATGTTTTTTAATTACATTCTTGATGATCTTATGACCCTCGTTGTAAGTAGTAATAAACCTTAAAGTATCCTTATTATCTTGAGTTGATTTATCCTTTTTAGGTTTTAAAATAGAGTCTCTATCAGTTTCTTGTGCCCTATTATATGCTTGTTCTATTGTATTTCTGTTATAGCCCTTTTCTATGAACTTAGTACTCATATGTTCAGCCTCTTTTTTGAACATCTCTATATCTGTACAGTTACGTCTGAGTCTTAAGAACTGTCCATAAGGCACATTGTCTTTCCACCTCTTAAGGTGGGCACTTCCATTGTCTATGTAACTATTTCTATCAGTAGGTTTACTAAAATTACTCACCGCTGTTTTTAAGTTGGCATCTACATATAACCAAAGGTCTAAAAATTCAATTCTTGTTCGTGAATGTTTACCTGTAAAATTTAAGTTAAAATCATTATTGTTCATATGTGTTAAAAAACTATTAATCAATGATTCGTCACCCTCCCAGAGGATGATTACGTCATCTATGTAACGATAATATTTTATAATGTTGTTTTTAAACGGATTATTGTTCCAAACCTTCTCAATTTCAAATCTGTGCATATAAATATTAGCATACGATGGGGCAAATGTAGTCCCCATCGCTGTTCCTTTGACCTGTTTATAGAACACATTTTCAAAAATAAAATAATTGTGCTCTAAGATAAATCTCGTGCAATCTAGGATAAAGTTTAATTGCTCTGCTGAAAATTTCCAATTCAACAGTTCCATTTCAAGGGCCTTCAATCCTTTCTCATGGGGGATAGAGGTATAAAGCGCAGACACATCGCACGTTACCCAACAATAATTTTCTTTCCAGTCTAAACCTTCAAATATATTGATGGTTTGTGTGGTGTCCTTGATATATGATTTAGTATTCTTGACTATTGGTTGTAGATAAAAATCAATATATTTAGAAACTTTATCGCTCAGGGAATCAATCCCTGAGATTATAGGTCTCCCAGGTGGCTTATGTATTTCTTTATGCACCTTTGGCAGGTGGTAGAATATGGGGATCCTAGGTTCATTTTCCTGTAAGTATCTAAACTCATCATTATCAAGGACTCCTTCTGTTTTTGCTAGCACTAATATTTAGTTAAGCTTATTTTGGTATTGTTTTGTGGGATTCCCATTGATAACTTGGTATGTGTCTATATCTTTTAATAGATTATAAGCTTCAGCTAAATAGTCTTCCCTCTTCTGTATAACAATCCCACCCCCCTTATCTGCTGCCCTAAAAATGATATCTTTATTGTCCATCAATTTCTTAAGAGAGTTTCTCTCCTGGGAGGTTAAATTGTCATTATACTTATTAACTAAATTCTTTCTTTTCTTGTGGAATAGATTAAAAACCTCGTCCATAACCATCTTTGTGAAGACTGGAATTTGGTCCCCCTGTGTTCCAACTGGATAAAATGTGGAAGGTCTTTTCAAATTACTATGGTGAATCTTAGATTCTTCCTCATATTTGGAAATATTAAACAATTCCTCTATTGTATCAATACTCTCATTAACATCCTGACTATCAACACCCATATCTTCTAGGGATTTTAGAATGGTTAAAGTTTCTATATCTTTCCCTTCCAAGTGATCTTTATTAACCGCTGATTTTAAATTGCATTCTTTTTTGGCATAAAATCTTTTTAAGACTAGCTTTCTAACAAATTTCTGAATGTCGATGAAAACTTCAAAATCATTCGGTAGTGTTTTGGGTGAAAAGTTGAGACCTTTATTTAAAAGTTTAATATCATTGGCATCTAACTCTATATTAGCCAAGTTAAAGATGTCTAATTCCTGTCTTCTTCTCGCCTCTGCCTTCTGTTTGGTTGTTGTAACTCTGACCCCTCCTCTCTTTCCTCTCCTTGTTCTAAACCTCTTTTGTTTTGTCTTTGTCTGGTCTCCCACGCTCCTTGTTGTGTGTACCTCGGTTCTGGTTCTAATCGTTGGTTGTGGGGTAATGGTGTTTTCCCTAAAAAATGATTCTGATGATTGGTATTTCCCTCTTGTCTTTGATTATTTCTCCATTCATTATTCTCTGATCTATGGTTATAATCTTGATAATCTGATTTAGGGCGAGCCCCCAAAACAGACCAACTTGATTCATTCTGATGCTGATTAAGCACTTCAAATCTATTTGATGTATTGATATTAAAACCATTTGAATTTTCTCTGGAATTGTCCCTCCTATTAGAATTAGATGGGCCATCTCTTTCCTCTCTCCTTCCCTTCCATTGCTCATTGTTACCATAGTAATTACGGTTTTTATTAGGATATTCATGATGTTTATCCATCCAAAACTGCCTGTTAGTGTTATCATTATAGGGTCTCCTATAGTTCCCATTCCTATTATGGTTGTAATTATCCATATGTACTCTATTAGTTTGTGGAGCCACCCTATTATTATTACTAAAACCCACTTCATTTCTATTCATACCTCCTTCAAGTTTTTCCTCAGCATTATGATAATAAGTACCTATTTGAGTATTCCCTCCTCTTCTAAAATCGTTTCCCTGTGGGTTTTTACCTCTATTTAACAAGCGCATATTCTCTGTCTTCTTTTTAAAATTGTAAACCTTGTCCTCCTTAAAATCTTGTATATCCCTAGTTAACTTTTGTTGTTTACTCCTCTTAAGATCTATTTCCAATTGTTTGATTCTATTTTGGATACTGTTATTCCTAGTCACCCATTTATCTTCAGTTTTAAAAACCTGTATTTTGGGAAGTATCTCATCTAGATCCTTCTTAATCCTATTCAGCTTGAACTCTCTATACTTAATGAGTACCTTAATTAGTTTGAGAGAACATTCCTGCAGAGCCTCCTCCCACTCACTAGTATATTCCACATCCTCCAAATCAAATGCAGGATATTTAAAAATGCGGAGGCCCCTTGGAACAACATTATGAAGTACATAGTTATCTAGCAGTATTAAATCCTGCCTTTCACGGGTATCTTGTTGTAATAACTTCTCTAATTTTTTAAAAAGCATATCAGGTGATTCTGTATTATTGTTATTGGAATTTGGAATGTCATTAGTAAGATCTAAGTCCCGTTTTCTATTATTCCTAGCACTATAATCCCCAAAGGTCTCTGGGGTTTCAACATTATCTATCAGGGTAGTCATGCTGCCTATTTATAAAAAGATTCAAAAAATAACACACACAGAGAATAAATAACAGTGGCGCTAACACCCTCTTTAAATATAATAAAAACACTAATGTCAATTCTTACTGTAAATTCTTACAACCACATGTATAATTTCTAAAAAAAACCACATAAATAACAGTGGCGCTAACACCCTCTTTAAATATAATAAAAACACTAATGTCAATTCTTACTGTAAATTCTTACAACCACATGTATAATTTCTAGCGTTAGCTAGGCGTGCTTTTTTCTGGCCGCACCTTTTAAATACCGCTGGTATTGAGAGTTCACAGAATGGCTGCGTTAGGCTCCAAAAAAGGAGCGTAGAGCATATTTAACGCAACTTCAACTCTCGATACCAGCGGTGCTTACGGACGCGGCCAGCTTAAAAAACGTGCTCGTGCACGATTCCCCCATAGAAAACAATGGGGCTGTTTGAGCTGAAAAAAAACCTAACACCTGCAAAAAAGCCGCGTTCAGCTCCTAACGCAGCCCCATTGTTTGCTATGGGGAAACACTTCCTACGTCTGCACCTAACACCCTAACATGTACCCCGAGTCTAAACACCCCTAACCTTACACTTATTAACCCCTAATCTGCCGCCCCCGCTATCGCTGACCCCTGCATATTATTATTAACCCCTAATCTGCCGCTCTGTAAACCGCCGCTACTTACATTATAGCTATGTACCCCTAATCTGCTGCCCTAACATCGCCGACCCCTATATTATATTTATTAACCCCTAATCTGCCTCCCCCAACGTCGCCTCCACCTGCCTACACTTATTAACCCCTAATCTGCCGAGCGGACCGCACCGCTATTATAATAAAGTTATTAACCCCTAATCCGCCTCACTCCCACCTCAATAACCCTATAATAAATAGTATTAACCCCTAATCTGCCCTCCCTAACATCGCCGACACCTAACTTCAAACATTAACCCCTAATCTGCCGACTGGAGCTCACCGCTATTCTAATAAATGTATTAACCCTTAAAGCTAAGTCTAACCCTAACACTAACACCCCCCTAAGTTAAATATAATTTAAATCTAACAAAATAAATGAACTCTTATTAAATAAATTATTCCTATTTAAAGCTAAATACTTACCTGTAAAATAAATCCTAATATAGCTACAATATAAATTATAATTATATTATAGCTATTTTAGGATTTATATTTATTTTACAGGTAACTTTGTATTTATTTTAACCAGGTACAATAGCTATTAAATTGTTAAGAACTATTTAATAGCTAAAATAGTTAAAATAATTACAAATTTACCTGTAAAATAAATCCTAACCTAAGTTACAATTAAACCTAACACTACACTATCAATAAATAAATAAAATAAAATACCTACAATTACCTACAATTAAACCTAACACTACACTATCAATAAATTAATTAAATACAATATCTACAAATAAATACAATGAAATAAACTAACTAAAGTACAAAAAATAAAAAAGAACTAAGTTACAAAAAATAAAAAAATATTTACAAACATCATAAAAATATTACAACAATTTTAAACTAATTACACCTACTCTAAGCCCCCTAATAAAATAACAAAAAACCCCAAAATAAAAAAAATGCCCTACCCTATTCTAAATTACAAAAGTTAAAAGTTCTTTTACCTTACCAGCCCTGAACAGGGCCCTTTACGGGGCATGCCCCAAAGAATTCAGCTCTTTTGCCTGTATAAAAAAACACATACAATACCCCCCCCAACATTACAACCCACCACCCACATACCCCTAATCTAACCCAACCCCCCCTTAAATAAACCTAACACTAAGCCCCTGAAGATCTTCCTACCTTATCTTCACCATACCAGGTTCAATCAGCCAATCAGATTGAGCTTGCATTCTATTGGCTGTTCCGATCAGCCAATAGAATGCAAGCTCAATCTGATTGGCTGATCGGATCAGCCAATCGGATTGAACTTGATTCTGATTGGCTGATTCCATCAGCCAATCAGAATTTTCCTACCTTAATTCTGATTGGCTGATAGAATCCTATAAGCCAATTGGAATTCGAGGGACGCCATCTTGGATGACGTCCCTTAAAGGAACGTCATTCGTCGGGAAGTCGGCGGTGAAGATGGATGTTCCGCGTCGGCGGGATGAATATGGATCCGGAAGAAAGAAGATTGAAGATGCCGTTGATAGAAGACTTCAGCCGGATCATGGACCTCTTCAGCTCCTGCTTGGATGAAGACTTCAGCCGGATCATGGACCTCTTCAGCTCCCGCTTGGATGAAGACTTCAGCCGGATCATGGACATCTTCAGCCCCCCGCTTGGGCTTGGATCAAGACATCGGAGGAGCTCTTCTGGATCGATCGGTGAACCTGGCATGGTGAAGATAAGATAGGAAGATCTTCAGGGGCTTAGTGTTAGGTTTATTTAAGGGGGGTTTGGGTTAGATTAGGGGTATGTGGGTGGTGGGTTGTATTGTTGGGGGGTATTGTATGTTTTTTTTTTTTTACAGGCAAAAGAGCTGAATTCTTTGGGGCATGCCCCGCAAAGGGCCCTGTTCAGGGCTGGTAAGGTAAAAGAACTTTGAACTTTTGTAATTTAGAATAGGGTAGGGCATTTTTTTTATTTTGGGGGTCTTTGTTATTTTATTAGGGGGCTTAGAGTAGGTGTAATTAGTTTAAAATTATTGTAATATTTTTATGATTTTGTAAATATTTTTTTATTTTTTGTAACTTAGTTCTTTTTTATTTTTTGTACTTTAGTTAGTTTATTTCATTGTATTTATTTGTAGATATTGTATTTAATTAATTTATTGATAGTGTAGTGTTAGGTTTAATTGTAGGTAATTGTAGGTATTTTATTTTATTTATTTATTGATAGTGTAGTGTTAGGTTTAATTGTAACTTAGGTTAGGATTTATTTTACAGGTAAATTTGTAATTATTTTAACTATTTTAGCTATTAAATAGTTCTTAACTATTTAATAGCTATTGTACCTGATTAAAATAAATACAAAGTTACCTGTAAAATAAATATAAATCCTAAAATAGCTATAATTAAATTATAATTTATATTGTAGCTATATTAGGATTTATTTTACAGGTAAGTATTTAGCTTTAAATAGGAATAATTTATTTAATAAGAGTTAATTTATTTTGTTAGATTTAAATTATATTTAACTTAGGGGAGTGTTAGTGTTAGGGTTAGACTTAGCTTTAGGGGTTAATACATTTATTAGAATAGCGGTGAGCTCCAGTCGGCAGATTAGGGGTTAATGTTTGAAGTTAGGTGTCTGCGATGTTAGGGAGGGCAGATTAGGGGTTAATACTATTTATTATAGGGTTATTGAGGCGGGAGTGAGGCGGATTAGGGGTTAATAACTTTATTATAGTAGCGGTGAGATCCGCTCGGCAGATTAGGGGTTAATAAGTGTAGGCAGGTGGAGGCGACGTTGAGGGGGGCAGATTAGGGGCTAATAAATATAATATAGGGGTCGGCGGTGTTAGGGGCAGCAGATTAGGGGTACATAGCTATAATGTAGGTGGCGGCGCTTTGCGGTCGGCAGATTAGGGGTTAATTATTGTAGGTAGCTGGCGGCAACGTTGTGGGGGGCAGGTTAGGGGTTAATAAATATAATATAGGGGTCGGCGGTGTTAGGGGCAGCAGATTAGGGGTACATAAGTATAACGTAGGTGGCGGTCAGCAGATTAGGGGTTAAAAAAATGTAATCGAGTGGCGGCGATGTGGGGGGACCTCGGTTTAGGGGTGCATAGGTAGTTTATGGGTGTTAGTGTACTTTAGAGCACAGTAGTTAAGAGCTTTATAAACCGGCGTTAGCCCAGAAAGCTCTTAACTACTGACTTTTTTCTGCGGCTGGAGTTTTGTCGTTAGAATTCTAACGCTCACTTCAGCCACGACTCTAAATACCAGAGTTAGAAAGATCCCATTGAAAAGATAGGATACGCAAGTGACGTAAGGGGATCTGCGGTATGGAAAAGTCGCGGCTGGAAAGTGAGCGTTAGACCCTTTCCTGACTGACTTCAAATACCGGCGGTAGCCTAAAACCAGCGTTAGGAGCCTCTAACGCTGGTTTTGACGGCTACCGCCAAACTCTAAATCTAGGCCATATACAGTTATACTTTACTTCAGGCTTCAAGTGACACTAAATATTCTAGTGCAGTTTCGGCTTTTGCTCAAGCAAAAACTATAACGTTCAACTTGTAATAGCAGCACAAGTTATTGCTGTTACGACATCCAATGAAAGTATAGGCTGTGTTTGAGCAAAGTTGTCCACGCTAACCCTTCTCTGTTTAATGAGCTTTACCATGTTCTTGTAATATCAAAGTCACTATATTATATTGCTTATCATAGCCTTGCTATCATTAGTACACCACTTGTAATCTGGCCCATTATCATATACTGTACATATATATTTTTATTTTGCTGCCCAATGGTGCACAAATTGCCCCCTTTACTGCACTAGATGCTTTGCCGTGTCTGACAGCATGAGAACGAGGCTCCTATCACAGCCTATGGAAGGCTTACGTGCGCTAGAATTACTGAATTGAGGGCAAATATTGTGCTCGCGAAAGCCCAATATTGCACTCCGCTTGTAATCTAGACCTATATGTCTATCTTGCCTTAAAAGCTATAGACAAATGCTAATCACTAAGTTGAAGCTTGAAAAAACAGTGTGGAGAGCTGAGAAACACGTTGCACAACTGTTTTAACATACATTGGGTACATGTTATGCCCTTTATGTTTATATGTGCATTTTTATATTAAAATCCTAATCTTTGAGACATTTTGAAGTCTGAGCTTTTATTATCCAGCTCACAGCACTAGGATCGGCCAAAAGGTAAATCTTTGCTCTTTGGATACTGAGAGTTCCCAGAATGCCCTACTTAGCACAATTGGGTGCTGCCACACTTGTGAGTATGTTTCTATAGTGTGTAATAATCCTATATATCACCAGAAGAGGCACCCTTGTTTGTGATTCTTTTTCACAGAAGTTTATTGTTGTGACATTTTAACTATGTCAGTAACCTAATATTTCTATTATTTGAATTAAGACTGATTTCTCCAACATTGGTGTGTCCAGTCCACGGCGTCATCCTTACTTGTGGGAATATCTCTTCCCCAACAGGAAATGGCAAAGAGTCCCAGCAAAGCTGGCCATATAGTCCCTCCTAGGCTCCGCCCACCCCAGTCATTCTCTTTGCCGTTGCACAGGCAACATCTCCACAGAGATGGTTAAGAGTATGTGGTGTTTAGTTGTAGTTTTTTAATTCTACTATCAAGAGTTTGTTATTTTAAAATAGTGCTGGTATGTACTATTTACTCTGAAACAGAAAAAGATGAAGAGTTCTGTTTGTGAGAGGAAGATGATTTTAGCAGACAGTAACTAAAATCGTTTGCTGTTTCCACATAGGACTGTTGAGATGAAGTAACTTCAGTTGGGGGAAACAGTTAGCAGACTTTTCTGCTTAAGGTATGACTAGCCATATTTCTAACAAGACTGTGTAATGCTGGAAGGCTGTCATTTCCCCTCATGGGGACCGGTAAGCCATTTTCTTAGTCTCAAGCAGAATAAAGGGCTTAATATGGGCTATAAAACTGGTAGACACTTTTATGGGCAAAATCGATTGCTTTATTTGGGCATTTTATACATGTTTATGCTGGTTTATAAACTTGGGGAACGTTTTGTAACGTCAGGCACTATGTTAGACACCTTTTCCAGTCAGGAAGGGCCTTCCCAGTTGTAGGCTGAGCCTCATTTTCGCGCCATTACTGCGCAGTTGTTTTTGAGAGCAAGACATGCAGATGCATGTGTGAGGACCTGAAAATAGTTGGAAAAGTTCCTAGAAGGCGTCATTTGGTATCGTATTCCCCTCTGGGCTTGGTAGAGTCGCAGCAAAGGCTGTAGCTGGGACTGTAGAGGGGTTAAAACTGTAACCGGCTCCGGTTTCGTTATTTTAAGGGTTAAAGCTCTGAAAAGTGTGCAATACTTTTAATCCTTTAAGACACTGTGGTGAAATTTTGGTAAATTTTGAGCAATTCCTTCATATTTTTTCACCTATTCAGTAATAAAGTGTGCTCTGTTTAAAATTTAAAGAGACAGTAACGGTTTTGTTTTAAAACGGTTTTCGTGTTTTACTGACAAGTTTAAGCCTGTTTAACATGTCTGTGCCTTCAGATAAGCTATGTTCTATATGTATGAAAGTCAATGTGTCTCCCCCTTCTAAATTATGTGATAATTGTGCCAAAGCGTCCAAACAAAGTAAGGACAGTACTGTCACAGATAATGAAGTTGCCCAAGATGATTCTTCAGATGAAGGGAGTAGACATGGTTCTACATCATCTCCTTCTGTGTCAACCTGATGTTGTGACATTTAAATTTAAATTAGAACATCTCCGCGCACTGCTTAAGGATGGTGTTATCTACTCTGGATGATTGTGACAACCTGGTCATTCCAGAAAAATTATGCAAGATGGACAAGTTCCTAGAGGTTCCGGTGCACCCCGACGCTTTTCCTATACCCAAGCGGGTGGCGGACATAGTGAATAAGTAATGGGAGAAGCCCGGCATACCTTTTGTTCCCCCTCCTATATTTAAGAAATTATTTCCTATGGTCGACCCCAGAAAGGACTTATGGCAGACAGTCCCTAAGGTTGAGGGGGCAGTTTCTACTCTAAACAAGCGCACTACTATTCCTATCGAGGATAATTGTGCTTTCAAAGATCCTATGGATAAAAAATTGGAGGGTTTGCTTAAAAAGATTTTTATACAGCAAGGTTACCTTCTTCAACCCATTTCGTGCATTGTTCCTGTCACGACAGCAGCGTGGTTCTGGTTCGAGGAACTAGAAAAGTCGCTCAGTAGAGAGACTCCATATGAGGAGGTTATGGACAGAGTTCACGTACTTAAGTTGGCTAACTCCTTTATTTTAGATGCCGCTTTGCAAATAGCTAGATTAGCGGCGAAAAATTCAGGGTTTGCAATTGTGGCGCGCAGAGCGCTTTGGCTAAAGTCTTGGTCAGCGGATGTATCATCCAAGACAAAATTGCTTAATATCCCCTTCAAGGGTAAAACTCTCTTTGGGCCAGAATTGAAAGAGATTATCTCAGACATCACTGGGGGAAAGGGCCACACCCTCCCACAAGATAGGCCTTTCAAAGCCAAGAATAAGTCTAATTTTCGTTCCTTTCGTAATTTCAGGAACAGACCGGGCTCTAATTCTGCATCCTCTAAGCAAGAGGGTAATACCTCACAGACCAAACCAGCCTGGAAACCGATGCAAGGCTGGAACAAGGGTAAGCAGGCCAAGAAGCCTGCCGCTGCTAACAAAACAGCATGAAGGAGTAGCCCCCGATCCGGGACCGGATCTAGTGGGGGGCAGACTCTCTCTCTTTGCTCAGGCTTGGGCAAGAGATGTTCAGGATCCCTGGACGCTAGAAATAGTTTCTCAGGGTTATCTTCTGGAATTCAAGGAACTACCCCCAAGGGGAAGGTTCCACATGTCTCACTTATCCTCAAACCAAATAAAGAGACAGGCATTCTTACAGTGTGTAGAAGACCTGTTAAAGATGGGGGTGATACACCCAGTTCCAACGGCGGAACAAGGAATGGGATTTTACTCAAATCTGTTTGTAGTTCCCAAAAAAGAGGGAACTTTCAGACCAATCCTGGATTTAAAGATCCTAAACAAATTTCTCAGAGTACCATCGTTCAAGATGGAAACCATTCAAACGATTCTACCCACAATTCAGGAAGGTCAATTTATGACTACCGTGGATCTAAAGGATGCGTATCTACGTATCCCTATCCACAAAGAACATCATCAGTTCCTAAGGTTCGCCTTTCTGGACAAACATTACCAGTTTGTGGCACTCCCATTCGGGTTAGCCACTGCTCCAAGGATTTTCACAAAGGTACTCAGATCCCTTCTAGCGGTTCTAAGACCAAGGGGCATTGCAGTAGTACCGTACTTGGACGACATTCTAGTACAAGCGTCGTCTCTTTCAAAGGCAAAGGCTCACTCAGACATAGTTCTGGCCTTTCTCAGATCTCACGGATGGAAGGTGAACATAGAAAAAAGTTCCCTGTCTCCGTCGACAAGAGTTCCCTTCTTGGGAACAATAATAGATTCCTTAGAAATTAGGATTTTCTTGACAGAAGTCAGAAAGTCAAAACTTCTAAACGCTTGTCAAGTTCTTCATTCTATTCCTCATCCTTCCGTAGCTCAGTGCATGGAAGTAGTAGGTTTGATGGTTGCGGCAATGGACATAGTTCCTTTTGCGCGAATTCATCTAAGACCATTACAACTGTGCATGCTGAAACAGTGGAATGGGGAGTATACAGACTTGTCTCCAGTGATTCAAGTAGATCAGAAGACCAGAGACTCACTCTGTTGGTGGCTAACCCAGGATCACCTATCCCAGGGAATGAGCTTCCGCAGTCCAGAGTGGGTCATCGTCACGACCGACGCCAGCCTAGTGGGCTGGGGCGCGGTCTGGGAATCCCTGAAAGCTCAGGGACTGTGGTCTCGGGAAGAGTCTCTTCTCCCGATAAACATTCTGGAACAAAGAGCGATATTCAATGCACTCAGGGCTTGGCCTCAGCTAGCAAAAGCCAGATTCATAAGATTCCAGTCAGACAACATGACGACTGTTGCGTATCTCAATCATCAGGGGGGAACAAGGAGTTCCCTGGCGATGAAAGAAGTGACCAAGATAATACAATGGGCAGAGAATCACTCCTGCCACCTATCTGCGATCCACATTCCAGGTGTGGAAAACTGGGAAGCGGATTATTTGAGTCGTCAGACATTCCATCCGGGGGAGTGGGAACTCCACCCGGAGATCTTTGCCCAGTTGACGCAACTATGGGGCATTCCAGATATGGATCTGATGGCGTCTCATCAGAACTTCAAGGTTCCTTGCTACGGGTCCAGATCCAGGGATCCCAAGGCGGCTCTAGTGGATGCACTAGTAGCGCCTTGGACCTTCAACCTAGCTTATGTGTTTCCACCGTTTCCTCTCATTCCCAGGCTGGTAGCCAGGATCAAACAGGAGAGGGCCTCAGTGATCTTGATAGCTCCTGCGTGGCCACGCAGGAATTGGTATGCAGACCTGGTGAATATGTCATCGGTTCCACCATGGAAGCTACCTTTGAGACAGGACCTTCTTGTTCAGGGTCCATTCGAACATCCAAATCTGGTCTCCCTCCAGCTGACGGCTTGGAGATTGAACGCTTGATTCTATCAAAGCGTGGGTTTTCAGATTCCGTGGTACTCTGGTTCAAGCCAGAAAACCGGTAACTAGAAAGATTTACCATAAAATATGGAAAAGATATATCTGCTGGTGTGAATCCAAGGGATTCCCATGGAATAAGATAAAGATTCCTAGGATTCTTTCCTTTCTACAAGAAGGTTTGGATAAAGGATTATCTGCGAGTTCTCTAAAGGGACAGATTTCTGCTTTATCTGTCCTACTACACAAACGACTGGCAGTTGTGCCAGATGTTCAAGCATTTGTTCAGGCTCTGGTTAGGATCAAGCCTGTTTACAGACCTTTGACTCCTCCCTGGAGTTTAAATCTAGTTCTTTCAGTTCTTCAAGGGCTTCCGTTTGAACCTTTACATTCCATAGATATTAAGTTGTTATCTTGGAAAGTTTTGTTTTTGGTTGCTATTTCTTCTGCTAGAATAGTTTCTGAGTTATCTGCTCTACAGTGTACTCCACCCTATCTGGTGTTCCATTCAGATAAGGTTGTTCTGCGTACTAAGCCTGGTTTTCTACCAAAGGTTGTTTCCAACAAAAATATTAATCAGGAGATAGTTGTACCTTCTTTGTGTCCGAATCCAGTTTCAAAGAAGGAACGTTTGCTACACAATTTAGATGTAGTCCGTGCTCTAAAGTTCTACTTAGAAGCTACAAAAGAGTTCAGACAAACTTCTTCTCTGTTTGTCGTCTATTCTGGTAAAAGGAGAGGTCAAAAAGCAACTTCTACCTCTCTTTCCTTTTGGCTTAAAAGCATCATCCGATTGGCTTATGAGACTGCCGGACGGCAGCCTCCTGAAAGAATCACAGCTCACTCCACTAGGGCTGTAGCTTCCACATGGGCCTTCAAGAACGAGGCTTCTGTTGATCAGATATGTAAGGCAGCGACTTGGTCTTCACTGCACACTTTTGCCAGATTTTACAAATTTTATACTTTTGCTTCTTCGGAGGCTATTTTTGGGAGAAAGGTTTTGCAAGCCGTGGTGCCTTCCGTTTAGGTGACCTGATTTGCTCCCTCCCTTCATCCGTGTCCTAAAGCTTTGGTATTCGTTCCCACAAGTAAGGATGACGCCGTGGACCGGACACACCAATGTTGGAGAAAACAGAATTTATGCTTACCTGATAAATTACTTTCTCCAACGGTGTGTCTGGTCCACGGCCAGCCCTGGTTTTTTAATCAGGTCCGATGAATTATTTTCTTTAACTACAGTCACCACGACACCCTATGGTTTCTCCTATTTTTTCCTCCTGTCCGTCGGTCGAATGACTGGGGTGGGCGGAGCCTAGGAGGGACTATATGGCCAGCTTTGCTGGGACTCTTTGCCATTTCCTGTTGGGGAAGAGATATTCCCACAAGTAAGGATGACGCCGTGGACCGGACACACCGTTGGAGAAAGTAATTTATCAGGTAAGCATAAATTCTGTTTTTAAGATGCATACTTTTAATAAACTACTTATGAAATTGTACAAAACAAAGAGGGAATATGATATGAGAGACAAGAATTGACAAGAAAATATACAGAAAGCTTTTAGAGATGACGGAGTATTTTATTTGAATGAAATCAGTAATTCAAAAGAGCGTGACATGCAAATATGAAAACAGGTTTTCTCACAAGCTAAATGGCCCTTGTCAACCATAATAATTCTCAAGAAATCTTGAAGTAAGCAATTTGTAAAACACCTCTTAAATAATATTATAGGTTGTATTTAAACATTGTCACTTCTGCAACCAGACATTAGGTCAAGCAGAATGGCTTTAAGAAAGGCTTTTAAGTATTTGACAGAATGATATTTAGAACATAGTAAACAAACGTGTGATTCTGTGCAGACATTTGTAAGGTCTCTATGGTCAGATAACTTAGAGTAGGAAAATTAGACTCAAATATTGATTGTGATAGCATCCTCATAAATGAAACATTGACAGTTGACATTGAGAGGGCTGTGAACAGATAAAAACAACTGCTTGTTATTTTTTATGTAACTGACAAGTTGACAAGAAATGTGTCTACATTTAGAATGCATTGTATGCTAAAGGTTTTTTGCTGATGAGTTTAAATTTTCAAGTAAACTAAAGTTTTATAAATGTAACGATATGTGCTAATATAACAATAAATGCATTGTTAGAATTTTTAGGAAAATTCACTGCCTACTCCCAGGCTGAACCTATTTTATTTTTTTTGCTTTATGAAATCAAAAATTAATTTCAGTGCTTTTCCTGTGAGTTATCTGCACAAATCAAATATTGTTTTTTTGTTTTTTTTTTACTTTAGAAAATGATATGCAGAATTAAAACAATCATTAAAAAAAACATACAGAATACAAAAAATAATTACGTGATTTCAGATACTCTAAATATTTCCATCAACAACTGCATGGTTCAACATTTATCAGCTTCAATATTTAGAATTCTATATCTATATTTTCCATTACAAAATTTGCCATTAAAAGTTAGAAAATTAAAGTTATTTATTATTTATACTTTTTTTTTTACTGCACCACTTTGCACTTTATTAAAAAAAAAAAATAATTAGACGATAAAATATTATATGAAGTTGAAAACTACAGAAAATTGTGATTAGGCATAGAGGTTATTTAACTCACTTTGGCAATGTATTCTTGTTATATATTAACACTTTAATGAAGATAGTGATACATATTTAGTGCAGATGATAGCCATGTCTACGGTAGGTCTTAAATGTGGGAAGCATCTAAAAACTCCAAAACAGCTCAGCACTGGAAATAACTCAACAGTTAAAATGTCAAAGAAAAAAAAATATCTAGGTGACCAGACACATTAAAAACAAAATAAGGCTCCTTTATATGTTTTATGAGGATGTAATATTCATGTAGTGCATGATGATGTCAACTCGTATTCTGTCCTTTCATCCTCTAGAGAACGAGGAATGTGTTGCATGGGAGGCTATCTCCCTGACATTTTATGGCTCAATAAGTTAAACATAATTTTTAGTAGAGTTATTAACTTAAAGTAAAAACAAAACAATAAAAGTTAAAATCAAAATTTTGCATAATAACTTAAATAACTTAAAAGAAAGCTAGCAACTTATACAAGAGTGCAAGAACAGTATCGGTCAGTCACCCCCGGTTAATATTAATATTGTGTAATATAGTCTCAATTAGGACCACTTTTTCATGTTCATGATGGGTCACTTGCTGGTAGTTGTTTAAATGTTAAATTCACTGTAAATGAATCAAACATGCACTCATGCAAGGAACAAAATAGACATAAAAATGAAAATGACCATCAGAAACTTCAGACACTACCAAGCAACACACAAACAAAAATACAAATATCAGCTTACTTTAATGCCTAGACACAAACTATAAATAAGTCAAAACAAAAACAATGCTTTGAATAAATCCTCACTGTCTTGTATGGGATTCCAAAATAATTTCACACAGAGTACATCATAAATGAGTAACTACAATATATGTAAACATAGATGAAGTATTTAAAATATTTTACTATAATCTATATAATGTTAAATAGATAAAAATGCTGGATAAGCCAATCCTGGATAAGGATGAGGAAGCATCCTACTTTACAAAAGTAAATGTACATAATTTAGCAAATACAGAAGCTTAAAAACTAGACAGATCAATCTTTATTTTTGGTAACTCAGATTTCAGACTGCAAGATTCTTAGGCACAACACTCTTTAAAAAAAACTGTATACGCATTGCATTGTAGCTCTTTTTGACAGTTGATGGTGACCATATGTGGGGGGCACTTTTGGAGTTCATCTTCACCCCTGTGCCTATCCCCACAACATCATTGGTGGTCCAGCATTTCCTGGGGATCTGAGGATGCTGGTGAAGCCACTACATATTTGCTTGGTGATGCCTCCAAGCCACGGAAACCTGGAAAGTGCTAGGCAGTTACACAGGACTTAAGAGAGCTGAATGTGGGGGCAGAACTCAAACTCAATTACTCTCAGCTCCATTAAGCCCTAGAAACCCACAAGGCCCACCATTTGACCATTTTTTTAACACTTGCAGGTTTTTCACATTTCATGATAGATACATAAAATAAAGGTAGAGGGGCCGATTTATGGAAGTGCCAATGGACATGATCCGCTGAAGCATGTATCATTGCATGAGCATTTCACTAGAAATGCCGCCCCCTGCACATTTGCGGCCAAACAGCCGCTAGCAGGGGGTGTCAATCCACCCGATCGTATCTGATCGGGCGGATTGCTGTCCGCCTCCTCAGAGCAGGCGGATTAATTAAGGAGCAGCGGTCTTCTTAACTCCTGTTTCCGGCAAACCTGAAGGCTCGCACGGAAACAGGTGTATAGCTTGCACGTAAACAAGTGTGTACGGCCCCATTCGGGCTGTGATAAATTGACCCCATAGCTTGGACCTGTTTTATCTCCTAAAAAAATTATATATATTTAGGTTTTTCGCATAAAAAAAATTCCTGCATTACGGTTTAAATCTGTGCAGCATCTAAACACTGCCAGACAGCTCATCACAGGGGGTGTAAATGGCTCAGCAGTTATAGGGTTAAAAATATACAGGCTACAACAAATAAACCAAATATAGGATATCGACACATTTATTAATGGGTGTCATGCCGCTCTGGTTCCGGCCACTGCTCCCTTCACTTGTCATGGCCGTTGCCATGGATGTGGCGGCCGTTGCCGTGGATGCGTCAGCTGCTTCTGGTGCTCGGCAATGACATCATCACCTTATGCCAGCTTCCTCTGATGCCAGTCCTGATTGCAGCTTAATGCTTCCTCATGCGCAAATCTACGCCTATATAAGTACCTCTGTTGCCTGTTATCATTGCCTATGTAAAGGTGTTACTGTGTGTGCTCCTGATTGCCTTATTGTTGCTGAACTCTGCCTGTCTCAAGACTACTCTTCTGATCAACCCCTGAACTGCTGATTGCCTTATTGTTGATGAACTCTGCCTGTCTCAAGACTACTTTTCTGATTAACCACTGAACTGATGATTGCCTAATTGTTGCTGAACTCTGCCTGTCTCAAGACCACTCTTCTGATTAACCCCTGAACTGCTGATCACCTTATTGTTGCTGAACTCTGCCTGTCCCAGACCTCTCTACTGTTTATCCCCTGTACTGCTGGTACTCTGGCTTGCCTTGTTGTTGCCGAAATCTGCTTGCCTGACTACACTCCAGTTATCCTCTGTAGTGCCATGAAGGATTGCCCTCTTTACTGTGAGTACATATTACCTCATTTACTTACCTGTTCTCTTGTTCTGGGATATTTCCTTATCCTTCCACTTGACGCCGGTATACGCAGACTACTGGCCAAGTTTGGTTGGATAAAACAATGCTCCCCTCTGAGTTCTTAATTCTAGGTTTATCTTGAAATAGATTGTCTCTATCCATAGACCTAACACTATCTTGGGTAGTTTGTAAAAGATTCTTAATATAGCCTCTCTTTACAAGACGTGTTTTAAGGAGATCTGCATGCTTATCATAATCCTTAATGTTACTGCAGTCCCTACGTTTTTTTATGTCCCATATCACTAAATGTGAATTTAGAATATACCAACATTTTACCTGCCAGTCAGATTATGTGGTCTATTTGATTTCCTGCAAATTGTGTGGTTGTCAATACACAGAGAGAACTATCAGACCCATGAAGGATCGCATACGTGAACATTTATTATCATTGGAAGCATTGGAGCCTAAAACTCCAGTGGCCAAACATTTTGCAGGACATCGAGCAGGAAATCATATACAAAAATAATGGTTGATCAAATATTATCCCTTTTTCAATTTCAGATAATAGACAGAATACCAAAAAGAACCACAGGGGGGGGGGGGCAGACTAGCTAAGCTCAATAGAAAAGAGGCTTTCTGGATCCATAAGCTTGAGACAGGCTATCCAAAAGGAATAAATAAAATCTGGGATCTAAAACTATATACTGACATTTAGGTTTGAATTTTATACCTTTAATGATAATATGTCTGTCAAGGGCCTTTTTTCTTATATCTGTATATTGATCTGAACCCCTAAACAAGTCACTATATACATATTAATGAGAAGAGTATGTTATTGTCTTAGGGGCTAAATTACATCACTTTTGGAATATTCCCCACTTACGCTTTAGTCTTAGTCAGAACACCCTAAGTAATGTTAATAAACTAATATACCATAACATGTATAACTTTGTATTGCCATCTATAATTGTATGTATATGGTAAACTAGGGTATTTGTATCGCATTGACCCATACATGCTCATAAATCTGTATGGATATAGTGACAAAAGTAATTTACGTTACATAGATCAAAAATTTTCGCAAACTATTTATGTAAGCATGATCAGGTACTGATACATATTCAACAATTTATTAAATTTACACTAAACACTTAAATTATGACTAAGATTATTAGTTTACTTCCAAAAGCCATACAGACATATCATGCGAGAATAGAAGTGTCTTAAATACATGTAGTGATTCTAGTTTTTCACGAGTTACTTTGATTTCTGATTATTAGATATGTACATATATTTTTCTAAATTTTTAAATACTTATGTTTCATTTAGAGTATGTAATAGTCACTTTTAGCACGGTAATGATGTATACCCCCTGTTTAACACACACAGTGTACCTCTAGCATATATTATATCTTTAACTTGCTGTTTAAATGTTTATGGTACTGAAGGGGTTAAATAACCTACGTGTATAAATGGTGGAATAGGGAATCAGCTGTTATCCCTGATGAAGTGCTTTTTTTTAGCAGGAAACGTGTCGGAAAACAGCAGCTCCTGTGTGCAAGGGTGATTCAACTGTGATGTGTGCTTTGAAATTTTAACGAAATCCAATAAAGTTCTGTTTTTTACTACTATTCTACAGTGCAGCCTGTTATCCTTTCCAACCTATTGTACTTTTTTGCCATTCAGATCCTTACAGACCACAAAAACCTGACATACTTAGAAACTGTAGAAACACTTGTGCAAAGTCCATGTGTGTAGTTAGGCAAATGGATATAGTTATGTCCAACGTATTCTGTTCAGTCAGATTAAAGAGGTATAACACAATGTTCAGTGTACACAGCAAGTAAAGGGAGAAATAAATGGACAGCGTCAAAGACAATCCTGACTCACCACTCCAAGGAAGGCTATTACGGCATCTCTCGGTACTGTAAATGGGTATGTAGCCACTATCCACTTCACACAGGACGTATCGCTCACCTCTATGGTGTAAACATCAGCTCCGTGGCAATGCACCTTTCCACGAGGATTGAGCGTTCTTTCCTTCTCGGCGTCTCCGGCCAGCATGTACCTCCTCAGCACTTCCGGGTGACGTCAGACGCTATCAGACGCTGTCCTTTCCAATTCGTTTACGTGGTGCTCCCAAATGCTGTGAATGCAACCTCTATTGACCGGACAAAAGATCCAAAGCTGGGATTAATCTTGTTCCTTCACAGGATAGGAGGGCTCCTCTCCCTCCCAAAGTAGTAGAAAAAAATAATCCAAAGAACAAAAGGATATAAATAAAAAGTCAATTCTTTATTGTAAAATTAAAAGAAATGGGCATCAAAAATAGGGGGAAAGGAAGAAATGAGCAGGTCTTACGCGTTTCGGCAAGGTTCAGCCGTACTCATAGACCATGGTCTATGAGTACGGCTGAACCTTGCCGAAACGCGTAAGACCTGCTCATTTCTTCCTTTCCCCCTATTTTTGATGCCCATTTCTTTTAATTTTACAATAAAGAATTGACTTTTTATTTATATCCTTTTGTTCTTTGGATTATTTTTTTCTAATACTTAGAAACTGCTCATCGACTCAATCCTTGACAGGCCGGATGGGTCTTATTATTTTCTCATTTTAACTTTATAGTCTCTTACCTTCCTGGGACCAAGAATAAAAAGGCTGATGCACTTTCCCATAAGTTTTCTCACTCCACTGACTCTTCTGAAGCTCCTATCGAACACATCATTCCTCCCTCCTGTGTAGTTTCTCAGCTTAACACCTCTCTTCTTCAAAGACTGCAATGGGCCCAGTCAAGAAAGCCTTCTGAAGCCCCTGCGAATCCTGAGATCCTTTATGTATCTCTGAACCTATGCACTCCTGTGCTATCCTAGGCTCATAATAGCAAATTGTCTGGTCATCCTAGTTTAACAAGAACTCTTAAACTCCTTTCCTGGCATGTTTGGTGTCCTTCCAGGAAGTCCGACTCTCAAGAGTATGTCAAGGCTTGTCAGACTTGTGCTGCCAATAAAACTCCCTGATCCTTACCTTATGGCTTACTTCGACCTTTGACCATACCCAAACAACCTTGGACATACATAACCATGGATTTTATTGTGGTCCTCCCTCCTTCTGACCACCATATGTTTATATTGGTTGTGATGGATCGATTTTCCAGGGTTGCTCATTTTGTGCCCTTGGTTAAACTACCTACTGCCCAAGAGTTGTCAAGTCTCTTTCTTCTTCATGTGGTACATCTTTATGGTATACCTGTAAATATTGGACCTCAATTAATTTCCTCCTTCTGGAGAGCTTTCTGGAAAAATATTTGGACCACTGTTTCATTGTCTTCTGGCTATCATCCTCAAATTGATGGTCTAACAGAGAGAATAAATCAGGATATCAAAGCCTATCTCAGAGCCTTTGTCAATTCCCAGCATACTAATTGGTCTGGACTCTTGTCCCTAGCTGAACTAGTGAGGAACAGTCATTGGCACTCATCTTTATGATTCTCTACATTTCAAGCTGCAGCAGGTTATTAACCTTGTCTATTCCCTCTGTCAGCTAAATCTATGGGGGTTCCTGCTGCTGAACATTGTTTCACTGACGTTGCAACTCATTAGCAGCGTATACTCTCTCAGTTACATTCAGCTGTCTCCAGATACAAAAGGCTTGGCGACCATCATCGAGCTACTATTCGTGCCTTTGCTTTTGGTGAGTGAGTCTGGGTCTCACATTCATTACGTCAGCCCTGTCAAATCCTTGCTACATCGGTCTCTACAAGGTCCTCAAAATAATTTCTCCTGTTACCTACAAAGTGGCCCTACCCAGAGCCCTGCACATTCATCCAGTCTTCCACATCTCTCTGCTCAAGCCCTACATCACAAACAGATTTACCCGACTCAAACCTACTCCTCCACCACTCTTGGTTTATGGTGAACCGGAGTATGAGATCAACAAGGTCCTAGACTCCAGGTACAGATGCAGGCAACTTCAAAACCTTGTGCACTGGAAAGGTTACTCCGTGGTGGAGCGTTCCTGGATTCCTGCCCATGATGTGAATCATTGGTCTACAAGTTCCACTCTGATTACCCCTTGAAACCTTGAGTGGGAGGCTATATTATAGAGTTAATAATATACAGGCTACAACACAGAAACCAAACATAGGATATGGGCCCATTTTTTAATGGGTGTAAGGCCGCTCCGGTTCCGGCTACCACTCCCCTCATTTGTCATGGCCGTTGCCATGGATGCGTTGGCTGCTTCTGGTGCTCAGTGATGACGTCATCGCTGCACGCCATCTCTCCCTGATGCGGGTCCTTAATGCAGCTTAATGCTTCTTCTGGCACAAATCTATGCCTATGTAAATACCTCTGTTGTCTGTTATCATTGCCCAAGTATATGGGTTACTGTGTGTGCTCCTGGGTGCTTATTTATTTTACTGAACTACTAATTGTCTTATTGTTGCTGAACTCTGCCTTTCTCAAGACCACTCTTCTGATTAACCCCTGAACTGTTGATTGCCTTATTGTTGCTGAACTCTGCCTGTCCCAGACCTCTCTACTGTTTAACCCCTGTACTGCTTGTACTCTGGATTGCCTTGTTGTTGCCGAACTCTGCTTGCCTGACCACTCTCCAGCTATCCTCTGTAGTGCCGTGAAAGATTGCCCTCTCTACTGTGAGTATTGCTTAACTCATTTACTTACCTGTTCTCTTGTTCTGAGATATTAACTTATCCTTCCTCTTGATGCCAGGATGAAAAGACTAATGGCCAAGTTTGGTCTGATAGGGAAATATCCCATGAGCATTACAATGTTTAAACAGAACAGGCTGCCAGCCCATTAGGACTAGCAAGGTAGTACCAGCTTTTTAAATGTATTATTACACAAGCAAAAATGTGAATAGACTCTCCCGCTGAACTTGAGCAAGACTTGGCAATAATTATTGATTAATTAGTCTGAAATCACTCAAGCCCACCATCACTGAGGTGTCAGACAGCAGTAAATAAAGTCCCCTACTTAACTTGCTTTTGTAAGCCTACACGACAAGGGCTCAATTGTTGCAATATTCCAAATATATAAATATATATATTTATATATATTTTTGTGTTTTTTTTTTTTTTTTTAAGTTACTGCATCAAATACTTCATCTGAAGCATAGAATATGGCTAAAACAGCTGATATACATTTACATTGACCATGCTTCAAGTGTGTTTCGTAAAACGTTGCGGTTGCAATTAATTTTATTCTTAGCAATAGGTTTTCTTTTCATATTCAACATTGTATATATTGTGCACTGTTTGTATGCAACTAAAGATGTTAATTGTAGTAACGCTTATTACCAAATCTGTGGAAAATACAGGGAAGTGATGCTCAATGAATTTCAACTAATTATCCTACCTTCACAAACTCATGAGCATGTATGAATCTAGTTATCAACTAGACTGAATATTACATTTCCCCTAAATACATTGTTATGATTCCTGTCTCTAGCAATCTCAATTTCCTGCTAATAATGAAATGCCGGTCACTCTAAAACATTTTAAAGGGACACTGAACTGTAAAACCGTTTTCCTTTAAGAGTTTCTGCTTAACATGTTTGGAATGACATGTTATACCAGCAGCTGAGTATAACATGTATAAGAAATTGCTAGTTTAGATTTATTTTTGTACATTAAATAGATGGTTGATTTCTTTGACCCCACACACATACATGCTTTATAATCTTTTTCATATCAACTGTTTCAAATGCCAAAATAAAGGTCAATGAGCTATTTGTAAACAATTTAATACACCCCAGAATGTAAAATTGAAAATAGGAACAAATTAAAGGGTAGAAAATGTCACAGTGTACTGTCCCTTTAATGTGTTTCCAATAACATATACATAATATTAAATGTTTTCAGATTGTTTCCCTAGGATTTTTCTTGCAATTGAAAAAAAATTAATACAGTTAGAACCAATCCTTTGTCCATTTCTTTATATTTTTTACTTTAATACAATTATTTCCAACACCTTTGTGAATGTTACCACTTTAATAGATTTCAATGCCTTCAGCAAAAATGACATGTAACTTCCATTGAGGCTAGCTGTTAATATTAACTAAAGAGGCCCAATCATTCATCCCTGAGGCATGTATCATGCATACAATTAATTAAAACTGCACGTCACCTAATATTTAACCAATATTCTACCCACTCAATGTCCCAGGAAATGTAGTTAATTAAATGTTTATTTTGTGGGAATGCATCTAAATTTTAAGTAATGGGCTTGCTTTAAAAAAATAAAAAGTAAAACAATAAAAATAAAAATAAACTGACCAGATACTATTAAATAGCTATTTCCAATGCATTTTATGTGCAATGAACAGTTTATCAACCTTAAAATGATGACACTTTATAAGGTATTGCAGGCATTTCAATCTGTCACTTCTCCAATTCAGCATTTGTTATATTTTTATGATGGTATTGGGGAATATTTTATATTTATGACATTTCTGGGGTTGCTTCATTTGATGGCAAATTGTAAAAAGGGAAGTGTTTTGGGCTCTTATTAGTTATTATTATTCCACAGAGGACATTATTTTACCAGTAATATCATTTTAACTCTTTTAATTAAAATATACCTATATGGCAGTGTTGTTTATCTTTCTGCTGCTGTAGTCTACCCTTGACAATAAAATTAAATCTTGTCACTTTAAGAAATATGTGCATCAGTAGATTAAATCAGAATATATATATATATATATATATATATATATATATATATATATATATATATATATATATATATACAAACTATACAAATTATATTGTACTCCTCTTGTATATATATATATATATATATATAAAAATATATTTATTTATCTATCTGTTCACACACAAAAAAATCAAGGGCACAAGTAAAACTTGTACATACATGAAGGAAAAAATATAAAATATTCATTTTATAAGATATCCATTAAAAACAAATATCCCATAAAATGCCAGTGCTTGACTAGCGCCTTTATCAAATGGGTTCAAACACCAATCCAAAATATTGTGCCATACAACCCAGCAGCTTTGATATGCTATCCCAGAATTGCCATAGTGCCGAGACCTATCCCCATCCCCCTCCCAGAACATCCAATCCATGAGTGTACCCTTCATCTCTGTGATGCCTACTTCAACAATTACACTCAGGATGTCTAGACCAATGCAAAGCAAGGTAAACATCTATCTATCTGTCTTTCTGTCTGTCTATCTATTATCTATATCAGGGGTCGCCAACCTTTCAGACATCAGGGACCACTAAACTCACAATTTTGAATCCCGTCTATATATCTATCTGTTATATATATTGTATATACTGTGTATATATATATATATATATATATATATATATATACACAAACTATTCAAACCATACACAGTTTATTATACTCTTAAACTCTTCTTTAGCCATGCAATTCTTAATAATCATATTAAATTACAGAAAAACAGCTTGTAATTAACAATCACCTAGATTACGAGTTTTGCACTAAACAGGGTGCGAATCTAACACCAAAAAAAGTTGTGTTATTTCACCCTCCATGGCGCTGCCATATGGTGGTGTTAAGCTCCATTTCGCACAAAAACCAAGGGCTGCTTTGATGTGCTCATGAACGCTTTCCCCAATAGACATCAATGGGGAGAAACACCTGCGATCGTGGAATAAAAATACTCCTTAACCGTAACTCCAGTGGGTTTTACTGTTGGGGGAATTTGTATTTTTTTTTACAGGTAAAAGAGCTGGTTAACTTAAGGCAATGCCCTATCAAAGGTCCTGTTAAAGGGACAGTATACTGTAAAATAGTTTTTCCCTTAATGTGTTTACAATTGCTTTTTTTACCAAATGCAGAGTAAAAAATGTATGAAAATTAGCTTTTTAAGGTTTATTTCTGTATATTA
Source organism: Bombina bombina (assembly GCF_027579735.1). Taxonomy (NCBI): domain Eukaryota; kingdom Metazoa; phylum Chordata; class Amphibia; order Anura; family Bombinatoridae; genus Bombina; species Bombina bombina. The sequence continues at coordinate 476,865,590 of NC_069502.1, read as the reverse complement.
AAGCTCTGATTTTGTGTTTTGAAGCCACAGCCTAATAAAATAGGTTGAGCTTGTAGGTATAATCAGATCTCATTACTGTATCACATTGTGCACATATACCTGCTTCTTTATCTTATATCTGTCCTTAAAACAATCACCAATACTTTGAGAGAACAATGGAAAATCAACATTTTATTACCTTATCTCTGCTTTATCACACTGGGAGTGTAATTTCTTCTGCTGGCTGTGTTTACAAAGCTTATCTATAGCTGGTACGCGCGGCCACAAACTTTCAGAATAGGTGGGGATACCACATGCTAAATTAACAATTTCAAATGCCAATATAAGGGTAAAGGAGCTACTTGTAAACAATTTAATACACTCCAGCAGGTAAAGTGGATCATTGGGAACAAATTAAAGGGGAGAAATTTTTTGAGTAAACTGTCCCTTTAAGGGCTATTGGTAGTTTATTGTAGGCTATGGGGCGTTTTTTTTTGGGGGGGGGGGCTTTTTTATTTTTATAGGGCTATTAGATTAGGTGTAATTGTTTTTATTGTTGATAAGTTTTTTTATTATTTTTGTAAGCTGTTTTTTATTTTTCATAATTTAGTGTTTATTATTTTTTGTAATTTTAGATTTTTTCGATTTTCTTTCGTAGTGTTAGGTTTTTTAAAATTTGTAATTTAGATATTTTAATTGGTAGTATTTTTTATTTTATTAGAATAATTGTTAGGTTAATTTATAGTTTAAACTTAGTTTTTTCTTATTTCACAGGTAAGTTTTTATTTATTTAGACATAGCTATATTGTAATTTTAATTTAAAGTTAGGGGGGTGTTAGGTATAGGGGTTAATAGTTTAATTTAGTGTTTTGCATTGTGGGGGGACGGTGGTTTAGGGGTTAATAGGTTTATTTAGTTGTGGAGATGTGGGAGTCTGGTAGTTTAGGGGTTAATAGGTTTATTTAGTTGCGTAGATGTGGGAAGACGGCGGTTTAGTGGTTAATATGTTTATTTAGTTGCAGAGATGTGGGAGGCCGGAGGTTTAGGGGTTAATAACTTTATTATAGTGATGGTGATGTCGGGGAGCGGTGGATTAGGGGTTAATAACTTTATTATAGTGGCGCTGATGTCGGGGAGTGGCGGAATAGGGGTTAATAATTTTTATTAGTGTCGGCGATGTCGGTAGCGGCAGATTAGGGGTTAATACATGTACAGTATTTGATAGTCACGATGTGGGTGGGCGGCAGATTGGGGTTAATAGGTTTAATATAGTGTTTGAGATGCGGGAGGGCGCGGTTTAGGGGTTAATAGGTAGTTTATGAGTGTTAGTGTACTTTGTAACACTTTAGATATGAGTTTTGTGAAACATTTTTTTGTGAGACGTTTATAAAAATATAAACACATAAATACATACTGTATGTATAAATATATAGACACATATATAAGTGCATTGGAGCCCTTTGCAGTGAAGTAGCTGAAAACTGTAAAGCTGTAAAAGCAAATACAGTATATATTACCAAAAAAAAAAAAATCATATATATATATATATACATACTGTATATATATATATATATATATATATATATACATACTGTATATATATATATATATATATATATATATATATATATATATAAAACACACAGAGAAAACCCAGCACTCACTTACAAGCTCTCAGCTAAGATTTAAAAGCAAAAATGGAAAGGTTAGTCACTGCATCTGGCCAAATGGGACAAGCTCAGGCACCACGTCAAGGTCCTTTCCAATACCTGAGACCCTAAAACAGCCACACAATGCAAGCTTTCAAATCCAAACAAACTGAAAACAAGGGAAGGGTGCACAGGAATATGTAACCACCCTAGACATATACAAAACACGGAAGGGAACTGCACTCTCATACCGGACCGGGTACACATCCCATTACCCTGCAACATGCTCAGCCCTGGGTGCCACTGGCACTCACAGGAAGCTGTGCTGTCCCCAGAGCCACAAGCAGTTAACCCCAGACAGGTCTGGGTGCAAGAACTATAGGGAAAATTACAAAACAAATTAATACAACACACAGAGAAAACCCAGCACTCACTTACAAGCTCTCAGCTAAGATTTAAAAGCAAAAATGGAAAGGTTAGTCACTGCATCTGGCCAAATGGGACAAGCTCAGGCACCACGTCAAGGTCCTTTCCAATACCTGAGACCCTAAAACAGCCACACAATTCAAGCTTTCAAATCCAAACAAACTGAAAACAAGGGAAGGGTGCACAGGAATATGTAACCACCCTAGACAGGTCTGGGTGCAAGAACCTGTTTTAGGGTCTCAGGTATTGGAAAGGACCTTGATGTGGTGCCTGAGCTTGTCCCATTTGGCCAGATGCAGTGACTAACCTTTCCATTTTTGCTTTTAAATCTTAGCTGAGAGCTTGTGAGTGCTGGGTTTTCTCTGTGTATTGTATTAATTTGTTTTGTAATTTTCCCTATGGTTCTTGCACCCAGACCTGTCTGGGGTTAACTGCTTGTGGCTCTGGGGACAGCACAGCTTCCTGTGAGTGCCAGTGGCACCCAGGGCTGAGCATGTTGCAGGGTAATGGGATGTGTACCCGGTCCGGTATGAGAGTGCAGTTCCCTTCCGTGTTTTATATATATATATATATATATATATATATATATATATATATACATACTGTGTATATATATATATATATATATATATATTATATTATATTATATTATATTATATTATAAATATATATACAGGTGTCCCTCGTTTTACAACGGTTCAATTTACACCGTTTCAGAATAACAACCTTTTTTTCCAGTCATGTGACTGCTGTTGAAAAGCATTGAGAAGCAGTGCATTTATTAAAATAGCCAGTAAGTGGAGGTGTCTGCTTGTGTTGCAGCAAAGCCAAGACAGCTGACATTAATCAGTTTAACCAGACCTGAACTATCGAGCAGATTTCAAAGGAACAGGATCTTCCAGTCTATAAATCAGTCCAGATTGGAATGCATAGAAAGAACTGTTTGCAGAAAAATGCAAATGAAGTCTGTGTTGTGTGATTATTTTATTAGGTTTATAATGCTGTTCAGCAAAAGTTTTTGTTAATTTAACTTAGTTTAATTATATATTCTGTGTTGTGTGATTATTTTATTAGGTTTATAATGCTGTCTAGCATTTAAAGTCTTCATTTCAAAGCTTTAAAAATAATGTATTAGGTGTTACTTATGACAATTTTGAGACGGGCCTGGAACCTAACTCCCTCACTTCCCATTGACTTACATTATAAACTGGGTTTCAATTTACAACGGTTTCGATTTACAACCATTCCTTCTGGAACCTAACCCCGGCGTAAACTGAGGGCTACCTGTATATATAATTATTTATTATGAATAGAAAATATTCTGCTATGTGAAGAACATTGGTATGTGAAATATTAATATTTCATGTAGTGTTAGTGCACTAGAGTAAACACAATCTGGTTTACACGTGAGTGAGGTTTTCTTTTTATAATATCTGAAAAGAACAAAGCTAACTAAATACTGGTCCAGGTGAATTGTTAAATTATGATAACATGTATAGGAGGAGTATGTAAATACAATATACAATATGCAAAATGCAATAATAAGACTATCAATATGTATAAGGAAGAAGGGTTATACCAGGCTAACGAAGAGCAGACAAGGACCGCCTCAAGTAGTAGTGACAAAATAATAACTGGAGGTAGTAATAAACAGATAAAATTACCAGTTAGCTATAGTAGTACACTTTCTAAGTAGGATCGGGGTGGCCCCTTGAGTATGAATAAATAGTAAAGTAAGATGTACAAATAATGGTTGAACTAGAGACTAGGAGATCTAGGATTATGACATTAAGCAAAATAAGCTGGCAGAAATATGCAGTAGTTGTGGTATAGTAGGCTCTGAAGAGTACAGTGAGAGTCAAATGCTTTGTGAAAAGGCAGTCCATAATTTTCTCATGCATTAGATGATTGATGTATATGTACCAGACCATTCTGGAACTAAATATCTATTCAAAGTTAACTAAAGATGTGTTTGAAGTTGTTATGGTACAAAAATAAAAAAATGACCCCAGGTTGAAGCTCAGGTTATAGGAACAATAGTGTAATTACAGTCACATAATGTCCCCCACTAGAAAATACTTGAACATATTGGGATAGCATATGGAAGGGATACAACTGTTAAGCCAATTGCAGATTTGAGCCGATAATGCACTCCAGGGCAAATTTAAATATTTTGGGCGTAGCCTGATTAATCTCAGCGTCAGGAGAGCAGAGCAGGTGCTTGATAAACAATGAGTTACATAGCCACTGGTATCCTGCTCTGCTGCAGCAATGTTGAGGAATCCCTAACTCGATCATGTAAGTCAGCCGCATCTTCATGATGTGAAGCCAGCAATGAGATGCTAACTTTGGCTGCCGTAGCAGGGTGTATGACTGTAGGAGCTGTTATGTGCGATGCATGGAGCGGCTCGGGTGGATTGGGACTCCCCATTGCAACCGAGGGTATGTTTCATTTGGTCATATTCCAACGTAGCTTCATCTGGTAAGGATGGGCTGACTGGGGGAATGGTTATTGTGTCGATGCCCTCGGCTCTCACAATAAGGCGTGAGGGCCCTCTTGGTTTCACTGTGAATTACAGCAGGCTGTAACTTAGCAAAACGACGGTCAGTAAAGAAAGTAGTGTTAGGCCCAAAATTAATTGATCTCCTGGCTTCTGTTGCTATACAGTTCCCTTTTACTGATTCTATAAGGGCGGTAAACTCGTTATCCATCTCATGTTCAAATCATACCAGCAAGACACAAAAAGTCTTATTATACTCTTCCATCTTATATTCACAGTTAGATAAACTTGCGTAACCCAACAAACCTCGGGGGGGGGGGGGGTTAGGGTTGATGGAATAAGGTCACTGCCTCACCTATCTAACCGTCCAATCTAGGTTTCCCGTAGATGAGAGCATTTCACAGGGTGCTGTCGTTATGATCTAATCAAGGATTTGTAGAAGTTACATAGATAATCTCGGATTATCTAAAGAGAATTAGGAGCCTCTAGATTTGCAGTCATACATAACCGCTGCCCTGACACGCCTCCCAATAAATCTCTTTTTAATAAATTGTCGCAATCATAGACAAACTTCTATAGCAACCTGAACATTTCCAAATTCCTTGGTCTAAATCTTTAAAGGGACATTAAACATCTTACTTTTGTTTTAAAAATGGTACTTTTGTTCTTCTCTCCCTAGAGACCAAAATGCTAAATATGTAACCAAGGCTTTCAAAAGGATGCTGTACAAGCTATTTGATTCGCAACATTTGCAAGTAACATTATTTGATTTGTGGCCTCTCTAGGGAGCGTGGGACAAGCTAATGTTTTACACAAAATCAAAAAGTCTTTAATGTCTTTTTAATATTCAATTAACTCAAGAAAGTCCATTGGTGAAACTTTATAGTCTGGCAATAAAAAAATAATTTTATGTAATTTAAATGATCTGGCATATATGTCTATTTGCTAGTTCTAAAACTGTATTTTAATTTTTTCATTGACATATTTAAGGTACATTCTTCAGTAATCATAACTAAGAGTTTTAAGGAGGACTCTACATTTTTTATATTAGATAATTTTATGAAGTTCTTTCATTTCTAAATGCAGGCACACTTTATGGAGATTAACAAAAATTGAAGTTGAACATTTTTATTTTTATTCAAAAAGTATGTTTAATAAATTGCAAGAATGTTTTGTTTTTAAAGATGTGTTGTAAAAAAAAAAAAACATATTTTGATACCTAAGCATTGACTGTTTTTAAACTCTTAATTCTGAATTCTAACACGTTTTCATTAGGGTATGTCAATGTATGCCAGGAAATGTTTTGCCAGGTAATTTGAGTTCTATGCAGATGCTACTGAATTACCCTAGCATATGAGGAGGAATACATTACTTCTGTAAGACTACAATAGGTCATATCCACTATTCTTTAAAATATATGAGAGGGTTTATAAATAAATTTGGTTGCCAAATAAACTGTGTGACATTTTAGAATGTGTTCAGTGCATTGTGCCTATTTAAAGGGCATTGTACAACTTCATGCACATGAAAGATCAGCATTTAAACAGCTGTAAAATATGTTTGCCTAAAAAGAGGTTGAAAAACATTGCTTACATTTAAATTAAAGCTAATATATTACAGAAGTATCCGTTGTGCCCTTTATACTAATGCTTACTGACTAACAAAGAAAAAACTCTTGTAAATCTATAACATTCTTGCAAATAGCTGCCATATACAGGGAGTGCAGAATTATTAGGCAAGTTGTATTTTTGAGGATTAATTTTATTATTGAACAACAACCATGTTCTCAATGAACCCAAAAAACTCATTAATATCAAAGCTGAATAGTTTTGGTAGTTTTTAGTTGGTTTTTAGTTATAGCTATTTTAGGGGGATATTTGTGTGTGCAGGTGACTATTACTGTGCATAATTATTAGGCAACTTAACAAAAAACAAATATATACCCATTTCAATTATTTATTTTTACCAGTGAAACCAATATAACATCTCAACATTCACAAATATAAATTTCTGACATTCAAAAACAAAACAAAAACAAATCAGTGACCAATATAGCCACCTTTCTTTGCAAGGACACTCAAAAGTTTGCCATCCATGGATTCTGTCAGTGTTTTGATCTGTTCACCATCAACATTGCGTGCAGCAGCAACCACAGCCTCCCAGACACTGTTCAGAGAGGTGTACTGTTTTCCCTCCTTGTAAATCTCACATTTGATGATGGACCACAGGTTCTCAATGGGGTTCAGATCAGGTGAACAAGGAGGCCATGTCATTAGATTTTCTTCCTTTATACCCTTTCTTGCCAGCCACGCTGTGGAGTACTTGGACGCGTGGGATGGAGCATTGTTATGCATGAAAATCATGTTTTTCTTGAAGGATGCAGACTTCTTCCTGTACCACTGCTTGAAGAAGGTGTCTTCCAGAAACTGGCAGTAGGACTGGGAGTTGAGCTTGACTCCATCCTCAACCCGAAAAGGCCCCACAAGCTCATCTTTGATGATACCAGCCCAAACCAGTACTCCACCTCCACCTTGCTGGCGTCTGAGTCGGACTGGAGCTCTCTGCCCTTTACCAATCCAGCCACGGGCCCATCCATCTGGCCCATCAAGACTCACTCTCATTTCATCAGTCCATAAAACCTTAGAAAAATCAGTCTTGAGATATTTCTTGGCCCAGTCTTGACGTTTCAGCTTGTGTGTCTTGTTCAGTGGTGGTCGTCTTTCAGCCTTTCTTACCTTGGCCATGTCTCTGAGTATTGCACACCTTGTGCTTTTGGGCACTCCAGTGATGTTGCAGCTCTGAAATATGGCCAAACTGGTGGCAAGTGGCATCTTGGCAGCTGCACGCTTGACTTTTCTCAGTTTGTGGGCAGTTATTTTGCACCTTGGTTTTTCCACACGCTTCTTGCGACCCTGTTGACTATTTTGAATGAAACGCTTGATTGTTCGATGATCACGCTTCAGAAGCTTTGCGATTTTAAGAGTGCTGCATCTCTCTGCAAGATATCTCACTATTTTTGACTTTTCTGAGCCTGTCAAGTCCTTCTTTTGACCCATTTTGCCAAAGGAAAGGAAGTTGCCTAATAATTATGCACACCTGATATAGGGTGTTGATGTCATTAGACCACATGCCTTCTCATTACAGAGATGCACATCACCTAATATGCTTAATTGGTAGTAGGCTTTCGAGCCTATACAGCTTGGAGTAAGACAACATGCATAAAGAGGATGATGTGGTCAAAATACTCATTTGCCTAATAATTCTGCACTCCCTGTATAATGTTATACACATGTGCAAGCTCCGGTACCTCCCAGCTTTTTAACAAAAGATAAGAAGAGAGTAAGAAAAAAAATTGATAATATAAGTCAAGTAGTTAAAAATTGTATGCTCTATCTGAATCGTGAAAGGAAAATTTGGGGTTTCATGTCCCTTAAAGTTCACTTAAAGCCTTCCACTACATATGCAGCATCGCCCACAAAATCCTCCGGCGCCAGATTTTACGCGATTTCGGTATTACATTTACAGCGTAGCATACAAGTTACCAGCGTATATTTCACCCGTCGCTCGCAATTATTACTCCCATAGGCTAACATGGGACTGTGTCGGTATCCAATATCCAGTGCAAGGACTTACGTAGCGAAAATGGAGAAATCTTACTCGCCATAAAAGGCAGCCGTAGCAAGCCTTGCACTGAGTATGGGAGCACTGTAACTCCCGAAAATGCCTGCAAAAATAAACTAACACCTAACGCATGCACAATGTCTATCTACCTGTCAACCGCAATCCCCCACCGCAATAACTAATAAAGTCTATTAATCCCTATATCCGCCATCAAACCCACACCGCAAGTAATAACTAAATTATTAACCCCTAAATCTAACAACCCCAACATCGCAAACTACCTCTTAAAACTATTAACCCTTAATTTGCCATTAACCCACAACGCAATAAACCTATTCAAGTATTAACCCCTAAAACCATAGCCCACATAGCCTATTAAATGTATTAACCCCTAATCTGCTGCCGCCAATGTCGCCACCACTATAATAAAGTTATTTACCCCTAAACCTAAGTCTAACCCTAACCCCTAACTTAAATATTATTTAAATAAATCTAAATAAATGTACTATTATTAACTCAATTATTCCTATTTAAAACTAAATACTTACCTATAAAATAAACCCTAAGATAGCTATAATATAATTCATAATTACATTGTAGCTATTTTAGGATTTATTTTTATTTTACAGGCAACTTTGTATTTATTTTAACTAGGTACAATAGTTATTACATAGTTATTAACTATTTAATAGCTACCTAGTTAAAATAAATACAAATTTACCTTTTAAATAAATCCTAACCTAAGATACAATTACACCTAACACTACACTATCAATAAATAAATTAATTTAATTAACTACAATTACCTAAAAATAAATACAATTAAATAAAATAAACTACAAAAACAAACAAACACTAAATTACAGAAAATAAAAAAAATTACAAGCAGTTTAAACTAATTACACCATATCTAAGCCCCCTAATAAAATAAAAAAGCCCCCAAAATAATAAAATTCCCTACCCTATACTAAATTACAAATAGCCCTTAAAAGGGCTTTTTTCAGGGCATTTCCCAAAAGTAATCAGCTCTTTTACCTGTAAAAAAAGAAATACAACCCCCCCAACATTAAAACCCACCACCCACACACCCAACCTTACTCTAAAACCCACCCAACCCCCCTTAAAAAAATCTAACACTACCCCCTTGAAGATCACCCTACCTTGAGCCGCCTTCACCCAGCCGGGCAGAAGTCTTCATCCGATCCGGGCAGAAGTCTTCATCGAATCCGGGCAGAAGAGGACATCCAGACCAGCAGAAGACTTCATCCAAGCAGCATCTTCTATCTTCTTCCATCCGACGAGGAGCGGCAATTATCCAGTCCCTGCGTGACTGGATAAGTGTGGGGTAGTAGCAGCTACTGGCTTCTGTTCCGCTTCAGGAGTGCACTTAAGCAAGAAGGGACCAATTCACGGCGGCACACCTGACGATCTCTCACGGCACACTAGTCTGCCGCGGCACAGTGGTTGAAAATCATTGCCATAACATATAAAAATGGCTGACTAACGCAGTTTAGCCATAGCAATATTGTTTCCTTTTGCGTACATATAGAAATTACTTTGCAGCAACTAAAACAATTACCAAGCATTTTAAAATACATCATAGCAGAAAAAAACTGTATGATCTTTCATAGTCTGATACAACATAACATTTTGCATTTTGTTTAATGCAACATTTAGGCTGCATTCCATTATGAATTTAAGTGATTTCATATCCATTTCATTCAGTGGTTACCTTTAATATACATGTAATATTAGTGCCTTTTTTTGTTTAGGCCCAGTTGTCTGTGTCGCAGTTACTTAGTGAGATCAATGCTACCAGACGTGTATTTCCATGCTCTACAATAAAATAGAGTTGTACCATCATTGCTGTGTCCTGCATGTGTCCTGCATCTCATGACATGGTGTCAGAAGTTCTTGCCTGCGCTTCTGTTTCCTGATCGATGACAATGTCAAAGTTTACCCCACCTGAGCCTTTTGATTTCTCTCAGCCTGCAGCTTGGCCCACATGGCATCAGCGGTTTCAGTGCTTCAGAATTGCTTCCAAGCTGGACAAGGAGAGTGGTGAAGTACAATTTTAATTCTCTTTTATATTCTATGGGGAAAGATGTGGAGCCAGTGTTCAATGCCTTTACTTTCCAAGAAGGGGAAGAATTTGACTTTGAAATAGTTATGAATAAACTCAGTGCCCACTTTGCGCCCAAAAGAAATGTGATTCATGAGAGAGCTTGTTTTCACAAACGTGCTCAGCGTGTGGGAGACTCTGTGGAGTCATTTGTGTGCAGCCTGTATGAACTAGCTAAATTCTGTGAGTTTGGTGTTGCTAAAGAAGAGCAAATCAGAGACAGAATAGTCAGAGGAATTGCAGATGCTGAAGTCTCACTGAAGCTACAGTTAGAGTCTGATTTAACATTAGATGGGGCTATTAGGATGACCCGCCAGAGTGAACTGGTGAAAAAGCAAAGTGCTGATCTGAGGTTTGAGAGTATTGTGGATGAAGTGCAGCAGTTCAGGAGAGCTGCTAGTGAAAGACACAGTGTGAGCGGTAGACCAAGAGCAGCAGATAGGCCCAGAGGTGGATGGGCGCAGCATGCCCGATGCACACGGTGCAACCGTGCCCATTATCAAAGTGTCATATGCCCTGCTAAAGACAAAAGATGTAGAAAATGTAACAGGATGGGCCATTTTGAAGTGGTGTGTAAGACTGAATATATTAAGGATTTGCAGGTGGATAGCGACCAGGAGGGTCAAGAAGTGTCCTTTGTGGGGTCTGCTGTTAAACGGCCGGGTTCAGAAGATGATTGGAGGGTTACTCTTACAGTAATGGGAGCCAAAGTTGCCTTTAAGATTGACATAGGAGCAGACATCACTGTAATGTCTCTTGCAGCATTCATAAAACTGCCTCGACAGCCGCCCCAGCTGGCGAAAGTTACAACAAAAGTCCATAGTCCTGGTGGGGAAATTTCTTGCCAGCTGTGTGTACAAGCAAAATAAATTCACCATGTGGGTGCATGTGATTAGAGGTCAGTGTGTCAACAACTTATTGAGCAGAAAAGCAGCCTGTGGTTTGGGCCTAGTAGTCAGAGTGAATGAGATCTCAGAAGATATGTTTGGTGAATTGGGCCTACTGAATTGCAACCCAGTCCGTATATCACTTAAAGGTGACGCAGTCCCATACAGCATTACCACTCCCCATAGAATTTTGTTCCCGCTCATGCCTCAACTTTAGAAGGAGCTTCTGTGTATGAAGAATATGGGGGTTATTGAAGAGGCTGTTGAAGCAACTGACTGGTGTGCCCCCATTGTACCTGTTGCAAAGAAAAACGGGAAGGTACGCATATGCGTAGACTTGAAAAGGCTGAATGAGGCGTTGAAGAGAGAGAGATATGTGCTGCCGACACTTGAAGACATAGCTCCGAAATTGGCTGGGGCAAAGTTCTTCTCTACATTGGATGCTTCTAGCAGCTTCTGGCAGATATCTCTAGATCCAAAGTACCGCAAACTGACTACCTTCATTACACCAGTAGGTCGGTTTTGCTTTTGAAGACTCCCCTTCGGGATATCCTCTGCTCCTGAAATCTTCCAAAGAGAAATGAGTTCTCTCCTAAGAGACCACGTGGCCATGGCAGTCGTCATGGATGACATCTTAGTGTATGGGTCTACATTGGAGGAACATGATCAGCGATTGAGCTATGTGCTGCAGACTATCAGAGAGTCCGGGCTGAAGCTAAACAAAGAGAAATGCCATTTTATTTTAGGAAAGCTGTGCTATTGAACAGATGAAAAGTCCTTCTGATGTAGATGAGCTGAGATAAATATTGGGCCTTGTAAATTATGTGGGCAGGTTCCTGCCAGATTTATCCACAATACTACACCCTATCACAGAGTTGCTAAGGAAAGATGTTGCCTGGGTCTGGGGACCTTCACAGGAAGAATCTTTTATGCAGGTCAAGTCCCTGCTGGGGTTCTACGACCCTTCCAAAAAGACTGTGGTTATGGATTAGGGGCCACCCTCCTGCAGCTGAATGAAAACAAACTACAGCCTATCGGCTACTGTTCCCGCACACTGACGGCTGCTGAATCAAAATACGCCCAAATTGAGAAAGAGTGCCTGGCTTCAGTTTGGGCCTGTGAGCGCTTTCAGCGTTACCTAGTGGGTTTAAAGAAATTTAGTCTGGAGGCTGATCATAAACCGCTAGGCTCTCAAATCAACTCCTATGATATTGACAAAACACCCCTAAGATGCCAGAGACTTCTGATGAGGCTGCTCAGGTTCAACGTTCAGGCAGTGCATGTGCCGGGGAAACAACTGGTTGTGGCGGATACACTGTCCAGGCTCCCGCTGACTGCTGCTGAAGAGTCTTCAATGGAATTGGATGTGAAAGTGTATGTAGATTCAGTTCTGGCCTCTAAGTCCATTTCTTCAGGGAAACTAGAAAAAATAAAGAAAGAGACATATTTAGATACAGACCTTCAAGAAGTTATAAAGTACATAAAAGAAGGTTGGCCTGAGAGTCGGGCAGCCTGGATGTTTTTAAGTTCTTACCAGTCAGAGAGGTCGCAGCTCACAGAGCTGGATGGGTTGGTGCTGTTCCAAGACCGCATTGTTATTCCTGTCAGCATGAGGCAGGAGATGTTAAACAGGATTCACGATGGCCACTTAGGCATTACAAAGTGCAGAGAAAGGGCAGCTACAACAGTATGGTGACCTGGGATCAGTTCCGACATTGCAAGTCATGTGTCTAAATGTGCCTTTTGCCGGGAACGCTGACCAACTCAGAGAATGGAGCCCTTGATTTCTACTTCCTTTGCCTGCAGGCCCATGGCAGAAAATAGCTGCTGATTTGTGCGAACTGCATGGGAAAAAGTTCCTAGTCGTAATCGACTACTATTCCACATATTTGGAAATTGCACCTTTGAATGAAAACACAAGTCAAGCCGTTATTACTCGTCTCAAGAGCTTGTTCGTCTGGTGGGGCATACCAATGGAGTTGGTGAGTGATAACGGAATGCAGTTTGCTTCAACAGAGTTCAGTTCTTTCAGCAAAGAATATGATTTTATACATTCCACGTCAAGTCCACATTACCCACAGGCTAATGGAATAGCTGAAAGAGCAGTTCAAACAACAAAATTCATTTTGAAGCAATCTGAGCCGTACCTGGCCCTCTTGTCTTATAGGGCGACTCCCATTCAAGCCACGGTATTTAGCCCGGCATAGCTGACGGTAAGGTGGCGCCAGATTCGCACCACCTTACCGTCTGTGGGTGTCTTCCAGCCAACTAGCTCTATTTCCCTGGACGAAGTCCTTAGGAGGGAGGAAGAGGCAAAAAGGGGCTATCAATTCTTCTATGACAGGAGACATTCTGTGAGGCCCTTGCAGGAGCTGAATGCGGGGCAAAGTGTCAGAATTAAACTGGATGATGAGAAGAAATGGAAGACGCCTGCTATGGTAATTGGACACTCTCCAGAAACAAGGTCTTATGTAGTCCTTACTGATGGAGGGACAGTTACACGCCATAATCAAAAACATCTTCAGCCTGTACCTGAGAGTTTGGAACTGGATGCCCCAGTACCACCGCCGGTGGGATCCCCTGTTTTAAAAGGGGTGCCTTCCCCTCAGCAAGATCACAGCAGGGATATGTCTTTGCCTCCAGCAGACTCTCAATCACCTTCTTCTGTATCAGAGGACAGTTCATGTGGAGTTACATCAAGCGGAAGAGTGGTGAAACTTCCGGCCCTATATCGGGATTAACTTTAGTTAGAACAGTGACTGGAAATATGGGCAGAATAATCCCATGGTCACTGTGGTCTAGGGTAGTCTACCCCGATGTTCAAGTCAGGATGTAATTCATGTTGTTTATATTTTCTGTAACTTATTATCTGTTATATACTATACAAAACTGTTGTTGTATACCTTGTTATTTGTTATATTCAAATAAAAAAAAAATGTATGCTTCGTCCTTTGAAAAGGATATATATATATGTATTATGCATACCTTCCATTACATGCAGTGCATATAAATGTAACTGAGGTTTATTTGTGTCAGACTGCCTGCTAAAAAGACCTTAGTGTCCTGAAAGTTTCCTTCTTAGTTAGCCATTAAAGGTATTATTTCTACAATGTTTTTGTTAATTGTTTTCTTTCTCTTTTTTGCAAAAGGATTTCTTCTATTCCACTAGCTAATTATACCACCTTTGTATCTATAAACAAAAAGTACTAAAAAGAATCAGCAGTAGAATGATGGTAGTAATTACACATACACATTATTTAATTTATATGTCGATGACTGACATTTTTTTTAATAATGTATTACAGAACAAGTCAAGTATTAATAAATATCACATAATAGTTATAACCTTTAAGCTATCACATTTATATTTATCCCTTTCAAAAAATTATAAAATGTGTTTAATTTTAAGAAAAATATGGTTGGTATGTGGATGTAATATAAGAGTGTATTTTAATTCGGTAGAAAAACTTATAACTAGTAGTGAGTTTGGAAGAAATATTTTTTTTTTTAAACATTTTTCTGAAATATTAGAATATACTCCAGTAAATCTATCAAGGAGTGATGTACTCCATTTTGGCTTAAAAAAAAAAATATAAAAAAAAATAAAAAAAATTCGTATCTGTGAAATGCAACTTGGTTGCATTCTAATAAAGGATTAAGATCTTAACTATCTAAATTTTAATAAAATGTTTTTTTTTTTATTAGTAATAAAATGCATATCACATCAAATTTAATTTGCCCTTCATCAAGAACAATAAAGCAATGATAATGTTCACTTGGTGCTTCATAAGACAGGCAATGTTTTACTATATTTTAATGGCTGCCTTGTTTGTGTAAATAAACTTGAATGTCATTTTAGGTTAAAGATATGTTGTGATGAACTGTAATTGCCATTTTATCTGACAAGAGCTAGTTTGCTTTATTATGTTACTGTATTATTATATAGCTACTCTGGTTGAAAATAAATATTCACTGTCAAGTAGGTATTTTCTCCTCAATTCAGAAGTTTTTTTCTAATGTCCCAATGTTTTATATTACTCGTTAATGGTATGTTGCTGATTATTATGGACATAAAAGCTGTTTATGAGGAATACCTGAACTATATCATCCTAGTTTTATAATAAATTCAGTTTGACACGATGGGGCCCATTTATCAAGCTCCGAATGGCGCTTGAAGGGCGTGTTTCTGGTGAGTCTTCAGACTCGCCAGAAACACAAGTTATGGAGCAGCGGTCTAAAGACCGCTGCTCCATAACCCTGCCCGCCTGCTCTGATGAGGCGGACAGGAATCGCCGCAATTCAAACCGATCGAGTACGATCGGGTTGATTGACATCTACCTGCTGGCGGCCCATTTGGCTGCGAGTCTGCAGGGGGCGGCGTATTGCTCTCCGCATTCAGCAAGGTCTTGCAGACCTGATCCCCACTGTCGGATCAGGTCCGCAAGACCTTTGATAAATTGGCCTCATTGTGTCCAGTTTTTCTGGTTCTGCAAAAATACTGAACATAGTGGGGGGGGTTGCATAACTAGAACTAAAGAATCAGCATTTATGTATTTATTGTACTGTATATATAATTCTCTATAAACAATAAAAGTCAAAACTCCCATTTCACAGTACCATAGCACAAAATTGATAATTTAATGGAACATTAAAAAAAAATTGTGTCATAGCAGTAAGGGCTAGGTTACAAGTAGAGCAGTATTTAGCACATATATGTGTGTACATGTGTGTTTATATGTGTATATATGTATGTATATACATATAAATACACACACGTATATATATATGTATATACATTCACATATTTAGACATATATACTCTATGTATATAAATATACATTATAGCCCTTTCCAGTCAAACAATCAAACACTTTGTCATGTACCAAATACCTTTTGAACCCTTATAAAAATTGTATTAATATTTATATTAATAATAATGTATTTGTGTTATGGTTGGTACAACTTTAGCCCTAACCCTTTATGCAAGGTCTTCTTTTGCACTATTTTGACATGTTTGCATTTACTTTCAACTTGCAATACCATGTTAAAGTTAGCACAGGAACTAATCTAGCCCTAAATTTGCAAAATTCAAAATAGTGTTCTATTCTATACAGACAATTTGTATTAACAGGATTGAAGAAATATCAAAACAGTTTATTAGTCAACCTCAAAGAGAAAAAAAATACTAATTTGCATTCTTCATACTTCTCTCTTCGTATGCAAAAAAAATACTAGCCCACTCAATAGTAAAGATATAAAAAAAAGCATTTTTTTTTTCTTGTTCACTCTAATTGCTTACTTCTCTGGGACTAGTTGACCAGAGGAAATTTTAAGCCTCACTAATCAGTCTCACAAAACCCAATCATACAAGTAGAACCAATCAACCCAAATATTACCAAGACTAATATGATTCAGTCTAATTCCAATCTCAATATCGTCAACATATCAGATAAAACATTATCACCATACCATATTTCTGTTCTTAAAAGAGGCTTATCATATGTACCTACAAGTCAGATTGACAAATTTGAAGCCATTAAGGACACACACCTATTTGTAAGAAAAATTATATTAAAAAAATATTTTTCAAATTCTGAGGAGCCCAACGGTTTATCCACTACAGATAAATTAGCTCTCAATGATCTAATTACTCTTTTAGGGGAATCTTAAACTAATAATAGTACTACAGGGGATGACTGGCGCAAAGTCTTGAAACTAAAATCACAATTTGTTCCACCCAGTAATATATCGCCTCAGTCCACCACATTTCTCAATTTGGTCTGTAAGGATATACTGACAATACAAGAGTTTCAACTCAACATACAAGCTAATTTGTCAAAGTTAGCAATGGAAGCTCTTACTGAAATATCCACTTGGACAGATGTACTAATTAAAAATAGCGATAAGGGTGGAAACATTGTGATATGGCCATCAACCATGTACATAGCTGAAGCTCTTAAACAACTTAATAATTCTAAGAATTATAAAAAACTGTTGGGGAATCCTACGGAATGTTTTCAGGAAAATATAAACAAACTAATAGATTCTGCTCTAACCCACAAGGTGATCGACAAAAAAGAACACACGTTGCTATCAGTAACTAATCCAAGGGTTGTCACACTTTATCTTCTACCTAAAATACACAAAGATATCACATGTCCTCCTGGAAGACCAATCGTCTCTGGGACTGGTTCTCTTACAGAAAGAGTAAGCAAATACATAAATGCGAGATTACAAAAAATTGTGGAAACCCTTCCCCCCCATACACATGATACCATGCATGTACTCAATAAGATTCAGAACATCAATACTAGCACAAAATCATTGTACACAAGCATACAGATGGATTGAAGCATCAAAGCAGTTGCCCACTTCCTTGAAAAAGATCAACACATGGAGGTGTAATCTAAAGATTTTATTATCAGAATGTTAAAATTTGTATTATTACACAATTATTTTGTCTTCGATGATAAATTTTACTTCCAGGTGTGTGGCACCACCATGGGCACTGCTTGTGCCCCTACATATGCAAATATTTATCTGGGCTGGTGGGAAGAGATGATAGTATTCTACACCTCAATGAATAACTACACTCAATACATCTCCCACTGGTCTAGATATATAGATGACATTCTGTTTATATGGGAGGGTCCAACAGAGTTACTGGAGGGCTTTTACAAAACACCAACCCGTTTGGGCTATTTCTGATGTATAATATTGATGCAGAAAAAGTAGAATTTCTTGACCTAACCATATACAAGGGAGAGGATGGTTTAAAATCTGAGGCATTCAGAAAACACGCAGCCACAAGCCACAAATAATATAGTACATGCCACCAGTCACCATCACCCCTCTACTATCAAAAGGCTCCCTTATGGGGAATATCTTAGGTTGAAAAGGAACTGCACCACCCAGGAAGCTTTTAACAAAGCTGCAAATAATTTGAGGAATAGATTCCTTGAATGCGGCTATTCAAAAAAGCTCCTGGCCAGAACATATCAGAGAGCCCTACATAAAGATAGGAGTGATCTCCTTAAACCGAAAGAGCAACAGTCATCAGAGTCCTTGAGATGTATCACCACTTTCAATGGTCAAAGTGAGATATTAACAACAATAGTTAAAAATCACTGGCACATTTTGAAAAGTGATAAAAAAATTACAGGAATTATTACCTGATCAGCCATCATTTACATTCAGAAGGGCTAAAAACCTCACTGACAAATTGACCGCTAGTCACTTTAATAGGAATGCAAGAAAAGCACCTATTTATAAAGGCTCTATCCTCTGTGGACATTGTAAAGTCTGCCAGTATATGGAGTAAAAAGAAATGATAAAAGATAGATTCAGCAAAATATGGTACATTAAATCACACATTAACTGTCAGAGTATGGTGGTGATATATTGTTTATCATGCTCCTGTAACATTTACTATGCAGGTATGACAACACGTAAACTGGGTAGCAGAGTGACTGAACATCTTAGCAATATACGTAATGCCCTAAAAGATCTGGATAAAGGCAAACAAATCATGAGTGTTGCTAGGCATTTTCAAAGGTTCCACGCAGTCAAACCATTATCTTTTAAATGCTGGGGATTAGAATAGATAAGGTCGGGTATAAGAGGTGGAGACTGCAAAAAAAAATCCTACTTCAAAAGGAGACGAATTGGATTTTTAAATTGAACACCATCATGCCTAATGGCATGAACAAAGCCAATAACTATTGGGTATTTCTGTAACATACAATAAATATCTCATTTCCTGATGCCTCAATTTTCTACATAGTATGTCCTAATATGGTAGCTAACCTATATACTATTTAGTAATTCTACTGTACACTCTTCTCCCCAGATAACTCCATTAAGTATTGGATAGGATATACAATATGTCATGTGGTAAAATATGTTTAGATTCTGCACTTTACACTCTCTGCACATACAGTATACAGCACAACGATGGCACTGGTGTTTTAAAATTAGCAGTATGAATGAACATGTTGTGTTACATTGATGTAAATCATTGCACAGCCACATGATAGTACATATCCTAAAAGGGGACATGAGGATTGATAGTAAATAGAAATAATAACGAGAGAGCAAGTATAATTAAGACTCATGTTTAATGTTTACTAATTATAAAAGAATGCTGTCCTGATTCTCGTTATCAATAGCTTATTCCACCACAATAAAGTGCTGCCCAATACACAATGACCATCAAACTGGGCTCAAATTATATCATTGGATATGTCAAAGGGTAATATATCACAAAGTGATCACTCTCTGTATGCACACTTACTTACCAGAGGTGTGCCTGTATCAGCACAACAATGGATAAGTGTTTTTGCATCTATTGGGTGAAGTACAAATAGATGCAATTAGCTAGCAATTAGTTAGTTTTGAAACTTATTATGTTTTAAGAAAACTTGTTTAAGTAGAGAACACACATATATAAAATTTATAGTGAACACTATATGTGATCAATTTCACTCACACTTAATACAAAATATCTATAAAATACACTAAATCTGTATTCTATTACTGTATTCGTAGCTGTGACAGCACTTATCGGAGTTAATAGATCACTCAAGTATGTGCGTCTAACTAGTATGAGAAATATTTTGAAGTAGACACAATGCGCTCCTTGATGTAAATGAAGCTAAGTTCATGCGACTCTGAATAAAGGAATACAGATTATACTGATGCACTTGGTGATTTTACACCACAGATATATTATCACCTCAGATATGTTAAGAGTGAATTTATCACAAGATAGGTATACGATGAGCACCGTGACGATTCTAACCAATAACAACAATAAGCAAATCACGCCCCCAATCACACGTCATTGACCAACCAGTACAGCACTATTATTTACCACACGCCCCTTCCTTTCACTGACAAATATGACTGGTCATCAGAGGGGCTCGAGTGATATACTGTGCACGGTTTGGTTTAAAAATTCTTGCGGCTTGATTGGCACAATAGTGGGCGGCGGACGAACCAGTAATCATTGATTGGTTGGACACAGACTCATACAGTGTATATTAATGGGTGGCACCCGGGCTTCGGTTTGTCAATTTTGTTAACATTGAGAAAGGTTGCCCAGACAGCCGAAACGCCTTTGTTTTAACCAAACACCTTACCTATGTCTCTCACCCCTGTCACCTGATGCCGACGGCTGCAGATATTGGCCAGGAAACAGGGGGGTGATTGTACATAATTGTTTTTAGTTTAATCTGACTTGGCGCATATTTGGAGAATGTTTATTCTCCTTTTTTCTTTGTTTTAGTTATGAGAATAAAGTATTTAGATTTTAATTAATCATTTACCCAGATATATTATAGGGAAGAGTATTTATTCTCAAACCCCCACTTTCAGTTAGTCCTTTCCCAACTTCTTTGTTATTGTTATTGTATTGCATTGGGGGGTAGCACCAGACTTGCTGTCCATTATTCCCTTTAGAACACTTGCAACTAGTGCCAGCTATATAATTTCCTTGCAAAGCCTCACCAATTAAAATTTTCAGGGTTCATTGTGTATAAATATTAACCTTTTTTTTAGTAAAAGTGAATTAAATTAAAAAAAAGTAATCATAAAATAAATACAAATCCTAATAATTCTTGTGCTTTTGCCTTCTTTTGTAAAAAAATAAAAGTTTGAAAAACAAAATACATCCTTCAATCCTCTATAGCATAGTTTGGAAGTCGAATGCAAGAGCCACGTTATAGCAGTGAAATGTGCAGCCTGTGTTTCTCTCCCATGTTAAGAAATATGATTCTTTTAATACAATTTTTAATAAAAAAATGCTTGCTGCTTGTCCAGCACTTTAGAGATCCAGTGTTCAGTTTGCTGATGAACAACTAAGAAATGATAGCCTGCTACTTCAGCACTAAATAGGTGCTTCCTGTTTGTGAGTATAAATTTGGAAGATACATATTGGGTTCCTGTTTATGGCTTTGTCTGCACCAAAAGGCAGATTTTCTTCATTTTATTTTAGTGATGTTCAACTATGGTGAACCCAGCCAGTTTTTGAAAGTGCTGCATTCATTTGATGGGGCCTTAATGTCTCAAGTATTAAAGGACTCTCTACTTGTAATTTCTGCCCTTTTTTGTGTTTATATAGTGCCCCTTGTGTAAAGACCCCTTTTGAAGGTATTCATTTATATTTTTGAAATTCCATTAAACACAATGACCAAGCTATAATACTTAGTTATCTAATTTGACTATTGGATGTCATTTGAGAGACTTATATATTTTAAACAACTAAATTTGATATATAAAAAATATATATATTTTGAGCCTTTTCCAAACAAATACCTTGAAAAATAAAAAATATTTTTAAATCAATTTTAATATGTTAAAATGGGTCTCACTGTTTTAAAAATAGAAATACTCTACATTCCAATGCTCTTTACTTAGAATATTTTTTTTAATTTTTAAATAGATATTTATTTATATACTGTGTATATATGTATCTATGTGTGTGTGTGTGTATATATATATATATATAGTACTGTGCAAAAGTATTAGGCCACCATTAGATGTATTGTTTTACCAAAGCTTTAATGACCATCCATATTTATTCAGTCTCTCTATTAAGATACAAACAGAAAATACAGAAAATATGTATACACAATATAAAAAACAAAATTTTCAGAACAAAAGGGCTTCTTCAGGCAAAAGTCAGTATTAATGTGACCTTCCTTGGCACTGAGCTCATCTTGAACTCTTTTGGGGAGACTGTCCTGAAGTTTTCTGAAATAATCTTCTGGTATATTTTACCAGAGTTCTTCTTTATATTTAGGTTGTCTTGTATTTATTTCTCTGTCCAGGTGATCCCATATTGCCTCTATAATAATCAGATCTGGACTTTGTGTAGAGCAATCCATGACTGTTAGACATTGTATCAGCTGTTTTTCTCTCCAAATATGATTTCATTGCATTAGCAGGGTGCTTGTGAAGGAAAGGCATGATGAATTAAAACCTGTCTGTACTTTTTAGCATTCATGATTCCATCAATTCAGACAATTTCATCAATTCCACTGGCAGAAATGCAGCCCCAAAACAGGAAAGGCCCTCCACAATGTTTCTTGAAAGGCTTCAAGCACTCATCCTTCCATCTCTCTCCAATTCTTCTTCTCACATATTGTCGATGATTTGACCCAAAAATTTCAAAATTGGATTTGTCACTCCATAATACTCTATTCCTGTGATCTTCATTCCAATCTTTGTGAGCGTTAGCATATCTTAGCCTTTTCACCCTGTTCCCTTCTGAAAAAGTGGTTTATTGACTGCTACCCTTCCACAAAGACCATTGCTAATTAAGCTTTGGATTGTAGGAGGGTCAACTTGGCATCCCAATGAAGCTGCCAGATGCTGAGCCATGTCCTTGCTGGACTTCTTCTGGTCTCTCAAAGAAGAAACTGTGAAAAAATTCTCATCAGATTTTGAAAGTTTTCTTGGCCTTCCAGTCCTTTTTTTGTCCTTGACCTACCTGATTCATCAAATTTAAAACAGCTTGAATACCACATCTTGAGTATTCAATTTGTTTGCTGATTTCCCTTTGAGAGTGGCCTTGCTGATGCAAAAGTATGATTTTTTGACTGTCAAATTATATGATCTTCAGCATTTTAAATGGAAATATGTGATTTGAAAGTTAGTCTTATTAGCAAGCTTCCAATGAATTAAATTCATACCACATGTGTATATCATGCTCAAGCATATCTTGCAAAAACCTGGTGTAATAGACCTTTCTCAAAGCAGTCATTTTGACATGAAATAGTAGGACAACTAGAGGTGTTAGCAATGACATTAATTAGGGTTCCATTCCATTTAGGTTTACGAGAGCCAGGTTCCTGCTATTGCTCAAGGGTAAGGGGAGGTCACACTAAATAATTGCCACTAGCCTATAGAAACTGTTGTTTCTGAATTTATTTCTGTTTTTTTAGTACTGCATATAAATATTGTGTATTTTCTGTTTTTTTTTTCTAATAAAGAGACTGATAAATATTATATATACCATTACACCATTGCTGAAACAACAAATCTAATGGTGACCTATGACTTTTGCACACTACTGTATATATTTATACATACCTGTATATATTCATATAGATATACATGTATAGATATACTGTATATTTAAGTATTTGTTACTCACTTCAGGTTTAGTGCAGTTGGTCTAATGCAGTCTTGGGTTAGCGTACAAGTGATAACTGTTAAAGTTTTTTTTACAGCACACCCCATTGAAGTCTATGTTGGGAAGAAGTTTGCCCAGTCATGATAGCTGAAGTCCTAGAGTAAGCATGCATCAGACTTTCATTTGCACGCTAACTTTTTACTTTCAACTTGTAATAGGCGTGTTAACACAACTGCATTAAAACTTTGCTTTTAGTGTAGTTAACATGCTAGCAACTAATGTAGCTAGCATGACACTTGTAATATGGCCCTAATCTGTATCTGACGTCCTGAAGTAATCACACATTGGGCTTTCATTTGCACGCTAACTTTTTACTTTCAACTTGTAATAGGTGTGTTAACCCAGCTGCTTTAAAACTTTGCTTTTAGAGTAGTTAGCCCGCTAGCAAAAAAATTGCTAGTGCAACACTTGTAATCTGGCCCTATATGTTTATATATTTAGGTGCAGTCTTTGAACTGAAATGTCAACCTATTATCTATATTTTACTCATACAAAATGTTTCATTTTATATAAATTCTTATTTAAATTATTTTTATTGTATAGACACATAATTCTTACATTCATTATTTCAAGAAAGCTGAAAAAGTATAACAAATGGAATATAGGGGGATCTGAAATGTATTAAGTAAAGGTAGAGAACTGATGATATTTATACCAACATATTGTTGTGTTTCAGGGAATAAGGATAAGAATGCATAAATAGCAGCTTAGCTTTTAATTGTAAGTGCCATGCATTTTAATATAAGCTTAGAAGACTTGCCTTAAGCTAATTTTACATTTCCAGACATTTAGCTGACATTCACAGAGAAGTACTTGGATAAAATATTTTTTTCAGATTAACATTATTGGATCATTACCAACATAAAAAAATATTATTTTTTTCATATTGTAAAAAATAAATTAATGCATATTAGTAATTCTCTAGCTATCTGTCTATCTATCTGTCTATCTATCTGTCTATCTATCTATCTATTTAAATGAAACTATTTTTTTTAAACTTACAATATGTTCTCTAACCACAAATGACTGCTCGCAATATTTAATGTGCATTTCTGCTAACCCATTATCCTATCCTCTTGACAACAGCCTTAAATAGAGATGACATTTTATCCCACTATACTAACTCCCCAAAAATCTGTAAGATCAGCCCAATGTCCCCCACAAACTCTGTTCCTTCAAACTTCTTATGCTGAATGAAATATTTGTCTCCTTATTATCCTCCCATCGTATTCTGTCCTCTTCATCCTATTACCTCACAGTAGTTGTTGTCCATTTAATTACTCTTACATTTGTTTTTAAACACCTATTCAGTCACTTCATTGAAGAGGCATATTTACCTCATTCCCTAACTACTTACCTATCTTTCTACTCCATCTCTCCTTAAAAGCTTGCAAGCAAACATTAATCACACATGCTTACATCAAATTTTATTCTTGACCATCTGACTGTTATCCTCAACAACATGTATAGACTCAATCACCAAGGCCACTCTTCTCCTTCCAGTTATGTAGAATTTTGAATGTAGTTCTGTTTCTCCCTCACTAGCCATACTTTCAGTTTATAATTTTATTACAAGACCAGAGACTCATATTTTGCATTCTCTCTCTTTACTACTTAAATGCAGTTTTTTAAAGTATACATAAAAATACAACAAACTGTCAAAATTTTGAAAATGAGACAGTAAAACAAATAACAGATCAGTGACCAATAAAATTAGAGAACTGATTAAACTAAAACCACATAGCCAATCAGGTTACTAATGAGTCCTATAAACTGTCCAATATACAGTAAGACATCCTCTTTCTTTTACTGCTCAGAAAGATAAGTATTGTCCTAATTGTGTTAATAAATAATAAGGTTTTCTTGTTATTATTATTCATTTCTTTTATTATTTAAATAATTTATTACAGTCTTTTATTGTTTTAGTGTATTTTATCTTTGCCAAATTTATTTATTGTCCGTTTTATTTTGTTTCCTTTTTTCGTTGGTTTATTTTTATTTATTTGTCTTATTTTTCTCTATCTACTTCCGTTTTAGTTTCACGTTATTTTTTAATCATTATTACCTGTTTAGCTAAGTTTTTTCTTCCGTTGCACTGTGCTGCTCTATTCCGACGTCCATCTTGTGGTTGTCGGTTTCAGTGCGCATGCGCAGTTTTTCCTCCTTCTCATTGCGCAGTTTCAGTTTGTTTCCCGCCCTCAAACAACTGCTGCCGTCTTCGATGTTGTAACTTTGTTGCAACTCAGAGCCCTTTCGTTTTACAAACAGTATTTCCTCATTGTTTATTCATTCCGTTAATATAGTGGTCTATGTCTCCATCTTATGGCCACATTTGTTATCACTTTTAGTTTTTTGAAAATATAATTTTTATTTATTTGCTCATATTCTTTGGGGTCAATTCTCAGTTTTTATTACATATATGTCAGCAATTTTAATTAGTTAATTTTAATTAGTGTTTTATTCACTTTAGTTTTTATAATATTGTATTATATATAATAGTTTTATTGTATTTTATAATATTATATTTTTATGTTCACTATGTCTCAATCATCTGATTTGAACCCTTCACTTAGTGCTGAAGGCGTTCAAAAGATGATTGATAATTCAATGAATTCTATGTTGGAAAAGATAACCATTTTAATAAATAAATCCTCAAAAAAGGATTTAAAAAGAAAAAGAACTATTTCCAGTGGTATTAAAACTAGTAAAAAATTAGTCAAAAAATCTCGTCAACTTGTTGCTGGTTCTGCCGTTCCTTGCAGGAAAGGAAGAAAAACACCTGCTATTTCCTCTACTCCCAAGAGGTCACTAATGGGAGAGGTTTTGGCCAATGATGATAATTGTGAGATTTGTTCTGATACAGAAATTAATTCAGATTCTTCCATGGATTCGGTTAAATCTGAGGATTATTTATCTCATTCCTCATCTGAAAATTCTTCGGCCTCTCCGAAGATTAAAAAATTCAAAAAATCTCTTAAAAAATCTAAACATCTGGATTCTAAAAAAGTTGAGTTTTTTGATTGCCTAGGTAATCCTAGGTTTAATGCGGATGATTTGCATCATCCTAGATCTGCAGAGTGGTGCCCTTCATCTGATATTGCAGATTTTATTGATTACCAGCTTCGCCAACCCTTAAAAAGGGATTCTAGGAATAAAATGAGGGCTGAATGTCCTAGACCAATTCTCCCAAACAATGCAAGCAATACCCCTGAAGTAGATCCAAAAATTTTAAAATTTATAGGGTCCCCAGGTTTCAAATTAAAGAAAGGAATGGACAGGGCCTGGAAAATTTGTCAAGATAAAATGCTTGACACAATTGGTCCTTTAGCAAAACTTTTTGATTTATCGGAACAAGCTGTATATGATAATACCCTTTTAGACCCAGTCATTGTCAGAGAATGGCTTCAGAGAATGCTCTCATTTTTAGGGAATGCCAATTGTGCTATATACACTGAACGCAGACGTAATATCCTTAGAAGAATTGACCCCAGGGTGTGTGATTTTGCAATTAATGAAATTCATACTGATACAAATGGCCTTTTGTTTGGAGACACTTTTATAAAGGAACTAAACAGTTACGTAAATACGTTCTCCAATCTTAATAAAGTGAGAACATCAATGAAAAAGATCTTTCACCAGGATCGTTTTTCTGAACAGACTGGGAAAGGTAGAGGCCGCTTTCCCGGCCGTGCTTCATTCCCAAACAGGTCTCAATTTGCCTTTCAACAATTCCATAACCAGAGACAATATCAGAATCCAGTCTCCTCAGGCTTCTTTCCATCTAGAGGAAGATTCTGGAACCCAAGAATTCAGCGT
Organism: Bombina bombina; assembly: GCF_027579735.1. Lineage (NCBI taxonomy): Eukaryota > Metazoa > Chordata > Amphibia > Anura > Bombinatoridae > Bombina > Bombina bombina. Next base: position 476,838,393 of record NC_069502.1, on the reverse strand, counting down.
TCGAGACAAAGATCCCGCACACCTCAAGGTAAATCTTCCTTTTCTTCCTTCTCAGATTTCTTCCCAAAACATAATAGGAGGCAGATTATCTCTTTTCACACACAATTGGAACATGATCACTTCAGATCAATGGGTTCTTCACACTGTTTCAGGTCTTTTTATAGATTTTATTTCTCCTCCATTTCAAAATTCTATTCCCCTTCCAATAAAGTTTTCAGTTTCAGACAGAAATTTGGTTCAAAACGAAATTTCAAACCTTTTATTAAAACAAGCAATAGAACAAGTTTTAAATCCTCAAAATTGTTTTCTCAGCAATCTTTTTCTCGTAAAAAAGAAAAATGGCCTTTTTCGTCCAGTTATAAATCTAAGATCTCTAAACGCCTTTGTTGTTTATCAACATTTCAAAATGGAAGGTATTCATCTTCTCAGAGATTGCCTTTTAGACAACGATTATCTAGTCAGATTAGATCTGACAGATGCTTATCTGAAAGTTCCTGTAGCTCAAGAACACAGGAAATTTCTAACTTTTGTTTGGGAAGAAAAGTATTGGAGTTTCACTTGCATGCCTTTCGGTCTATCTTCAGCTCCTTGGATTTTTACCAAACTAATGAAACCTATAATTACTTGGCTTCGTCTTTGAGGTGTTCGTCTCATCATCTATTTAGACGATATCTTCAGAAGCCAAAGAGGAACTCTCATGGTGGCTATCCCATATAGAAGCTTGGAACAGGAGAGCCATTTTTGGAAAATCTCCGGATCTAATCATAGAATCCGATGCCAGTCGCTCGGGTTGGGGCGCTCGTTGTGGTCCTTCAATCACAGGAGGAAAATGGTCTTCAGAAGAAAAGCGTTTTCATATCAATTGCTTAGAACTTTTGGCAGGCTCTTTTGCAGTCAAGAGTTTTGTCAAAAGTTCTTTTCCTGTGTCCATTTTACTCAGAATGGACAATATTTCTGCAGTTCGCTATTTGATTCCAGCGATTGGAAACTCCATCATCAAGTTTTTCATTCGCTTCAATCTCTCAGAGGTCCCTTTTCGATGGATCTGTTCGCTTCGAGACTGAATCACCAGATTTGCCCTTATTTCAGTTGGCGTCCAGATCCGGAAGCTTTGGCAATCGATGCATTTCTCCACCCCTGGCCTCTTCAGACAGCTTATGCTTTTCCCCCATTCTCTATGATTCAGAGAACCATATCAGTAGTCCGTCGGGATCTCCTCTCAATTCTCCTAATCACTCCCCTTTGGCCATCTCAACCCTGGTACCCATCTCTTCTAGAATTGTCTGTCAACCATCCTGTTCTTCTTTCGGTTTTCCCTCTACTCTTGTCAGATCCAGAAGGTCATCCTCACGATCTTATCCTTCAAGGATCTCTTTGTCTCATAGCATGGTCAATTTCGGGCAATCTTCATCTCTCGAAGGTTTATCACAACAAGCTCAGGAACTCCTTGCAGACTCATTGGCCCCCGGGACCAAAAAATGCTATTTTTCCGCATGGACCAGATGGTCTGGCTGGTGCGTGGAAAGAAGTTTGGATCCCCTTTCAGTGGATATAATTTACATCATTAATTTCCTCACATCACTTTTTGATTCAGGATTAGCTTACAGAACCATCAATGTTTCTAGATCTGCCATTTCGGCTAAACATTATTTTATAAATAATTTCCCTGTGGGACAACATCCTTTAATTTGTAAATTAATGAAAGCAATCAAACTTAAAAGACCTCCGACTCCTAAATATTCTTCTTTTTGGGATGTTGATCTTATTTTTTCCCTTTTTAAATCTTGGCCTTCTAATGAATTTTTATCATTGAAAAAACTTACTGCTAAATTGGCTACCCTTTTATGTTTAATTTCTTTTCGTAGAGTTTCTGATGTCAGAGCTTTAGATTTTAATTCTAAATGTTTTACCCCTGAAGGTGTTACTTTCTTCATATCTAAGAGAACTAAATCTTTTTCAACCTCAATATTCTATCCTTACTTACCTTCTGAACCTCTTCTCTGTGTGGTTGTATGTCTCAAGGAGTATGAACGCAGAACTTCTTCTTTTCGTATTCCTGCTTCCAATCAACTTTTGTTATCTTTTATTCCTCCTCATTATCCTGTATCCTCTACTTCTATAGCCAGGTGGGTTAAATGGGTTATGAGTGAAGCAGGTATTGATGTATCTTTTTCCGCTCACTCTGTTAGAGGATCAGCCGCTTCTAAAGCATTTTTGAAAGCTGCCACCCTTCAACAAATTTTGGATGCAGCTGACTGGTCTTGTGATTCAATTTTTAAACAATTTTATTTTAAACCCATTGAACATGCCTCGCTTAATTTATTTTGTTAGTTGCTTTAAACTAGCAAAATATGAGTCTCTGGTCTTGTAATAAAATTTGGATTATCCTAAGTTATGAAGGTATAATCTAGATTTTATTAAAGACACAGAGACGAGTATTTTCCCTCCTCTGTTTATATTATTATATATATTTATTCCCACCCTTATTTGTTTTATCATATTACTAACATGTCTTGTATATTTATTTCAGTTACCAACCAATAATAAAGATATTTTCCTAAGTGGTTTTGCTCCATCACATCTCTGTGGAGAGACGAAACTTCAAGCAAGTTTTCCTCATCTTGTACAGTCTTCCGGAGGTTTTTCATTCTTTCCTGATAAGACGGAATTTTCTTCATGGATGATTCTTCTCTTCAAATTTCTTCTCTTCATGGGTGTCTGCTATCTTCTCGTCTGGAGCTATTTCCTCATGATGGACTTTTTGTTTCCTTCTTCAGTTGCAAAGAAAGAGGATGTCTTACTGTATATTGGACAGTTTATAGGACTCATTAGTAACCTGATTGGCTATGTGGTTTTAGTTTAATCAGTTCTCTAATTTTATTGGTCACTGATCTGTTATTTGTTTTACTGTCTCATTTTCAAAATTTTGACAGTTTGTTGTATTTTTATGTATACTTTAAAAAACTGCATTTAAGTAGTAAAGAGAGAGAATGCAAAATACTTGTCTCTGTGTCTTTAATAAAATCTAGATTATACCTTCATAACTTAGGATAATCAGAATTATCCTTCTCATTCTGTGCCCATTCAACACTCTCTTTTTGGGGAGTACAAGGGCTAAGGTCTTGCTCCTCCTATTTTTAGTCAATACAGCTCTCCTTAGCTCTTTAGTGAAGTCATGTGTGTTTCAGTGTCACCTGATTTTTTTTATAACACCCATATTTACCTCTCTTCACTGGACATAACCTCCTTGTTCATTTTTGTAACCAGCTGTCTTTAAATTAATTTAGAATGGATATCATCTCGCATTATTGTAAGCTTACACCTCAAAGAAATGTGAGCCTCTTCTCAACTATTCTCATTGCTTAAATTTAAATTAATATTGACAATACTGTAATTACATCAACTTCTATCTTTAAATAACATTTTCCTCAAAACTTTTCCTTTTTTCTTGGCATTCTGCCCCTAACATTTTCCATCACGCATATAAAGGAGCAGTAGGTAAATATGATAAAAATATTTTTTAATGAAAAAAGGTTACATAAAATATATTCAAATTTAAATTGAAAATAACAGGAAGTGTATAATTGTGTAAAGCTTAGTCCTTGAACTGTACTTCTCACTGGCTAATTTGGTCAATTCTAAGTTCAACAATAAAAGTTGGTTTATTCAATACACTGCCAAATTCCTCACACAAAAAAATAACCTGATTTTGAATCAGCTTGCTTAACTATTGTAACTATTGTTTTTTTTATATATATATATATATATATATATATATATATATATATATATATATATATATATTATATATATATATATATATATATATATATATATTATATATATATATATATATATATATATATATATATATATATACATATATATATATATATATGAGAGAGAGAGAGAGAGGTTTTAACATAAAATATAAAATACTATGTCTATATGATTCAATTTAGTTTTATTGGTATGATATACCACTATGTTTTTAAAAATGATACCAACTATGTACCTTTAAGAACACAAAGAAAGAAATGCTAATACTGGACCAAAAATAAAAAGGGTATATACCACATTAATACAGGGGACAAAAACATATTTGGAGACAATTGCCAATGAGGAAGAAGAGGATGATATATTAAGATTCAAAAAGAGGCTTAACCTCATCTTTAGAAAGCTCTAAGGGGTGAAACATGTTGATGAGTGGGTCACCCTCTGACCCTTTCTAATTATACAACAATAATGTCTGGATACAGTGTGCCAGCACTATCAACTAGTGGTTACTGTTGCTGTATCCATTAAACAGAGGAATCCCTGAATTGAGAGGTTTTACAGAAACTGTTAGCTTTTGGTAATTACCGGGATAACAGGGTAAAAGCTAACACCAGTGTAAAAACCAGGAGGGTTTCAAATGCCTAGAACATGGCATGTTACCTCACAAATCTGTGAATATAATTGAACAGTGGATACCCCGCCCACCAGTGACGACAGCACCACGAGGATTGCAAACGCAGAGAACATGGCAAACCACCTCACAAGTCTGTGAGTATCACTGAGCAGTATCACAAGCTGGCGCAAGGAGTGTGAGTTTATACAGATAGCAACTCACCCCAAGGTGATGCACTTAATATTAGAAAGAACGCCAAGGAAAATGGCACACAATTTCAGTAGTTGAAAGCCAGTCACTTAAAGTAACAGCTGGCTGTGTACAAAATGTATTTCTAAGTGAAAAATGTAAAATGCTTTTATTCCACTACCAGCAATGACTGTTGCAATATCTACTGTATATAAAAAACAGTTTTTGTTCATATTCAGGAAATTTAAGTAAAAAAGGCATACATTTCCCAATATAGAGTTATACAATATCAATAAGAGACTTACCATACTTTTTTGTTGCAAATATATATTTTTTCTAAGGTGTTTGGGGCATCCCAGAATTTGATTGCACTCTATTTTATTTCCAATTTCATTTTATGTTTCATGTCTATCTACATTTATGTTTATGTGGTATACTCTTTTTTTTAGTTTTATCTAGAGTAAAAGCTGTTTTATATTAGGATTTAGGATAATACAAACAGCTAGCTTTTGGTTAGATCTAAGCCTAATTTAAATTAATATATTCACAGTATGTAAGATTTTATAATTTAATCAGATTTAATTATCAGAATAAATAAGTTAAATATTCATGTGTGTTATCCACTCCAGCAATCTTTTTGTTGTGCTAGTACCTATCCAAATAATTTAGGTTATCTTTTCAGAACAGCTATTGCTATTGCTGATGTTTTTGCTACTGCTTTCATTTGGTTGGATAGTCTTTCTAATCAGATTTCCGAGGATTCTGAAAGTGGTTTGCTTAAATGTGCTAATTCCTTTATTGGAGATGCTATTTGGATATCATTAAGATTAATGCTAGGAACATATCTTTGTCATTTCTAGACTAGCCTTGTGGTTAAAGTCATGCATGGTCTGCTGATGCAGTCTCTAAATATAGATGCTTGAACATTTATTTTTAAGGAAATAAATTGTTTAGGGTATTATTTTCACTGTTTACTGGTGGTAAGGGAGCTTATTTTCCCAATGATAAGAAATTCAAAGGTAGAGCTAAGGTTTCTAACTGTTTTCGTTTCTTTCTTCAAAAGTAAGGAGCACAAATCTTATTCCTCCTCAGCTAAGCAAGTTTCCTCTCGTTGGAAACCAAGCTCTAATTGGAACATTTCTAAAGAGGCCAAAAAGTCCACTACTGCTCCCAAGTGAGTAGGACATTGTAGCCTCAATTTAACATTGCACAAGCATTTCTAGTCAAATGTTTGTGCAATGCCACCACCCTGCTCACCGGCGGCCAATTGTGTGCTAGGGGGTGTCAATCATCCTAAACGTATCGGATCGGGATGATTGCAGTCCGCTAAAAGGTGGCGGACAAGTTAAGGAGCAGCGTTCTTATGACTTACATTCCCGGTGAGCCAGAAACAATGGCCGTAGAAGCAGCATCCACTGCTTGTTAAATCTACACCTACGTGTCTTTCAGGAGGCTTGGTTTCAGAATCTTGAGCTCTGAATGCCTATAAACATTTTAGAACTTTGTGCAATTTTCAAGGCTCTTGAAGCTTGGCCCTTACTGAAGAGAGAATCTTTTCTCCAGTACATTAGGTGTAAATTACAATTCTTTCCTGGAAAGTCTTATTTAGTTTGGCTATTTCCTCTGCTAGAAGAGTTTCAGAACAGCCTGCTCTTTCTTGTGATTTTCCTTTTCTGATTTTTTCATCAGGATAAAGCAGTTTTAAGAACAACATTTTATTTTCTAACTAAAGGTTATACCCTTGGATAATGTAAGCAGGAAAAGTGTTGTCACTTCTTTGTGTCCTAATCCTAAGAATTCTTCTGAGAGGCTTCTTCTCAATTTGGATGCGGTTAGAGCCTTGATGTATTATGTTGATGTTTTAAAGGATTTCAGACAAACTTTTAGTTTGTTTTTTCATATGTTTGGTACTAACCGAGGTCAGAAAGCTTCTGCTGTATCTTTGTCTCCTTGGTTAAAGCTTTTGATTCTTGAAGCTTACTTGAAGGCGGGTCAGACTCCTCCTAATCTGATTATTGTTCATTCTACTAGATCAGTAGCTCTCAAGAATGAATTTTCTGTTGACCAAATTTGCAAGGCAGATACTTGGGGGTATATTTATTAGTGTGCAAGTGGACATGATGTAGCGTATCATGGCCGCTGCACATTGATAAATGCCAACAGCATACGTTGTCGGCATTTATCATTGCACCAGCAGTTCTTGTGAACTGCTTGTGCAATGCCGCCCCCTGCAGATTTGCGGCTAATTGGCCACTAGCAAGGGGTGTCAATCAGGTTGATTTCTGTCTGCAGCTTCAGAGCAGGCAGACATGTTATGGAGCAGCGGTCTTTACAGAGCTTGATAAATCGTCCCATTGGTCTTCTTTGCATACTTTCACAAAATTCTATCATTTTTATGTTTTTGCTTCTTCTGAGGCAGCTTTTGGTAGAAGTCATTTTGCCTGTTTAGTGGTTTTTAAGTACATAAAAAAATTTACAGAAAAATATATGTACTTTCTTTTTAGGGTTTTGGATTTAGTTCCCTTATGGAAAAAGATGTTTCTTTTCCCACCATATATTTTATTAATCATGTACTCCACGACTTTGGTATTGGTTCCCAAGGAGTAATGGATCATGGACTTTTACCACCTTTATGAAAGAAAACATAAATTATACTTTGCATAAATAAAAAGAGAGAAGTGCTCAACCTGAGAACAAACAACAGCATAATAGCTTGTTCTATGGCCAGTTACCACCCAAGAAGCAACCTCTTTTTGCTCAACATCTTTTGAGCAAGAAGCAACCTCTTTTTGCTCACAGAGAAGAACTTTCCTGTAGCATATCAGTCTGATCCTGACTTAACAGTGCAGTCCAGCCCCGAAATACCAGGCAATCCCTCTCTGAATGAGAGAAACAGCAAAACTCCATATGTACGTTTCGGCCTATTGTGGGCCTCGTCAGTGAGGTGCAGCCACATCCCTCTAGGCACACTGAGCAACGGGTCCACGTCTGGATTCCTGCATCACGCTTATGGAGACTTCCCCAAG